>NC_091080.1:84198333-84510416 GCF_032405125.1 Capricornis sumatraensis | reverse complement strand
AGATGGGCAGGTAGACTCTGCAGTCTTCTGGAGAGCAGCTCAGCAGAGCTCAGCAAACCTCCTATGTGTACACCCCATGAGCCTGCAATCCCATGCCTGCACGCAACTCAGGAAGTTTACCCCGGTCTGTAAGAGAAGGTATACAAGGATGTATCCTAGCCGTTTGTGGGAGCAGGCAATTGGAGTCAGACCAGTCATATTGAAGGGAAGGACAGAGCAACTGTGCTGGGTGCATGCCAGAGGGCTGCAAGAACAAGAGGTTCATACAGCTGCAAGAGTAGGTCATGCTGTGGAGGTGAGAAAAACAAAAGCAGGAGACCCAGAGCCCAAGACTGCATGTATGTGCATCTGTATGAATATGTACATACATGTGTATGTATTGCTGTTTGTTGTTCAGTTGCTAAATTGACGCTTTGCCACTCTACGGCCGGCACAATGCCAGGCTTCCCTGTCCTTCGCTATCTCCTGGACTTTGCTCAAACTCATGTCCACTGTTTTGGTGATGCCATCCAACCATCTCACCCTCTGTCGCTCCCTTCTCCTCCTGCCCTCCATCTTTCCCTGCATCCGGTTTTTTTCCAATGAGTCAATATGTACTGAGTTGGCCAAAAAATTCATTGTGGCCTCTCTTTAAGATGTTACGGAAGTGAGGAAGCAGCTAGAAAGATTGGTAAGTCCCTTAAGACAAGGCTATAACCAGATGGCAACAGATTCGACTCTGGTTTTCAGACAATCAGGGAGCTTCAGAGCCACCTCGATGGCTCATTTAACCTCAGCTTCCTGGGTGGCCCCCTACACCCTGCAGAGTTTCCAGTCCAGTGGGTCTGGGCCTGGGCCTGAAAGTGTGGGCTTCTAACAAGTTTTCAGATGCTGCTGCTGCTGATGGTCTGAGGAACCACACAGAGCCATCAGAGCTTCAAGAAGAAGTGAGTGGCTAAGAAAATCAAACACCACAGAGGCTTGGCAGGAAGTACTGGACAAACTGAGAAAACATCTCTGCTGTCAGTCCAGACAGTAATTTCCAGAGAATAGTGGATTGGTGCCTTCCTGTCCCCTGAAAAAATACCCCCCCAAAAGCTCTTCCTATCCCCTGGGAATACCCCATGGTCAAAAGCTGCAGGCAGCGCAGACGAGTCTTCTTCACTAAAGCTGCCATCAATCACACTGGCCCAGCGCCCAGCCCTGCTTAGGACGGTCGCAGTGGGTTAGCGGGTCAGTCAGCGTCTGTCGCCCTCAGAGTCCTGCCCTTTTAACCAAACACCTCGGGTCAAAAGCCTTCCATGCGATAAAGGCACTCATGGTCTGAATCCATATTTCAATAGCACAGAAACTGAAAATAAGCAAAATCACTTTGAAAGGTGATTGAGAGAGTCACCCCCGGAAAACAGCTATTATTCATCCCTCATCTAGGCTAGAGTCTAAATAGGAACCGGGGAGCGAAGGCTCTAGAGCTCCCTCAGGTGGACTATTAATTTCAATTCTGTCCCCACTTCATTTTTTAAATTTTTTAATAACTGAAAAAAAAATCTTTTAGTGGATCTGTATGGCCTGTGGAAGCTGAGTTCCCCAACCAGGGATTGAACCCAGACCTTCTGCCTTGGAAGCACAGAGTTGTATCCACTGGAACACCAGAAAGCAAGTTCCATTACCTGCTGAATGTGGGAGATTACTGGTGGCCTGCTGTGTGAGTTTCCTAGAGCTGCAGGAGCAAGTCGCCACAAAATGGGCAGGGGGGATGAAGGGAGGCTTAAAACCACAGAAACATGTTCTCTCACAGTTTTGGAGGCTAGAAATCCAAACTCAGGGCGGCTCTGAAACCTGTGGAGATGGGTCCTTCCTCGAATCTCCCAGTTTCTCGAGGTTTGCTGGCCGTGCTTGGCCAGCAGGGGCCTCACTCCAGGAGCTCTTAGTCATGACATGGCATCTCCCCTTTTGTCTCTGTCCTCACGTGGCTCTCTCCTCTTCTAATGAGGACACCAGTCAGGTTGGAACAGGGTCCACCTCACGCCAGTACGCCCTTAACTTAGCTAAGTCCATCTGCAAGGACCCTATTTCCAAATAAGGTCACATTGTGAGGCGGCGCCAGGGAAGAGCAGGGGCGGGGGTAGGATTTCAACACATCCTTTCTGGGAGGACACCATTAACCCATAATATTTCCCCAGGACCCTGTGCTCTTTTCTCTCTCCTAATCAAACCCAGGTTTCCCCCAAAGCACATTAACTGACACAACTATGACACACAGAATTCCAGGCTGAGACTGGGAAGACCCTGCCCACATGGCAATGGCCTGTCCCAACAAGTCATTACTGGGCACAGCAACAGGTACCTGGGTAACTCAGAGACTGTGCTCTTGAAGAGCTTCCAGCTAGGGGTCATCTGGGCCAAGGGACAAGGCTTTAAAAGATGGGGCTATCAGAAGGCCATGTATGGCAGTTCAGTTCAGTTCGGTCGCTCGGTAGTGTCCGACTCTCTGTGACCCTATGAAACACAGCACGCCAGGCCTCCCTGTCCATCACCAACTCCCGGAGTCCACCCAAACCCATGTCCATTGAGTTGGTGATGCCATCCAACCATCTCATCCTCTGTCGTGCCCTTCTCCTCCTGCTCCCAATCCCTCCCCGCATCAGGGTCTTTCAAATGAGTTAGCTCTTCGCATGAGGTGGCCAAAGTATTGGAGTTTCAGCTTCACCATCAGTCCCTCCATGAATATTCAGGACTGATTTCCCTTAGGACGGACTGGTTGGATCTCCTTGCAGTCCAAGGGACTCTCAAGAGTCTTCTTCAACACCACAGTTCAAAAGCATCAACTCTTCGGCACTCAGCTTTCTTCACAGTCCAACTCTCACATCCATACATGACCACTGGAAAAACCATAGCCTTGACTAGACGGACCTTTGTTGACAAAGCAATGTCTTTGCTTTTCAATATGCTGTTTAGGTTGGTCATAACTTTCCTTCCAAGGAGTAAGTGTCTTTTAATTTCATGGCTGCAGTCACCATCTGCAGTGACTTTGGATCCCAGAAAAATAAAGTCAGCCACCGTTTCCACTGTTTCCCCATCTATTTCCCATGAAGTGATGGGACCGGATGCCATGATCTTTGTTTTCTGAATGTTGAGCTTTAAGCCAACTTTTTCGCTCTCCTCTTTCACTTTCATCAAGAGGCTCTTTAGTTCTTCTTCACTTTCTGCCATAGGTATGGTGTCATCTGCATATCTGAGGTTATTGATATTTCTCCTGGCAATCTTGATTCCAGCTTGTGCTTCTTCCAGCCCAGCCTTTCTCATGATGTACTCGGCATAGAAGTTAAATAAGCAGGGTGATAATATACAGCCTTGACGTACTCCTTTTCCTATTTGGAACCAGTCTGTTGTTCCATGTCCAGTTCTAACTGTTGCTTCCTGACCTGCATATAGGTTTCTCAAGAGGCAGGTCAGGTGGTCTGGTAATTCCCATCTCTTTCAGAATTTTCCACAGTTTATTGTGATCCACACAGTCAAAGGCTTTGGCATAGTAAATAAAGCAGAAATAGATGTTTTTCTGGAACTCTCTTGCTTTTTCCATGATCCCATGGATGTTGGCAATTTGATCTCTGGTTCCTCCGCCTTTTCTAAAACCAGCTTAACATCTGGAAGTTCACGGTTCACGTATTGCTGAAGCCTGGCTTGGAGAATTTTAAGCATTACTTTACTAGCATGTGCTGCTGCTGCTAAGTCGCTTCAGTCGTGTCCAACTCTGTGCGACCCCATGGACTGCAACCCACCAGGCTCCTCTGTCCATGGGATTTTCCAGGCAAGAGTACTGGAGTGGGGTGCCATTGCCCTCTTCTTACTAGCATGTGAGATGAGTGCAATTGTGCGGTAGTTTGAGCATTCTTTGGCATTGCCTTTATTTGGGAATGTATTGCAGTGGCCCTTCTCAGATCAGTAGTTTGCTAGTTATCTGCTTTCCTGGCTATTATCCCCATTAGAATGGGAAGGTTGACCTTTAAAAAAAAATGTATTTATTTGGCTGTGCCGGGTCTTAGTTGCGGCATGAAGACTCTTAGTTATGGCATGTGGGATCTAGTTCCCTGGCCAGGGATTGAACCTGGGCCCCCTGCATTGGGAGTACAGAGTCTTAGCCACTGGACCACCAGGGAAGTCCCAGGTTGACTCTTAAAAAATCTATCTTAGCTGTTACTATAAAGCCGAACATACAAAAGGCACTCAAGTTGAATAAATGTTTCCAATATTGTTAAATGCTTATTCTGCTAAATCCTCTTTCTGCCCCATTGTGAGCTGTTATCTGCCTATGTCATAGAATGAGCGAGGAAGCATATTACTAAAGGAGCAGATATTAGTTTTCCCAGCTCGGAACCAGGGAAGCGGATGTAGAGCTTGAGGGCCGGCTCTGGGTGATCGGTTACCACATCCAGCACTTTCACAAGTGCATTAGATAACAAAGTGGTGAATGCTGAGAAGGAGGATTGCTGGAACAATGGCAGAGGGTCTGTTCTTCCTCTCAGGCACCAGGTAACTGTGGGTCCCCAGGGATGTAGATGGCAGGCTTCCCAGGTGGAGCTAGTGGTAAAGAACCTGCCTGCCAGTGAAGGTAGACGTGAGAGGCATGGGTTCGATCCCTGAGTCAGGAAGATCCCCTGGAGGAGAGCATGGCAACCCACTCCAGTATTCTTGTCTGGAGAATCCCAGGGACAGAGGAGCCTGGCGGGCTCTAGTCCATGTGGTTGCACAGGGTTGTGGACACAACCGAAGCAACTTAGCATCCACTTAGGACGCACAGAGGGACGTAGATGTGGCCCAAGTGGGGCTCAAGTGGCCTTGGAAGGAGGTCAACTGGTAGGATGACTTTAGCTTGGCCCATGTGAGACAGGCTGGACTAGACCCCAGGTGAGGTCAGGACTGAGTGAGTTTCCTCCCCACCCACCCCTGACCCACCAAGTTGGGTGTGAATCACTCTCAGGGACCCCCTTACACATTGCAAAATAGGTACGCTAGGAAAATGGCCAAAGGTTTGGAAATGGGCAAAAGAGATTATTAGTATCCTTCCAATAAAATGCTAGTCTGTTGTCCCCCAGATCATTCAAGAGTACCAGATTCTATAAGGGTGTGTGCACCTCTGATTGCTTTTGGTTGGACTAGTATTTAGTTATGTACAGATAGAAGTAAACGTGTGGAAAATGGATAGTCAGGCAAACATCCTTTGTCTCGAGCCATGCCAATGAGTCCTGTTCATAGTAATGCAAAAGAATATTACCTAGTGGAGAATATAAATCCCTGCAAGTCTAAATGTCATTCGACCTGGTTTAACCTCTTATTCATTCTCTCACTGATTAATAAGTTAAATAAAATTTTTAACAAGCAAGAAGTGTATGTCTGTCTGAGAGTCATGTTTTACCTTCCAGGATTTTATACTTTAACAGGTAAAGAAGTAAATAGAAGTGAAGTGGGGGACAGCGAGGATGCCTGGAGTCTCAAGGTTCAACACAGAGGTAGGTAACTATGGAGAAAATCAAGGCAGGGTTGGGGACGGATGAGGAAGTAATCTGCTGCTGAAAGATGGCTACCCTCCAGCACACCTGCCTGAAGGCTGTGCCAAGGAATATTGCTACCTCTCCCTCTCCCCTTCCTATTAGCTGGTATGTTAGTTTTGTAGCGCTGCCATAACAGAGTATCATAAACTGGGTGGTTTACAAAACATAGATTAATTCCCTACCGTTTTGAGGCCGTAAACCCAAGCTCAAGGTATTGGCAGATGTGATCTCTCCCAAGTCCTCACTTCTTGCCTTGTAAATGACCATCTTCCCCCTGTGTTATCATCTCCTCTTCATATGACACCAGTTATATTGGATTAGGGCCCACCCTAATGACCTCATTGAACTTGATTACCTCTTTAAAACACCTGTATCCAAATACACTTGCATTCTGAGGCACTGGGCATTAGGGCTTCAACATATGAATTTGGGGGGCAGGAGGGGGGACATGCACACAAGTCAGCCCTAAACACACCACTCTCACATGCCCTGTAAGCTTGTAGTTTGCTGATTTGATGAAATTGGGTTTATGGGATAGGTGCTCACTATGTATTGACATAGCCTGGAATCTGCTTAGTGGACACGAAACCACTCAAGACCAGACCCAAACTGCAGAAATCCCTGGGGGGAAATTGCACTAACTCATTGACTCAAATGCACCCCAGGGCAGGATTTTCTGGCCGCTTCCTGAGAAGAATGTCATTCTCCCTGAGCAGGTGGTGGGGGACACGGCGGGGTGGGGATGCTGCCACTGAAGGTGGCAATGGGGGTGGGAAGAGAGCTGGTGTGGACTTTGTGATTTGGGGTGAACTGTTTAATTGCCTGGGCTTCGCTGTCCTTCTCTGTGAGAGAGAGGGGCTCTTTAGGCCCTTCCTGCTCAAACCTGGGCCAGGAACCAGGAGCATTGCACTTCCTGGGGCTGATGGGAAGGGCAGACTCTCCGGACCCACCCCAGGCCAGGTGTGTCTGAATCTGCATCTTACGATCTCCAGGTGATTGACAGGCACGTGGAAGTTTGAGAGGCACTGATTTAAGACTAGCTGGGCCTGGTGGTCACAGATGGAGACCACGGAGCCCATCATTATGAAACATGAAGCCCTTCATTTCTCCCTTCCTTCATTGCCCCTACTCAGAGAGCAGGTTGGAGGAAAGATGCTCATCCCTGCTTCTAAGCTGCTGTGCATTACCCGTTCTGTCATCCCACTGAAAGCAGAAAATAGGGATTCAAATGCAAGTCCCTCACCTCACCCCCACCTTGCTAATAATCCTTGGCTAAGAGATCCAGGGGATGAGCAAAGACCCAACAGAATTACTGGGTTAATTTCAGAACTTCCCCCTATCTCCACCCTGCAATCTGTTTTAAAAAGGGAGAGCTGAACTCAACAATAAAAACCAGACAATCCAATCAGAAAATGGGCAACGGACATGAACAGACATTTTGCCAAAGATGGCAACTGAGCACATGAAAAGATACCCAGTATCAGTAGCCATAAGGAAAGTGCCAATTAAAACCACAATGTCAATACATACCTATCAGAACATAAAAAATAGCGACGTCACCAAGGGCGGGTGAGAATGTGGAGAAGCAGATCTTTCCCATGTTACCAGCGGGAATGTAAAATGGTGCACAGCCACCCTGTGTTTGGCAGCTTCTTATAAAACTAATCGTGGAACTACCATTTGACCTTGTGATTTCATTCTTGGGCATTTATCCCAGAGAAATGAAAACTCATGTTCTCCCAAAAAAGTCTGTATAAAAATGTCCAGAGACGCTTTATTCATATTCATTCCAAACTGGGAACGATCCCAATGTCCTTCAATGTGGGAAACAAACTCTGAACATCCATACTCTGGAATGTTGTCATCGATAAAAGATAGTGAACTGATGCACAGTACAGTTGGGATTAATCTCCAAAGACTGATAGTGAGTGGAGAAAGCCAGGCCTAAGGATCACATACCGCTTGAGTCCATTTAAATGATATTCGTGAAGTGGTAGAATTCTAGAGATGGAGAGTGAATTAATGGTGGGAGGAGGCTAAGGGAGGTGGGGATAGCTATGAAAGGGCAACCCGAGGGATCCTGGTGATAGAGGTGTTCTGTATCTTCACGAATCATTGTCAATGTCCTGATTTTGATATTGTGCGATGGCTTTGCAAGATGTCATTACTAGGGGACCTGGGCAAAAGGTAATCTAAGGCCATCTGTGTTGTTTCTTAAAATTACATATAGATTGACAATTTTCTCAAAAGAAGAGACAGAGAAAAAAGAAAGAAAAAAAAAGAACATATTCTTGTCAATTAAAAAAAAAAAAAGCAAGCGAGATGTGTCCCAGTCCTCCTTAGAAAAACGTGCAGGATTCTTTGCCAGTTGAGGAATTCTGGTGCTTCTGCTGGATGTGAAGGGGGAAGGGGGAAGGTCAGAGAAGGCAGAAAGATGTTTTATATATTCCCTAGAAAGGCCTATGTTTCTATGCGAAGTAGGCAACTGCTCAGATATAACTGGTCGCCAAAGCCCAGCCAAACCTCAGAACCTGACAGAAATCCTAAGAAACTACAGAGTTGGTCTCCCGTGCCCTCGTGGGCACTGTGTGTCAAAAGGCCTGTCTGCCAGCAGGACGGGCCCCGGGGGACCCCGATCTGCAGCTTCCGGCTGTGGGAGAAGTCTGTCTTGGGTGTGGCTCCAGTCACACTCCGTCAGGAGGCTCAGCCTGGCTCGGCCATTGTTGAATCAAGGCCCTGCGTGCACGTGTGCGTGCTCAATTGAGTCTGACCCTACAACCCCATGGACTGTAGCCCGCCAGGCTCCTCTGTCCACGGGATTTTCCAGACAAGAATACTGGAGCGGGTAGCCACATCCTAGTCCATCAAAATCCTGAGCAGGTTCCAGAGCCTGGCTTTGACTGAAAAGTGAAAGTTAGTCGCTCAGTCGTGTCTGACTCTTTGCGGACCCATGGACTGTAGCCCGCCAGGCTCCTCTGTCCATGGGATTCTCCAGGCAAGAATGCTGGAGTGGGTTGCCATTTTCTTCTCCAGGGGATGTTCCCGACCTGGGGATGGAACCCAGCCAGGTCTCCCACATTGCAGGCAGGTTCTTTACCATCTGAGCCACCAGGGGAGCCTGGCCTTTGACTGAGGAGCTCATCGAATCCCATTTGAAGATGAGGGGGTCTGTGGCACAGCTCCTCTCTCTGAGGGATGCTGGTTGCCTGGTCTGAGGGTTCCAGAACTTCCCTCCCCCTACATCCCTCGGCACCCGGCCCACTTAAGGCCTGCCCCTCCAAGTGCTCACGGGGTGCTCACAGACGGGTGGAATTTTGGCCTTCTGCCCTGCCCGATGTAGACAAGGACAGGAAAGGCATGAACGAAGGACACCTTGGGCCGCCCTGCAGTTTACAGAGCAAGTGGCAGGAGGGTGGGAGTCTGAACTCAAGTCACTGTCCTTCCTTTAACTCCCCAGCTTTTGACTCAAGTACAGTTGCCATTCAACTGCCACCTCCTATCCTGTATTTTGTTCATGTTTTCTGTTCATGAGAAAGCCAGTGGGTCCGGGCTTCTCAACCAGCAGTCAACAAACACTTCTTGGTCAACCTCCAGTGGTTCCACCTGCGTCCCATGCCTTGACTGGAGGGGACTGGGGCTTGCTTCCACCACCCAGTCAGCAATGTAAACCCTCTGCCTGCACCACCAGTCAGCTGCTTCTTGCCAGAAGCCTCTCCCTCTCCCAACAATGCTCACATGCTCCAGCAATTCCTCTCCTTCCTGTATGGTCACACTAGGATTTTAAGGAAATGAATAATGTACTAGTCTTCAGAATGCACATAGAGGTATCTAAATGCTGCAGAAAATCGGATAAAATGAGGATAAACATTGCAATGCCAAACCACTGGGTTTGTAACTAGAACATTGAGAAGATCAGAGATAACTGTGGTTTAATATACAATGACATCCGTATCCAACTCCCTTTTAGCCTTTTGTCACCTGCTGGGAGAACTTCACATACACTGATTCACATTTGTTCAGTCGAGAGTCATGTCTGACTCTTCGTGACCCCATGGACTGCAGTATGTCAGGTCTCTCTGTCCCTCACCATCTCCTGGAGTTCACCCAAGTTCATGTCCATTGATTCAGTGATGCTATCCAACCATCTCATTCTCTGCTGCTCTCTTGAAGAGTAAATATTTGAATCTAAGTGTTGGTCAGGTGGGATCAAGTAAGAGTTTATAGATTTTTCATGGTTCTGAAAGTAGGCTACATCTTCCAGTGAAAGAAGGCAGCTCACGGGCACTCAGGTGTGAGGTCTCTCCTTGCTTTCCTTGGAGCCCATTTCCCCACCAGCACCTTGGGTTTCAGTTGGTGGGGGTCTCCTCCTGGGACTATCCTGGTGGCCAGGGCACACACAGCAGGATGTACCTGGGGGATGGCCTGAACCTGGAGCCTGAGCCCCGAGTGTCTGAGGCTCCGGTGCGCCTGGGCTCGCAGCCACAGCCAAGCTGTGGACAGTGAGGGGGAATAAGCGGGGTTCCTTCACAGCCGGAGGGGCTGCTTGGGAGCGTGAAGTCAGCCACCTCAGGGTAGGGACGATGAGGGTGCAGGGAAGGAATGGCTCCCCATTTGTTCACACTGATCCTTGGACTTCTTGCCCCCAGGAATCAAAGCTCACTTTACTGTTACCCATACAGTTAAAAATGCCACCGCCCTGACAAAGACGTGAAAAAAACAAAGTTCACACCTGAGGCAGAAATAAAACACATCGTGGCTTCTTCTGAAATTAAGCTTTCTCAAGACTGGGTTGGGAGGGCACCCTGAGGCAAAGTGTGTGTGCCAGGCACCAGGCTGTTTTTAAGTTCCTTTTCCAAAAATCAGTAACAAGGGGCCACAGGAGCTGAAGTCTTTTTTTTTTTTTTTTGATTCCTTTAAACATTCATAAAATCATCTTGTTTCAGAAGTCATTTCCTCTTAGGTACAGATTCTGTGTCCAGGATGGGAGTTTTCTCCAAGGCACCCGGGTGCTTTGGGGACCCACTCTGGTGCACTCCTGCCTGACACCACTTCAGCTCTTTATGGAAACACCCTCTGTGAGCTGGGTTCTTTTCAGATCTCTCGTCTTGTAGAGTCTCTGGGGAGTGGAGCTGCAGCAACTACCTCGCTATGGAGTAAGAGAATTTTCTCAAGTTTCTCTCAAAATTTCTTTTCCCAAACAGCTCCTAAGAGGTGGTTTACACCGCCTTACAAATCTATTAAATATTAGTGGTGACTTTGTAACAGCAATGCTTTGTACTAATATATCAAACATACTCCGTCCAATAAAAATACAATCTCCACAGCTGCTTTCTTAAAACTCTCACAACCAACTCTGAAACGGAATACTCTTAATACTGTCAGTTAAATAGGAAATAAAAAATGAGGTTTCAAGTCGGTACATTAAGAACAAAGTTTCAATTTCTGGAAAGAAATGGTTAACCATGATTGTCTCCAGGCAAGAGAAGTCAGTGAATGGAGGTTGAAAGGAGACTGACTTCTCTCTATATTCTCTTATACATTTTGAATTGTTAACCATGGGTGTGGATTACCTACTCCAAAGAAAAATTTGAGTAAAAGTCAAAATTAAATATTCAGAATCTAAATTGAAACTGTGAACACAGACTATCCCCATTAAAGTGCTTTTTCTTAAATCTTCAAAATAAAAGCCCTCGCTCCTGCATCCCCCCACACTTCCTTCCGTAGCTGCATGTAACGCCTTCAAGGAGCAGAGTAAGCTTGTGTGGGAGTTAAAAACACATTCATCCCCCTCTCCCCACCACCAGATTTGACAGAAGTGTGGCAAGGAGGGCCATCTGTTTTATTTGAATGAGAAATAACCCAGCATTCTGATTTCAATTAGCCTCTTTGTAGCTTTATGTTCGAGCTGGTTCCATGGGTAACAGTTCAAACTAAGTGTAGAGAGAAGCTGGCCAAGTTCTGCCAGTGCTGATTTGTTTTTAACAACTGTCAATGAACAGAGAACAAGTGTACAAGACAATGTGGCTGGATGCACATAAAAATGCAAAACTTCCCAAGCTCAAAACAGCACCTTCTGGCATCTGAGAGCTAAACAAAACATTGAAATGGTGTCTATCATTCTATCAATTTAAATATTTAAAATCAATATCACTTATCATTTAAGTTCCTAGTTTTGATGAACAAATACGTGCCTTATTCTTCAGTCGCTCAGTGTGTTGAATCTTTGCAATCCCATGGACTGCAGCACACCAGGCTTCCCTGTCCTTCACTATCTCCCAGAGTTTGTGCAAACTCATGTCCATTGAGTTGATGATGTCATCCAACCATCTCATCCTGTCGCTTCCAAATACACACCCACTACATGCAAAGTCCTGTTACACTTGAGGCCTGAACCAAAGAAGGAGCAATAGTTCGTGCCCTTGAAAGGCCTGTGATCTATTTGGAAGGATAAGCCTGCAAAGTTTTACAATAATCTTGAGTAATATTAATATTTAAGACAGTAACAGAACTGTCAGACATCAGTATTGCACAAAGCAGCGTGAGTTCTGAGGATGGAAAGGGAATACTTTTGTCAAAGGCTTTTACATTGGAAGGGATCTGCTCATTGGTGGCAGGACAAGGCTGAAACAATGTCATCTCACACTTGGGTCCTTTCCACATCACCTCTGCTCCCCTTTTCACCCAAGCATGCACGCACACACACACTCAAAAGCCCAATGAGGCATCACTGCATTGGTGACAGTTCAAAGCCTCGCCCGTGGCTCCACGGAAGCCACTGCCTCCCCGGGCGTATCTGTCAAAAGACATCAGATTCCTGAGGCCCTATCCCACACGGCCCAGTTCTCTGACAGCTTCATGTAATGGGTCTCAAGGAAGTCATATGAACCAGTGGGGGCAGGGGAAGAGTCGTTTCTGATGGTAGCTGGTTTGCACAATCAATCACACTTACTGAGTTGCATTTTCCCACGGCACCCAGGGGTCCAATCCTTACTGTTTCCTTGAAGTCCTGAAAGAAGAGTCTATGACCTCAGTTCTGCAGCTTCATCAGTTTCTCAACATGTCCCTCCTCAAGGGGTTGGCCAGTTCTCCAAAGCCACATCGTCCAGAGCAGAGGGGTCATGGTGGAGACAGCCAGCAGGAGGGGACCCTGGGGCTGGGTCCCGGCTCAGTGGCAGTATCACGGGATGGATGCTGAGCGCTCAGCTCCTTCCACCCAGCTCTGCTGACAGGTGAATGTCCACAATGCAGCTGACCCAGCCCCACCCGCTTAGCTTCCTGCTGTCCAGGAGACAGTCCCAGTCAACACACTGCAACACAGTGATTTCTTAATTCCAGGAAATCCAAATTAAGACAAACGTGATCATAATGAAGAAGAGCTGCTAGTTAAAGTATAATCATAAAAACTGATTTAAAAAAATAAAAAATACTGTATTTTGAAAAACAGGTTTAAAAAAATATGAAATCCTTAACAGCAATGCAATAGGCTCGTATTAACTACTATACTTACATAATTCATCTGGCTAGATATGCATGACTAAAATTTCTGTTACTGCCTAACAGTGAAAAGTTTAGTTTTGTTACAAAGCCTGGGAAATTGGAATTTCATTTAGCTCAAAGCTCAGAAAGTACATTAGCAAAAATCAGTAGAATCTGATAAAACAGTATAAATCACTTAAAAACACCACTGGTAAATACAGAATCCCCATGAATATACAACAGGTAATGATGCAATGAAGATGTTTTTACAATATTTATTAAGATAACAAATTTATAAATGGAAAGACTCAGAGGCACATAGTTTTTAAAAGGCCAATACCATGGAATAATGAAGTCAACACAGAAAAGAAGATATGAACAGTTACAACCAATACAAGATTTTTTTAAAAGCAGCATCCCTACCCCCCCTCCCCAATACACATCATAGGAATCATCCTTCAAAATTACCATGATAAAAAGTTACTTCCTTCAAAGAAAAATAATTCTTTCCACCTACCGAGCCTAGAAAATCCTATTTACAATGAACTGTCCTGTATTTCATCAGTATTGTTTAATATGGCCTCTTCTATTCTGCCATTAGAAGTACTGAAAATTTTATAGCTATTATATTTACAAATGCACATAATATTTAAATTTGCTCTTCACTGAGAACAACTGAATATATACTTAATCAAATCACGATACAAATGTTTTAGTGCTGATAACACATTCTGCGGGGACAGGTATGTGGGGAGAGGTGTATTTAGAATCATGTTGTTTCTTAAGGATTACTAGGCCAATAAGTCTGGTAAAACTCAAGGCAGTCACAAAAACAGGTGTTTGTTGATGAAGAATTTAATTTATTTCTGTTTTAACTGGACACACTGGGCTTCTTCAGTCAACCTTTACCACACTGTATATTTTGGTAACAAACCAAAAGCATGCAAAGAAGCCAATTGTTCCTATAAAAGAGAAAACAAGAGTCAACCTCCTTTCAAAGGCAGCGTTATGATTTACGTAAAAGTACAGACTTAGAATGACTGCTTCCTTTAAAAAGCCATAAAACTGTAAACCAAAACTATAAGCCATTACCAGGGATACACCAAAGACCCATGAACTTTCCTGAAAAACACAGAGCCAATTCAGATCAAATTTCTTACAGAAATTGATTAAAAAAACCTTTTTATGCTATAAGATTATCTAAAGCTTTCTATAATATATTCTTTTTCTTATTATACAGAAAAGGCTAAAATTGGAAGAGGAAAAGGATACCAATCTTACTTTCCTGTTTAAAAATATTTTCTTACCACAAAATGGAAAATGCTATTAATTCAACATATGATATGAACAGCTTAAAAATCAGAATATCAGATTCACAGAATTAAAAGGGAATATTTTCTAAGTACAGTTATTGGGAATGATCAGTTTTCAAAGATTATTATAACAAAATAACTCAAAAAGATTTTACAAAGTGTTAAAGTGATATGATAAAGAATAATAATAAAGAGACACTCCCTCTGAGATGAGAGGTGGCACAGAACTGGAGGACACAGCAGCTCTGTCCTGAGCTGTGTGAAACATCTTTAGATGAGTCACGTGGAATCTCCACCCCATTTCTTTATCTCATTAAAGAGAGATAATTTTATCTGCCCTACCGGCCTCCATAAATCATGAAAAAATACAGGCCTTGATTTTCAGGTATTTTTATCACTTTAGAGTCTAAAAATTTTGAAGTATTTTTATCACTTTAGATTCTAAAAAATCTGAATGCCAGACAGTTCACAAAAATGAGGCTTTAAGGATTACATAACTGTTTAGGGCCCATGGATGGTAAGAAAGGCCAGGATTCAGATTTCTTTCTGATTTCAAGTGTAAGTATCCTTTTAAACTATACCATACTTACATGTACTAAATGTAAATTCAGAGACTGTTTTGCAAGAGAACATGTACTAAATTATGAAACTGCCTACCACGTTAGAATTGATCCATAACATTTTTTCGAAGATTATCCCCTAAGAAATAGTCAATAGGTAGGGCTACAGAAGCATATAGAAGCGGATACACGTGCCCCTTGTGGGAGTTTTATATTTAAAGTTCCAACGGTTCCCACCATTGTTTTAAGATTTTTTAAGTCAAGAGACTGTAGTTGGGACATTACCACAGAAGTTGTGAGTGTTATTATACCCATTCTTACATCACATATATAACCAAGGACCTGCTCTGCACATGCCATGCACTGTGTTTTTTCGAGGACACACAGATATACCTTCTGGATATTCAAAGGGTCATTATTAAGGCTTGAGAAGAGATTGGAATTAATTCCAGAAAAGTAAAGGTGAAAACATAAATATACTGAAACAATCTTATGTGAAACAAGAACTTCAAGGTAACAGAAGGCATTTTAAGATGAGAAAAAAACATTTTATCATCATACTAGCAACTCTAAGAAAGTTAAGTTTACTTTGTTGTTCAGGTACTTCTAGTATTTTATTTTGTTCTTAATACTGAATGGGTTTAGTGTACATACTAAAAGTGGCATCTTTCCTAATGTGGCAGAATAATAATTATTGTTTTCTAAAACAGATTGACTTAAAAAAATGGTGTCAGTGCAGAGTCCTGAAATAAATGTGGATGTTTCCTTCCCACAAACTGAAATACACTAAAAGTCACTGGCTTCACTGGTTGATTTAAATCTGATGTGGCTCCAGAATTTAGATTAGAAAATTTGTTTTATCCAAAATAAGTAAAAATATGACACTTTAAAAATCAAGAGCAATAAAGTTGAGGTGATGGTTGAATTATCATAACATGTGCCTGGAAAAACAAGACATTCACCCAGACCATGGTTTTTTGTGTGTAATAAGGAATCAATTGTATATGTATTTACAGACATGGATACAGATGCCCCCAAATAGTAATCCTCATTTCACAGGCTATGACTGTTTCACAGATCATTTATAGAGACTTACGGCTATGGATCTAAATCTATCACACGGAGACCAAGATACGCATCCCCTCAACACACACACACACACCTACCCCACTATATCTGACCAATGAATGACCTGATGTACAGAACTGATCCAGGTGCCTGAATCTTGTTATATATACTGACATAGCAACAGGGGCACTTCAAAACTCTACCTAATTCTGTTAAATACTAACAGATGAGTAGAAAGTAGAAAAGCTCATTTTTTAACAAGTTTTTTTTTCTTTTTTGACTGCTGTACTTCCTCACATAGCATGCAACACAATCTTAAGATAAAATTTCAGATGTACACTTTCTATGACAAAGAAATGGTCTCTCAATTTGTGGTTGTTGTTTAATAGTTCCACAATTGCTAAGTACCGAAGCACTGAAATACAGAGAACTTTCCTAGGTGGACAGAGAAGACGTACATATACAAACACCAATGTAAAGCACACTTTATGCCATTAGGTAAATGGATTTTAAAGTGGTGATATAAACCTGCAGTTTAAAACTTCTAGAATAAGGGATGTCCTATGCTCATCTTTTCTTGGTATCATTTATTCTCAATCTCATCTTAAATTTCTAACCCCCAATTTCTACTTACTCCTAAATTAGATAGCTAGAGCTTTTTACTCTATTTCTGAAATGAGAGCAAAAACAAGACTGTTCCATTAAGAGATGGACAGGGGAAAGCCTCGAGATGTTCTGGCCAAGGCACCCCTGTACTTCCAGCACAACAATGGTCCCTGGTTAGTCTTCTTCCACTAGGCCTGTCTTCCCGCCTCTGCTTTACTGGTACTCACCGCCCCTTCCCAGGGGGCAGACCAGACCATGCTCAGCTGCACTGAGAACTAAACATAGGAGCACTAAGTAGCAGGAGCCTTCATGGATTTTATAAAAGCAAAATAATTATAAATAATTTGCCTAAAAACGTATTAACTAAAAAACAACCATTCTAATTCTTACCTGTAAAAAGAAAGAAGATCAAAACCATTATCATGGTATACCCGAAGTACAGGATTGTACTTGCAGTCCCTGTGATTTGCAGTTTTGAGAAGAAGTAGTGTATTGCATATATTAAGAAATACACTGCAGTAAAGCCACTGGTGAGGAATGAACGCCACTGCCAATGATAATCCTGGGCAGAAGAGAAAAAAAATCCAGGATCAAGAATTACTTTCCAATTAAGAGGTAATGCAGCTGAAGAAAGTTACTAAAGAGAACATAGCTAAATGGAATAGCCCCCCAAACCTAATTTTTGCTATTGATTCCAGTCTCTTTTCATACTGAAATTTGCCAATTTCGCCAAAGGTGCTCAGAAGCACCTTCTATGTTTGATGGAGCTACTTAAAAGATTGGCTAAATACATGCAGAAAAATTTTAAATGGTTTATGAATAATGAAGCATTAGGCTGTATTTTAAAACATATGATTCCCTAAAAGAAAAGAAATATACAAAACCTTTGGTGCCAAAGATATCATTAAGAAAGTGAGAAGACAAATTACAGAATGGAAGAAAATATTTACAAATCAAAATCTGATAAAGGTTAGTATCCAGAATATAGAAAGAACTCTTACAATTAAACAAAAAGATAAACCATCTAACTTGTAAATGAGCAAAGGAATTCAACATTTCTCCAAACAAGATACACAAGAAAATATGCAAAACCACAATGAGACACCACTTCACACCCACTAGATGGCTATAACTTAAAAACCCAGAAATATCAGGTAACTGGCAAGGATGTGGAGAAACTGGAACCTTTGTGCATTGCTAGTAGGAATATAAAAGGGTGAAGCCACTGTGGAAAAGTCTGATGGTTCCCCAGAAAGTTAAATAAAAAGTAACTAACTATATGACTCAGCAATACCACTCCTACATATATACCCCAAAGAACTGCAAACAGGTAAAATGAGAATTAGTACATGGACGTTCACAGCAGCACTATTCACAACAGCCAAAAGGTGGAAACAAACCTAATGTCCATCAATGAATGAATGTATAGACAAAATGAGTGTAACTACCTGATGGAATGTTACTCAGCTATAAAAAGGAAGAAGCACTGACACACGCTATAGTGAGAGAGGAACCTTCAAACACTCTGCCAAGTGAAGGAAGCCAGACACAAAAGGGCACACATATCGTGCGCTTCCACTTGTATGCAATATCCACAACAGACAAATCTGTAGAGAGAAGCAGCCAGGGTCTGAGGGGAGAGAGAACATGAAGTAACTGCTTAGTGGGCACGGGGGTTTCTTTAGGGGTGAGGAAATTATTCTGAGGCAGAGACAGTGATTACCCAATACTGCATATGTAGTAAGCGCCCCTGAATTGTTCACTTTGTAATGGTTGATTTCATGTTATGTGAACTTAACCTCAATTTTCTAAAAAAGCATATCAAATTTAACAGTTAAGATTTCATCTCCTGTATAGAAAACAACTATGAAACAATGATTTAACCACAATCTAAATCTTTTAAAAAGTCACCCAAGGACATCATCATTTTGTCTTGCTGCCAACTATATAACTCACTGCAACGAAATCTCAGAAATGTTTTAATAAATTTTTCCACGTAAAATGTTTGCTGTCACTAAATTTTCAGTCTATAAGTGTCTGTTCACAATAAGAATAATTTTAAAGTCCAACAGTTTAAAAATTCAGCATAATGTGCTATTCTTAGGAAATTAACATTTTAAAAGTTAACTTCTAAATAAATAATAAATATACTGCACTGGGAAATTATCTTAAATCAGGCTTAAAGATGGCTGCATTTGATTTAGGAATATAGGTCAATTTCTACCTATAACTGAATATGTGCAGTTATACTTGCTCACTGAACAAAAAAATATTGACACACAAAAAAGACTGCAATCTTTTGATAATTCAGGTTTGGGGGGCTATTTTGTGACATTAGAAGTTGACATGGAAAAAAAAGACAATAAAGAAAATTACTTCACAACTTGCCCCATAATAACACAGTTACTTCAATTAATAGTATTCAAGGTTACCTTATGCCAAAATTATAAATACTGTTAGCAAGTTAACATAAGCGAATATTGCTAATACATACCTCTGCACACAGGTGGAAATAGCAAAGAAGTATAGTTGCTTCAGAACAGGTAATAACCAAAATGATAAACACCAGGAACAGGAAGCCAAACATGTAATACATCTGGTGTGACCTACAATCAAACAAGTCAGAATGAACCCATCAACAGTTTCTTCTTGACACATCAAATGACACACTCCTTTCATTTTTTTGAACTGAAAATGTTTGCTTTTTCTCCCATCCAATCGACAACAAATTCTCCCAGGTTTAGACGATGTGATATATGTGGCAGAGGCAGGGCAGGGCACGCAGGATACAACAATGCACTCGAGTGTCTTCCTGCTCAGGTAGGACTTGCAACTCGTATTTATTCAAATATGCTTACTCTGTCTGTCTACTGGTGAGTCAGAAAAATTTGACACTTCCCCCCAAAAATTAATGTAAAGACAGAGCCAAACTAAGAAAGGGTTATATTGGGTACAGATTGTTTCTTATCATATATAACAGCATCAGCTGAATCTGGAAAACACTATAACAAACAGGAAGGAAAGACAGGCTCTAATAACTGAAAAAGTTCAACTTTAGTTCTGACAATGCTACCTGGAACCCTGATACTTTCTGTAGCGTATGTCAATGTGATCAAATAAAGATCACAACATACTGTAGGGTATGAGTGGCTCAAAATTACCATGGTGCGTTTTCCTACTCGAACAAGAAACCAGAGAATGAAGTGATCTTGGGATAAGAAACGACTTTGTAGGTTATCTAGCTCAACAATGCTTGCTTGAATTCCCTCCCATCAAGAGCTCAAAGACACTCCTTTGAAGCAGTATGGATTACTTATTAAAACACAGGACTGGAGAGACAGGTGAATTTTCTGTCACACAGTAGCCGGGTGACACAGGCAAATTACCTAACCTCCAAAATCTCATTTCATCTCGTTAAGTGGGACAGTATCCACCTCACAGAGGCGTGAGAACTGAGCAATAAATAATAAGCCCTTGACTAATAATAAGTGTTATCACAATTCTTCTAACACTGAAAAGATAAAACAACTTTTTATCTCTTAAGATTTCTGATTATTGGAGAACAGCTTACATTTAAAGGTATAAACAGTAAGCCCTATAAACAAAAAGAGAAGCTAGTAGTATGTACAATAAGAGGTGCTCAGCTTACCAAATACTATTCAGGATGAAGAAAAGCTGTATAAAGATGCACCCAAAGGGCAAAATCCCTCCCATGATAATACCAGGTAATGGCTTTGTGTAGAAAGACTGTTCAGGAATCTGACGTGGAATCTGATTGGTTCGAACTGGGTGTTCAATGGCCTTCAGTTTAAAAA
Source organism: Capricornis sumatraensis (assembly GCF_032405125.1). Lineage (NCBI taxonomy): Eukaryota > Metazoa > Chordata > Mammalia > Artiodactyla > Bovidae > Capricornis > Capricornis sumatraensis. The sequence goes on along the minus strand of NC_091080.1, from coordinate 84,490,047 downwards.
AAAAAGAGAGAGAGAAAGGGTTAATAATTATGTATCTATTTAAGAAATTCTTCTCTGCACTAGATTATTTGTCAGCTTTTTCTCAGCTTCCAACCTGACACTAGTGGCAATACAAGTCTACCTAGGTCATCAGAGCGAAACTTGTATTCAGAAGCCCCAAACCAGATACCATCAGGTACAATAGTCTGTCTGTCTCCCGGAACAAGCCACCACTGTTTCCAGCAGTGATCCAGTGACTAATGGCTTTAAACAAAATAAGAAACACACAGGAGGAAACAATATAGGACTCAGAAAACAGCAGTTAATACAAACGTAGAGTTAAGCTTCTCTTTTTAGTTATATATTTACTGCAAGAAATGGGCTGGTTCTGAAACTGTTGTCAATGTGTTTTTTGGAGATGGACAATGTCATTTCTATTAAAATTGCTCAATTTTTGCTAAGACTTAAGAACACAAGGAAGATAATGAATGGTTATATGAAGCTTTATGATCATAAACTACTGCTGATGTTTTCAATTATTCTCTAACACACTACATTACATGGTAGTATAAAAACAACTGGAGCCTAAAGTACCTAAACACAGTAACATGAGGGGGAGGGAGGAGAGTACACATGTAGAAATTTACTTTCTTGCAAAAAAAGTTCAAAACCTACTTCTATAGTTTCTGTGATGATATAGCAAAAGTTAAAACCTGATATTCTCATTGAGATTATACTTCTGTGAACTTGATTATTTCATATGTCAGTGTATGTGTATAGAGGCAGAGAATCACTATACCATTCTTCACATTTTGTATTTTTAGAATTTTAAGTACTTATTTCATCTATGCAATTTAAAAATTTCAAATCATGTCAGTTTACTATTTATGCTATACAGATTTCAAGTCATAAACAAAATGTCAAAGAATTGAGAAATCTTTTAGTAGCCTGGCATGGTAGGTGCAGTGGAAACTCTGAAGTCTCTTAAAAGTAGGTAAGTTTCTTCCAGGGTATTCCAGGTCCCCTCACAAAGTATGCTCAACTACGTAACTTCTTTTAGCCTTGTGGAGACATCTTCAGAGAAAAGCAAAGACAATGGAGTTAGAGGAGGACCCAAGAGTGAATTCTCAGCTTCCTCTGAGCCTGCGGGTAGAAAGCGGGCAGCAGAGGTGGAGGCAGACAGGCTGGAGGGAGGGACTGAGCCGTGATTGCAACCCTTCCTAAAACCAAATGCCAGCAGGTAAGCACATAAAGTTTATTCCAAAACTACATATGAAAAACACTGCTATCCTCACTGTATGGTCACTTTTTTTTTTACAGCTTTATTTCCTAACCCATACTCAGTTTTACCCAGTTTACTTAGTTAAGTTATATAGATTAGAAACATTTATTGCTAAGAAAAAAAGATACAGGTATTTTTTAAGTTAAAAAAAGGGAAAAATTTATTTTTAATGTAATAAATTCATATTTTTCATTAGTTTAAATTAGCATTCATTTCCTGTCACCTATTTTAGTTTTCATTTCCATTTACTTATCAAACTCTGAAATCTTAACTTTACGTCCATAACCTCTAACCACATTCTTCTGAGGACTATTTCAAGAATGACTGCAGTCAAACGAAGAAGTCATCCATTTTCTATGAAATTCAGATCCCACAGGACTAGTTTCTATCTTCTAGACACGTGCATCTTTAAGGTGGCATATGCTAATTTCCACGGCTGAGATTCATTCAAATAAGTTAACATCTATAAACTTACATTCTTCTTAAAACCAAAGTATGCACCAATAAATGTCAGAGGCACAGATATACAGAACCAAAGAGCCAATATGGCAACTAAGGTCCCGAAAGGAATGGCTGCTGAAGAGCCTTCTCCCCACAGAATCAGGTTCATTATGAAGAAGTCAGCAAACACAATCCTGAAAGACACAACAGGGGTCTGGGTAACATTTGAGGTAGAAGCAAAATGATACAGTGGCAATCATATGCAGCAAGTATCACAATTTCTGTGCTATACACAGTAAAGTGGAATTGCTGGGTCATTAGGGTATGTGAATTTAAAACTTCAGTGATGCTGATGTTTGGTAGAAACCAACGCAATACTATAAAGCAATTATCCTTCAATTAAAAATAAATTAAAAAATAAAAAAACTTTAGTAGAAAACTGAATTGCTCTTCAAATTGGTTTTGCTTGACTTAAACTCCTATCAGCACCTTATGAAATTTATCCCTTAACGTATTTTCGTCATGCTTGGGACTGCCAGACTAAGAAACAGACTTTTAAGAAAAGGAATATAAAAAACTCTCCTGTCTAAAGGCAGTTTTTCCCAGGTAAGACAGGTAGTAGTCATTCTGCAAATGTTCGCTGAACATTCACTTTTTAAAAATTAAATTTATTTTCTTGGATACACACAGGAAAGATTAGACATACAGGACAGAAATTCTGGGAACTAAAATATGACTATGTTAAGCAAGTTATTATTGAAAACCCCACTTACCCAGGACAAAGAAATGATGTTAATAAAACATTTGTTTTCCACTTCTCACCTCCAAAGGCTGCAGGAGAAAACAAAAGTGGCATTAACTCAAAGACGTACCTTCAAAGCAAACCAAATGTCCACACCTCAGGTCTGGCACTGGACAAATGAACACACAGCACTGGATGCCTATCCCTAGAAAACTGACGTGAGCAAAGGTCCTAATACTTCCTCATCAAATGATCCAAACCCAGAGACACACATCCCAAAAATGCTTGGATTAAGTCCCACTCTAAAGACTTTTGTTTCAGCATAAAATAAATCTAGTATCAAAAGAAAGTCATCCAAACAAGTTTTATTCTCTTCTCCTTTTTCTAACTTCAAAACAAAACAAACCTTTAAGTCTAACCCAGTTTCAATCACTGGGACTGGATGAAGAAAGAGTACCCTGGAAATGCTCATTTACCCTGAGGTCAGTTTCAGAATCTGTTCTAAAACTAGGAACCCTCAGGCCTAACAGGCAGCACTCCTGAATGCCCACAGGAGGTCTGAATCTCCAGGGTGCCTCCAGCAGGGCAGCTTTTCCAGGCCGTGGGGGTCAGGGGTGGGGGGTCAGCGTGTAGGATCAGGTGACTGAGAACAGAAGGGGTGCCGCCACCTGATAGAACAATTTACTTACCAGCTGTTTACTCTTCTTTGCTTCTAACTCCCACCCCCACTTTAAAAATGTAAAGTATCTGGAGTAAAATAAATGAAAGTACTCCTTCACTCCTAGTTTAAAAGCTGGAGATAAAACTGGCTGAGATCTGAACACAGCTTTGATTTTTAAAACAAGTTTTAACAATTTATAAGTTTAATGGACTGTGAAGAAGGCTGAGTGCCGAAGAATTGATGCTTTTGAACTGCGGTGTTGGAGAAGACTCTTGAGAGTCCCTTGGAGATCCAACCAGTCCATTCTGAAGGAGATCAGCCCTGGGATTTCTTTGGAAGGAATGATGTTGAAGCTGAAACTCCAGTACTTTGGCCACCTCATGCGAAGAGTTGATTCACTGGAAAAAACTCTGATGCTGGGAGGGACTGGGGGCAGGAGGAGAAGGGGACGACAAAGGATGAGATGGCTGGATGGTATCACTGACTCTATGGACGTGAGTCTGAGTGAACTCCGGGAGATGGTGATGGACAGGGAGGCCTGGCGTACTGCGATTCATGGGGTCGCAGAGTCGGACATGACTGAGCAACTGAACTGAACTGAACTGAAGTACTTCTTGGTCTAAAAGAAAAAATAATTTATACATATATATATAATTATATATATAATATATATATAATCATATATATAATTTATATATATGATTTGAATTCACAGCATTACTGACAAGACTACTGTGAAATTATGAATTTTGGGGGTTTAATACAATTCCAATCAAAATTCAAATATTATTATTTGAAACATTAAAAATGAATCTATACAACGAAGCACTGTGTGACAGTGTGTCTCCGAATGTTCTGCCTGATGAATATGCTACTTAATCAGCAGCAAGGAGGTCTGAAGTACAGACAGGAGAAGAAGGGGAGGTGTGTCCATCGGGCAGGGAGTACGGATGGGAAGTCAAGTGGAGGGAAGAGCAGGTGAGAAGGCCCCAGAAAGGTGTGCGGTGCAGAGCCTGACTGAGGAACGGAAGGAAAGCAAGAGGACAGAAACTGAGGGGGCGGGGAGCAGGCAGGGCTCCAACCCTGTCTCCTTCGTCTTAAAATACCTATGACCAGCCTAATCCTATGTCTATCAGCAAAGAATGAAAGAAAAAAAGAAGTCTGACAAAACTCACACCAAGTAAACACACTTACTCACTCACACATGCACACAGGCCTTCTCATACTCTACACATCTAGCAAAATCTAATACTTCTATTTGGGGTTGAATCTAGCCAACCATACCTTAAGCCTACCTAAGTAACCCTGTGTGTTTTTAGCTGAAACCTTAGTCCTATCAGAAGACCTTGGGGAACCCTAGCCCTGTGTCATCATCTCCCTGGCATTTTCGATCACAGATTACCGATAGGATCATCTCAACTGGACCACAGGCTTCCTAAGCAGGGCAAAATTTGGCATTTGCTGACCCGGAAAAGCTACTTTGTAAGTCGTCTCATCCTATTTCACTCTTATTCTGTGGCTGTGAATTCTTTTTTTCACTGAACTTTATTTTACTTTTGGAAAGCAAGAACACAAGAGAATGCAACTAAACCTTGCTACAAGAGTAACTTACCTGGGGGCTCTTTAAATAGTGAGATCTGAATTTACGTACAGTGTACCTTCACAAACATTAAATCAATGTAAGTACGACCTCTCATAAAGTATTCCTATATACATATATATATATATATGCACTATTTGTTTTAATAAATGACTCAGTGATACTTTTTTCCCTTTACTAGACTAAATATATTTCTATGAATGTAGCCAATCTAAGTTGTGCAGCCAAAGCTACTAAGTCAAAACTTAAGAAGGAGAGAGGGGACAATGGATAGGCAGCACCTAAATTTACTGAAGCCACTGTTTAACAAGCGTGTTTGAACAAGCAAATCTAGGGACAGTCATCCATTTCACAAGCTTCTTTAGACACCTCTTAACACACTGCATGAACAGCCTCAGCTAACAGACACAAAGGCTCAGACCCCGACGTGGCAGCTTAGACTCCTGGTCTGACACCCGGCAGGGCAGCTCCTACTTACACTTGTAGAACCTGGCGGCGACATAGCCTGCAGGAGTGCCCAGCAGCACCCACAAGACCACAGCACACGTCATCAGAGCTCCGCGGTTGGCAGGTGACAAAAATCCCAGGCAAGCAAAAACTAAAAAAATAAGTAATTTAAAGTTATGAATTTTATTATTGTTTCCTTTGAAGTGATAGAAGACCCTGCTCATTTTTTAAACAATAAACTAAATACAACTTCATGAAAATATGCTCCCTTACCACGCAGCCACACTGAATCTTGGTACTATCTAAGGCACTGCATCAACAGGATCACACGTAAGGCAAGCTCCAATCTGGACATTTCCTGTCAGGGTCGACCTTTCCTGTTACCAGTGGAGGCTGACTGCAAGCTCAAGAGTGCTTTCAGCTCTTCTGAGCTTCAAGTACAGCTTTTAAATTAACATCAATAAAAATACTCCCACTGTAAAATAGTCTCACTTTCTATTCCTTTTAAAAATAATACTGACTCCTCTGGGGTGAAAAAAAACCCCCTTGTAACATCCAAACATAAGAGATGAGGCAGAATCTAGTCGAAGGACAAAAGAGAGGAAAAAAGATTTCACAGCACCATTAGCTTTGTGAACACTAGCTACTGAAGGGCTTGGTCAGTAACTTGGGAAATTGTTTCCTACTTTTATTTAGCTAGTTGCTTGTTTGTTCTTCAATATATAACCCTCCCAACTAATTAAGAAAAAAAAACACCATCTTATATTTATAGCGATTCCGAGCTTTAAACTGGAAGTCAGATATGACTTTCTCAGAAAGAAACCCAAGAACAGATGCAGGTGGCTCTCTCACTGAAATTTCCGGTGTCTCCCCCAGGAGCACACAGCCAAGCAAACACCACTGCACACCTTCCCAGCAGCATCGACTGGAGAGGAGAAACTCACCATCACAGGAAGCCAAACAGGGTAACTAGAGGATCTACTGGAATTCAAGCTAAGACGCACCCTCCCCCAGTCCTCTCAGGCCTGACACATGGATTGTTCTGAAGCAAAAAGTCCATATTCAAGCACTAAAGAGAAACAATCTCTATCATTTTCTAACAGAGGCTCTCTGAAACTGTCTTTCATGACAAGGTCGCTTTCTAGCTGACCCCAACAAAGATCAGAGAGAGGCAGAAGGCCACTCTCGATCTAATTTGAAAGCCGAATTTCACCCTCAAGCACCACTCCCCTGGAACTCCACCTCGGCTCTCTGGGACTCTGCAATCAATCGTCTGGCTGTGTCCAAACCTCCTTCATGACTCGTTTTCCCAATCTCCCCTCTTCAGTGTAATATACTTACAACTGCTGGCTAGCCTCTCCTATCACACTGACATCACCTTATCTAAGTTGTTAGTAGATAAATATGTTCTAGTTAGTCTTCAGCGGAGCCGGAAGGTGCAAATCAGTCAACCCCAAACTTTGCAGGTGCCAGACATCTGGAATCGGTCATTCTCTTTCCAAACACTTACGTGTTTAATTGCATCATAAAAACTTGGGACAATTTTACTTGCAGAAAATGACTATAGTATTACGTATTTAATATGCAAACAAACATAAGAACAAGTGTGTGCTAAGAAAGTTACTGAAAAGTCAGTGGTTTCAGAATTTTTCTAGTAACATTCATGTGTTACTTGTTCACCAGTAGCAGGCAACGAGAACATGAGGAAATAAAAGCAAAATTCATAAAACTCTTTTCATAAATATATTTTTCTCGGATAACTTGGAAAACTGAAAGACCACGACATTAAAACATCTCCAGACAGGAGTCTCAGGGCCACTCCTGCTGATGAATACCTCTAAGTCAGCTCTGTTTTTTAAAAAAGAAAAATTAAAAATCTGTCCTAATTGATAAAGTAGGACTTAATAAAATTTCTGAAGGCTTTCAAGAGTCACAAGGAAGAGATATTTTTTTATGTGTGTAGGAAGATCTTTCCTCAACGTTGCTGGGGAAAGAAACAGGTCCTGCTTCCTAAATCTTGCCAAGGTGGCGAGGTCTCCAAAAGCTTCCTGTCTCGTCCCCTCTGGGTTCTGTCTCGTCTCCTCTCTGTTCTGTCCTTCTCAGTGGAAGCCAAGGATGTCCTGGGATGTTCATCACACGCTCCGGTGAGGTAGGACAGCCAACCTGCATGGCCCTGCTTCCAGGCTGCCCAGATGAGGATCTGCAGCTCCTGTGCTCCCACGACAAGCTTGGTCTCTATGCAGCTGTGAGGGTAATCTAAAGAGTCAGCTGTTGGCATGGCTAACCCCGCCCCTGGTCACTTATGGTCAAAGAACACAGATTCTGAGAACCAAAAGACTCTCAGAAACAACAAGCTAGCTTAGCTACAACTTAGGAAAACTGGATTTCAAATAATTATTTTTAAAAAGCATTTTCTTCATGTTAGTTTTCACTTGACACTTACATAAAGTCACAAAAGTCATAATCAAAATCTGTGTCCCCGATCCGAGAAAGACGGATAGCAGCATCCCTTTCCTTGGAGGACGGAATATATCACCATGAACCAGCTTCCAGCCAAATTCTTCCTGGGCATCCTCCTGAAAAGGGAAGGAAATCGTTTCATCACCATGGGATCATCAAGAAAACTAGGCAGTTTGTTCATTGTTGAATATGCAGATATGGAAATTTAAAGAAAAACTTACAGATATTAATATATATTTCAGTTTTGAAGTATGAAAGCTTGACTCATGGAGCTTTATATAACTTTCTTGAATTGTTTCTAAAGAAATGTTGTGTGTGTTAAGATCTATAAATAGTTACTGAGATACTTTAAAAAGAAATACAAAGATAATGGGATAGCATGCCCTAGTCAGTCAAGTTTTATGATCCAACTTGATGACAATTTTAAATCACACTCTATATCCTTTTTACCCCTCAGTAACTAATCTCCAAAACAAGCAAATGGTATCAGTTCTCAAAGCTACTCTGCATGCATAGTAGGCTCTGATAATTTTAATAAGCTTGTGTCACCAGCTCACACTGCTCCCCTATCTCCAGACACACATATTTACCTGCCTAATTAACAGCTCCACTGTGGCTGAATGTGGACACCTTGAGCAGAATCATCCACAAGGAAACTGATTTTCTCCCCACCTCTACCTGCAGTTCCCCCAGTAGATAAAACTCTAGACTACCAGCTGCTCAGTCCCCAAAACCTTGGAGTTACCTTTTTCCTTCCCCACACTTCATACAATCCTTTAATAATTCCTACAGTTTAGCTTTAAGATCTACCCACAGGACAGGTTAGCCCTGTTCAAGCCATCGCCTCTCACCTGGCTATCACAGTGTGCACTAAACTGGTCTTGGTTTCTACACTTCAGTTGAATCTCAATACAGAACCAGAAAGATCCTTTTAACTAATCGGGTGGTTCAGGTCAGAAACACGGGGTCATTCACTGGCTGCTCTCCTCTTCCACCCTCTCAACTGGCCAATCAGCATTCCATCCCACCTCCCGGACACCCTCTGTTTATCTGCCCACTGCCCTACTTCTTCCCTGCTACCATCCCCTGACTGTGGAAATTCCATACACTGTTAAAAGTGATTTTCCTAAAACATGAATCTGGCCATGTCAACACTGTTTTGTATACTTCAACAGCTTCTCAGTGATATTCAGACTGCACAGCTTAGAAACTCCATCAAAACGTGGCCCCTGCTATTTCTTCAGCCTCCTCTCTTTAACATTTTGTCCAGGGTACTTCTGTAGCCCTCCCCCAAATTCCCACTCAGATTTCTATCTTTGCAGCAGCAGACAAGATTTAAAAATAACTTCCCATGTGGTCTAGTATTTTACAGTTCCACATTTTCATTTAATCATCTGAATATAAGCAATGAAGTTGGAATTTACTTTTTTTCCAGATGGCCACCTACCTCATCCACAATTATTCCTCAAAGCTACTTTTCCTTTGTTGATACACTTTTGTTAACCTCCATATTTAGACTCATTATTCTTACAGGCAGAAAATATCATTTGAAATTTCTTTGTTAACTAATCCTTCTAAACTTCTCTTTAGGATTTTTACTTATTTTCTACTAAAGTATTTCTATAGAAATTCCTTTAGAGAAGGTCTGTTTGTGGTCAGCTGTTTTTGTTAGTCTGAAAAAGGTATTTCACCTTCATTTTTGAAAGATCTCTGAGTACACAGTTCTATGTAAGTAGTTAATTTCTCTCACCATCGATTTAAAGATATTATTTTTGAGTTTCCACTGCCAATCTCACTGCTTCTCCTCTGCAGAAAGCCCAGTCTTTCTCCCTCTGGCCGATTCTAAGGCAAGATCTTCTTTCTCTGGTCTTCTATGGCTAACTGACTGAGGTGTGGATTTCATTCTATTTATTCCACTTTGGAGACACTGCGTAATCTTTATCTATAGATTCTCATCTATAGATTCTCATCTAGATTCTCATCTTTCATCTGTGCTGGAAAATCCTAGCTGTTACTTTTTCATATATCTTTACTTTTTAATTAATAATCCTAATATCTGAAATATTTGGGACCTGGTACAAATTTGTTGTTTGTTGTAAATTTTTGTGAGTTTCTAGATCATATGTTATGGACCTCAAATGCGGAGAATCCAGCAAACCCAAATTTGGAAGACTTTCCTTCTATTTCAACTCGATTGTGCTCAAAACGGAAGGCTAGAATCATTCTGCCCGCTTCAACAATCCAAGCTTAATAAACAGGAGATCAAGGTTCACCACTGACTCAATTTAATTGCCCAATTGGTTAAAAACTTGATATAAGCATACTCCTAAAGGAGTATGAGAGTTAACCTCTCATGCTGGCACTGCTTCCTGCTCTGGCCTCACTCAATCTTGGGGGATAGGGTGGATCTGGGGGAGTCCTTGGATTCCTTTTTTTTTTTTAACCAGTCGGATGGACGTGAATCTGAGTGAACTCCGGGAGTTGGTGACGGACAGGGAGGCCTGGTGTGCTGCGATTCATGGGGTCACAAAGAGTTGGGCACGACTGAGCGACTGAACTGAACTGAACTGAAGGCCAGCAATGCATCATGTCTGGTACATCAAGGGCTAATTCATTCATTCCAACAAATATTTGCTGATCACCAACTATATACTTAGTACTGTTTAAAATACCAGAGATCCTACAGTGAGTATAACAGACAACTTCCTATGAGCAGATCTTCTCAAATAAGCAAAATACATAGTATATGAGATGGTGATAGGAATTATGGGTGTAGGGTGTGGGGTGTGGGTGGAGAGGATGTAATCTTAATGGGATGGTGAGGAAGGGCTCACTGGGAAGAGCACATCTCAGTTAAGACCAGGAGAATGTGAGGGACTCTCTGAGGGAGGACACTTGGGGAAGGCAGAAAAGTAACTGTAAGGAAGAGCCTGGAACGGGAACATGACCGATGCGTCTGAGGAACAGCAAGGCACCCAGCACAGCTGGAGCAGAGCGCCAGGGGCTACCACAGAGCCTCGCGGGCCACTGTGAGGGCTGACTCTGGCCTCTGAGTGCAGTGGATGGAAATCACTGGAGGAATGTGATCCAGAGTGAAATGACCTGACACTCTGGAACAGACTCACTCTGACAGCTACCCTGAGAGACTGGCAGGAGGCAGACAATGGGAGCAAGACTGGAAATGGGGTTTTCTGTCCTGTACCCCAAAGCACCTCTACACAAATTAAGAAAAAAATTCCATTAACTTAGCAATTATTTGGAATTACCAATTATGAACAGAGTATTGTGAAATTATTTTAATAAAATACTTAATAAGGCATATAATCAATAATATCATGGGAAAGAAACTGCAGCATGTAAGTGCTAAAAAGCTTATAAACATTAACATGTTCTTTTTTCTAATTAGAACAGGACAGAAAGATGGGTGGGGAGGCTAAGAAGCTAGGGAAGAGAAAACAATGAAAATCTGAGTCTTAAGTATTCATTACAAATCATTGCTGGGAAATGAAAAAGTATGAAATGCAAAACGTTACACAACTTAAAATGAGAATAAATGAAGTTGAGACATTAAATTACTTTGAATACACCAAAAGGTTGAAATGATATAAATTCAGTTAAAATTAATTAAAAAAATCAAACTTATACACAAAATTTAAATACTTTGCTGATTCTCAAACTGAACATCTGCTAGAAACAGAGCTGACAGCACGTAAGTGAAAGGAGGGCAGAGCTGGAGTCTTGCACCCGCACTGTTTCTCACCCTCTACTGCTGCAGACGAGACTGTGAACAGTTCAGCTCTGAGAGCTGTAGGCACCAAGTCTCTACCAACAAAACCAATTCTTGAGGATCATTTCCTTATCTGAAAATGTCAATTCAGGATAACTTCTGAGAAGAAATGTTTTAAAAGCAGATTCTGACTAAAGATATTATTTAAAAATTTTCCAAAGGAAAAAATAAAGACTATCCACGGCAGACCAAGGAATAGGTCAGATGTTTCACTCACTGTAGAATCCATCTGATTATATCTGGCAATATCTTTATGCAGTGTCCGTAGCATAATCATAGCCACCATTCCAGACAAGAAGAGGACAATGACCAGGGAATTCATGATGCTGCAGAAATAAGCACGTCAGGATTAACCTAGAGCTTAATCACTGGATCAGCAGAACTCTTTCTAAAAACAATTTATTGAGTAACACTGAAACAGCATTAATCAATTGAAAAATTAACCTAAAATCAAACAAATTCAATGAACTGTGCTCTGGCTTCATGGTCTATTGAGAACTAGAGTTTTTTGTCCATGGTCAACGTTAATAACTACTGTACCCAAATTAACACACCATAAGCTGTAAGGATCAATAATGGACTAGTCTCTACCCTCAAGAAGTCTACTGAAAAACAAGTTATTCAGTAAATTAATGAGTGTCAAAAAGATTAGTCAGTGAAGTAGAAAAAGGAGCAAAATGGCACCTTGAACAGTTCTCTAGATAAAAGTTTCGGGTCATGTTCTGAAGAAAGAGTAACAGTAACAATAACTCTAATCCTAATTATTATTATTTATAAAAAAAACAGTCCTAACAGCTGTAGCAGCTTGTATACTGAGCCCTCTTCCATGCCAGGTAAGGTGCTCAAATGCTGTTTCATTACCTCCCTTCAATCCTCAGAACAGTACAGTGAGATAGGTTAATTCTAGATGAAGAAATAGACTCTGAGCACCTGGGTGATCCAGCCTGACTCATAACCAGTGACCAAAATCCAGGACTGAACCCAAGTCTACCTAATTCAAAAGTCCAGCCTTCTGAGTAACTGGCGAGAGTTAGAGTGGATGAGATGCTCACAGCGACAGAGAACAGAATAAAGACACAGCATGAAGGAGATTAACGGTGAAGTCTTACCTAAACCACTGAATGTGGGTATGAGGCATGGACTCCAGAATGTAGTCCCATCGAGATGCCCATCTGATATTCTTCTCTTCCTAGACAGATTATCAAAAACAAACTCCTCTTTAAATAAGAATTTGCCAACAAAGTATACCAGAAATCCAAAGATTTCCATTCAGAGCTTAACCTTCCAATCAACAATTTCTCATTAACATAACTTGAGTCAGTCCTAAGATTCACTGAGCGAGATTTACTCGAGACTCAGAAAAATCAAGATGAAATTAAGCAGTGAATAAAAAACAATAAAGCAGAGATATTACTTTGCCAACAAAGGTCCATCTAGTCAAGGTTATGGTTTTTCCAGTGGTCATGTATGGATGTGAGAGGTGGACTGTGAAGAAAGCTGAGCGCCGAAGAACTGACGCTTTTCAACTGTGGTGTTGGAGAAGACCCTTGAGAGTCCTTTGGACTGCAAGAAGATCCAACCAGTCCATCCTAAAGGAGTCCAGTCCTGGGTGTTCATTGGTAGGACTGATGCTGAAGCTGAAACTCCAATACTTTGGCCACCTCATGCGAAGAGCTGACTCATTGGAAAAGACCCTGATGCTGGGAGGGACTGGGGACAGGAGGAGAAGGGGACGACAGAGGATGAGATGGCTGGATGGCATCACCGACTTGATGCACATGAGTTTGGGTAAACTCCGGGAGTTGGTGATAGACAGGGAGGTCTGGCGTGCTGCGATTCATGGGGTCACAAAGAGTCAGACACGACTGAGTGACTGAACTGAACAGTATCTAGTTACTTGTATTTTTTAAAGTCTTATTTTAAATCTTAATTAGCAAAGGCTTATTTTAAATGTTATGATTTAGAAGCTGTATTTAATTTTTTCAGAAAATTGAGTGGAATAGCTTACTCATGATTCTCTTTGATGCTATCTATCTGTATCTGCGACATTTAACCAGACCAAAGCTATAACCTAGGCACCCTGAGCCTCTAGCGGGTGTCATCCACACTGAGCTCTTAATATCCAGAGGGAAAGGTGTATTATTTACTGCACCAGGCTTGCAAAATTATATATTATATGGGGACAGTAAATGTCACAACTATATTGGATTGCCAAAATACTTTATTAAAAATAGAGGTGGAAGATTGCCCAAGATTCTCATGCAATAAACTTTACTTTCCTCCTAATAAAACCCTCCAGTGAATGTATAATAAATCATCTATCACCAGGAAATTCTTCATTTACAATCACACTCAAATCCTGGTTTCAAAAATGGTGTCGTTTTCAAAGGCTTGCTGTAGTGCTCGGCCATACCTATGCTTGTTGCCTATCTTTGATATCTTCATACCATCCTTTATGCCTCTTTTCTACCTTTTGCCTTGTTTGTATCTCTTATGGCTTAACATTTTTAATGAGGCTCAGTTCTCTAATTTCCTATACTTTTTATTTAAATGAAGACTTAGTTTTGAGCATGATTATGTTGCTTGGTGCACTGACAAACTATTCCAAAAATCAGCTCATTAAAAGCTTATCTACTTGACAAGCCTGATCATTAATATTTTTAATTAGTTTAAGTAATATGAATTTAAAATCAATTTCTAAGTTATACTAAAGATAAAATCACACTCACCTCAAAGCTAATAGAGTAAGTATAGGCAACTTTGATCTCCCCAGAAGCCTTGTTACTTATATCCATGGGGGGTCCAGAGCAGTCTGGTTTATCTATATGGGTATGCTTGAAGCTGTGAGAAGAAACATTTCGGCAAGATGCTGATGAAGTAGTTTTTTTAAATGGAGTAAAGGTTAGAGATCTTGTACATATTTCACAACGCTGCTGACAGTCAAAAGTGATTCAGATCACAACTGTACAAATCTTTACTTCATATGAAGGGCTTCATATACATATGCATTATCAAACTATTACTCAAATAAGAACCAAACTTTTGAAAACAATACTTGAAGAGTGCTAAAGAATCTTCAGAATTTACACTCCCTCAGTGTAAATTAACTGCCATCTTATTATGGTATGCATTTCTTTACCATTAGTGGCATGAGAAAATAGCTATATCAGTTGGTGTTGGGGGCAGGGAGAACAATGGGGAAAAAAAAGAATACTCAATTTAAAAAGCACCTCCCAAATAAATGATAGGTACGTTCACACTAAAAAAGCTGATAATTTGAAGAGATGCCATTGCAATGACTTGTCACATACTGGCATCTAATACTCATGAAGACTTTCGATATGACACACTAAGCAGCTCGTCTGGGCCTCTGCTTTTCCACTGTAAAAGGGAACACGGTCCTGACCACTCATGCTCTCCATTCCAGGCTGACATGGAAAAGCTGTCAAAAAATGACTGAAAAACAAAACACACAGGCACCTTGGTTTGCCTACCACCTACCATGACAGGAAAATAAATATTCATATGGTTTCTCGGGACAACCCACTACTCAATAAATCATGTAAGGGGAATTTGAGTAAAAACAACTAAAATGCCAAATTATATGTCAGAACACTGACTCACTACTCAATAAATCACACTAAAGGGAATTTGAGTAAAAACAACTAAAATACCAAATTATATGTCAGGACACTGACTAAAGAAAAGTTAACTGGGCCCAAAATATTTATTCTTTGGGTCTAAATCTCGCTTACAGTTAATTATTTTTTTTTATCTCTTTCACAGTTACCTTTTTGGCTCAAGTTTAGCAGCCACTAATCTTGCTCCCATGGATCCAGTCTCAACGACATGATAGTATATTTTGATGTCAACATGGTTGAAGATGTAAAACGTATCTCTTTCATGGAATTCTGACTGTGGAACAGAGCTGAAAGTTAGTGTTAGAACACTGGCTATAAAAGAATCAAAACATTAAACTTTAAAATGAGCCCCACCATTCAGGAAAATTCGAACCCAGACAGAATTTTCATCTTCTCCATAAAAATGAGTAAGTTTTAAGCTTAAACTCCCCACCCTTTTTTTTTTTTTAAATGGTAGTTTAACTAAAGTACAGTGGTATGCTAGCTTTTGGTACACAGCAGTGATTCAGTCATATATATATCTCCTTTCCCATTACAGTTTACTACAAAAATATTGAATACAGTTCCCTGTGCTGGACAGGAAGACCTTGTTGCTTACCTAGCAGTTTGCATCAAATTCAAAATTTCTAATTTATCCTCCTCCCCACTTCCCCTTTGGTAACCATAAGTTTGTTTTGTTTTCTATGTCTGTGAATCTGTTTGTGCTCTGTAAATAAGTTCATTTGTATCATTGTTTAAGATTCCACATATAAGTGATATTATATATTTTGTCTTTCCTGTCTTACTCTATTTACAATGATAATCTCTAGGTCCATCCATGATGCTGCAAATGACACTATTTCATTCCTTTTCATGGCTGTATTATATCCCACTGTGTGTGTCTGTATGTCTGAATATCATTAAGAGGTTGATATTCAGGTTATATTCATTAAGAGATTAAACCAGGTTAACCTCATTATATAAAATTTGATATATATTCCCCAATAATTTTGACTACCTTCTCAATTAATGCCTTCACTTATTTTTTTTTTTAATCATAAAAGAATGGCCTCAAAGATTGATACCTTTTTAAAAAAGTGTTTAATACCCAAACTTTTGCAATACAATATTCTATAGACTTAACTTTCCAATACAAATTTCATGGACTTACAATGAGGTCTTTCTGGTAGTCCACTAAGAACATTTTTTTAATAGAGTCAGAACATACAAAGTCCAAGCCCATAGCATAGTATTTAGCATGTAAGAGACAATGTCTGTAAATGCTGAACCGCATCTGAATTATTTAGTTCCAGAGTTATAAACTGCAACTCAAGTATGGGAGTTCCCTGGCAGTCCAGTGGTTAGGACCTGGCACTTTCACTGTGGTGATCCAGGCTCAATCCTTGGTTGGGAACTAAGAAGCCACAAGCCTTGTGTTGCAGCCCACCCCCCCACCCCCCAAAAAAAAAGACTCAACATTTGTCCTTCAGAACATGCAAATAGTACTCATTTGATGAATATAACAATTTGTGTCCAGATAAGCACTGAAGCCTTCTACCAAAAAGCTTATTTTAAAAGCAGCAGAGTTAGTTTACCAGAAACTTACGTTAATAACACAGGCATCTTTTGCATGCCCTTTATCTGTAATGTAACAGCCAATAGGAAATCCAGGATTACAGAATCTCTGACCATCTTCAACATCGTAACACCACGTTACAGGCATATTATCCACAATCCTGTGCATGGAAATGAAAGTCAAGTTACAAACCACCATGTAACATGACTAGGAATTACTCACCAAATCTGTCATCACTCTGTAAAATTTAAATGTCTAGAAATGCCTTAAGGTGTATGGTATTTCATAAGTGATAGTATTATGCCAATATATGACACATATATAGTGGCTTTTTTGAAAGGGAGCTTTATAAGTTAATTTACTGCAATCACTAACTTAACAATGTCATTATCTAGATACCTAAGTATAATTTATCTTCAGTAGAACACTCAAAAGCTCTAAACAGGTATGAAACAGTATGTTTAGTTTCTTGGGAATAGCTTATGGAACAGTACAGAAAAAAATCTTTTATTAGTCAGGTAGTTCAATAAAAAAGGAGAAGAATATAATTGCAAGATATGGGGAAATATTCAACTTGAGGGCCAGGTGAAAAAGTGAAAATTACAGTATCTATTAAAACTGTGTAAATCCAACTTATGTCTAAATGAAAGGCTGCTATAAAGCTAAAGAAATAAAATTTTCAAATTCTATAGTGAAAAGAAAATTTTTTAAGAATAAAATTCTGTAGTACTGTATAACCACATTAAAGTCTGAGCATGGGGCTCCCAATGCCCAGAACACACCACAGGATACAAATAAAAATAATTACTAAAAATATGCTAGTTCTATTACAGTCATAAGACAACACTCCAGGGCATGTTTTATTTGTTAATTAACGCATGCCTTAGGAAGTAAAATTATGATTCTATATTCACTCAGGGTATACATTCATGACTTAATAAAACACATCTCGTCACATTTAAATGCTATTTAATAGTACCCAATGTACTAAATTTAAGAATCACCTACACTATTAAGTTGCTTATTATTATAACCAGCAGGCTAGCAGTTCCCATGCAAAGACTATAAAATATTAGAAGCATGAAAACTATGTTATATAATATAAATAATTCATATTTTCAGGAGGCCTCAAGAATCAGTTAATTGCTTCAATTTTTTAGACAATGAAGTTCAATCAATGAATATATACTAGCAATATATTAATTGTAATATCTTTATGCTATCATATCAGAGAAAGTACTGTATAAAATTATAGTGCTAGTTAGAAAATGTGAAACTAAGGTGAATATTCTAAATTTACCATTTATATAATGCCTTGATATAGTCTTTTACTGGTTGGAAACAAAAAAAAACCAACCCCCAAATCCTTGGATATAAATGTGTAAGTTTCAAATAATATAATTTTCAATTACTGCCTTGCTAAGTCAGAAAGTTGTAGCTACTGAAATTTGTAATACCAAAAATATTAAAAATACTATTTTCAACTAGTGAAAAAGAATATGTAAGACAACTCAGAAAATGAAAGCTCGAATAACTGGCCCCAATTTTTCATCATTAAGGGATGCCTTCTATTATTCTCTACCTTTACAGGCTCCATCTGAAACACTTCTATCAGTCAAGCTTCATTTATTAATAACTGCTTTTCCCAATAAATTAATGTCTAGAGTTTCCTTTTTTTTTAAACTTCTAGAGCTTCTGATCAAAATGAAATAACCCATGTTGCCACAATACACCAAAAAAATTACAGCAGAAAGCAAGGAAACCTGGCATTTATGTTACTTTTGGGGCTTCCCTGGTGACTCAGATGGTAAAGAATCTGCCTGCAATGCAGGAGACCCAGGTTCAATCCCTGGGTCAGGAAGATTCCCTGGAGAAAGCAATGGCTACCCACTCTAATACTCCTCTTTGCCAGCCAACTGAGATCCAGGATTGGTACTCACTAGACTAAAGTATCTTCAAAGACCCCTTTCTGTCCAATAAGCCAGACTCTGGCAATTCTATGATATTTTTAAAAAATGTAAGTACTTTGATAACTAGTTAAATAAATTATGCTTTTATAAATAAAATATCACAAAGACGCAAGTCTTCGGCAAAACTTAGGGAAAAAGCATAATCACAAGCCATGAAGAGAACAGGGATTCAAGAGTCTATTGCTGGTATCGAAATATTTATTGTTCAGTCTCAAGAATCAAGAAGTACCTTAGGTTACTGACAGAGCAAGCCAAGAAACCCTCAAATTATGTTCTAAAATTCCAAGTAAGAATTAAAAGTATTCATCAATTTAGATATGAATATTAACTACTGTTAATTAACTGCTCTCTATAACGAGAATAATGAGTTGGTGCACTAACAAATAATCAGGCATTTTAATCGTTCAAAAGGTAGTATGGTTGGAATATCATAGAGGAAGAACTACAGGTCAGTCACATGATGGAATGCTACACAACTACAAAAAGAACGCGGTAGACAGAGATCTACAGATGTGCTTTACAGGGAAAAACGCCTGTATTTTCTTAAAATGACCAATTTGCAAAACTGTCTACAATACTGTGTACAATATTTCAGCTGTTATTTTAAAAGGCACACCCTTGTTTATATACCTACATATGCACAGAAATCTGGAGACACACATGAGGAATAAACAGTGCTGCTCCTAGGGAGCAGGATAAAAGAAGCTGAGAGCAGCAGAGAACACTTTATCACCCATCTTTCATATTTCTAAAGGCTCATGATGTTTTATCTCTGTCAACTCTGTTACCTGTGCTTAAAATCAAATTACACAGTAAAAAAACTCTGAAGTTAAGGACAGAAATATACTCAACTAACGGTTCACATGAATTCATCAATATGAATCAATATTTTCCAAATGTATAATGTTAAGGACTAAACCCCATTGCCTAGATTTACCAGACTGTATATCTGTGATATGGCTTTGATTTTTTTGTTAATGGATTCAGACTTGAAATCATAAACTTTTCTGACTTAACAACAAAAATCACTGTTCACCAGTACTTTTCCAGTTTATTTTTTTTAACAAGAATAGTTTAAATTTGCAACTATTTTACATTATTTATTCTTATTATTAAGTATACTGGTATCAAAACAGTACCTATGTTAATTGCATCATAAATAAGTTGAAAATATTTCTAAGTACTTTATTATCAGGAAGCTACAAAGGAAGAACTGCTTCTGTTATCTTTAGGAGCAAGACTCTAACAGTATTTTAAGAACCGAGGGTAAAAGAGACAGCTAAAAAATCACCCATACGCCATTAAGAGTCATTCTTTCATTCATTCAATGATCAACTGTCAGAGAAAATGGAGATGATAGGGGCAAATCTGAGCCTTAAATATGATTCTGTAGGCTGGAAAGAACAATTTATCCAGAAAGCAAAAACACCAAGGGAAACTTTTCAATTACTTGTAAGTAAGAAAGGTATCCCAAGTTACATTAACTCAGCAATTATGCAGTGGTCTAACAGTAGCTTAGAGGAAAAATGCTCTTGGCTTACCAGAAACCAAAGAAATGAGGAGATGGAGGGGCCTTTCAAGCTGCCGTTTGTACTGAGGGTCAGATGAGAAAGAAGCTGACATAGTGTAATGGGCAAGTTTCCCTCCTTGTAACGGAGCCCTGCTATGGGAAACTCATTTCTATGTGGTTCAGGTGTATTCTACCCAGGTCTGGCTAATCAGAGTAAATCCCCTAATCACAGACTAGTTGGTGAATAGCATGGGACCCTGCGTTGCCCCTCTCCAGGACTTCTTTGCTCTATGTGTATGGAAGAGAGGATGGGGAGGAACCCAGGAGGCAAGAGGGAATGAGAGGTCCCAACCACCCTATTGAGTCACGGGATCAGGTCATGTCCAAACTGAAAATGAGCGAGGGCAAAGGGCTCAATCTGAGACAGTGACAGGACCGACATTCAAGACAGTATCCTGTTCACCACCTCTAGTACCGTATACTTTACGGAAAAGGCAAACATATGTAAACCGTGTAGACCACAGAATATAGGCATTTGCTGAAAAATTATCCAGAAGAACAACAACTGGTTATCCTTGAAAAGCTGCATTTTTGAAACTCTTTTTTTAATACCGTTTGAATATTGTATGGTAGGTAAATAGTACGTGGGAAGGAAAAAAGTTTTAAATGCTTTTTTATTATGATGCAGACTGCTAAAACATCTTGTTAATGTTACATCATGCTTATAAAATAAAAAACATTACACAAAATACAAGGATTTTTATTTGAAATAGATGCTATTTCTCAAAAATCAAATGAAAGTTAAATTTTTTCCCCCTATGGTCTTTTTCATGGTCCACAAGTATAAAATAACGTATTTTTCTACCAGTTTGATTCAGTTCCTTTCCCCAAGCATAAATACGCTCCTTTAAACTACACATGAATAAAAGAAGTGCTCTAGGTACCAGGTCTATGTGCCAAAACAAGTAGCAGACAGCATAATAATCTGAGCACAGTTCAATGACAACACTTTAAGCTGTCAACCTCAGTAATCCTCTGGCAATAAATGTGCTACATTTTAGTGAATGAAGTAATTTACACATTCAATGAAACAGAATCTTCTTCTGTGAAAGGAAAAAGCCCCAAATCCCAAATTTCCATGTCTTACCAGTGATGCTGATAATTGAGTAACATGCTCTTTTTCAAGAATTCTAACTTTTGTTTGTCTTCAGCTTTCTCTGTATGGTAGGTTTTTGTACAAACAAGCTTACACGTCTCCTCCTTCTTAAATGTAAACTGTATTAAAAATAAAGTGGAAAGCAAATTAAAATACCTAGGTCCTTCACACCTATAACAGAGAGTAAAAGCAAAACATTCTCATTAAATTAAGAGCATTAATATTGATAATAAACATAAAAGTTCCTCATACCTCAATCACATTTAAATTTCAATCTGTTTCTCTAAAAACCTGTCATCAATATTTCTTTTGATAATAAGTTTTTATCTTTGATAATTCCAACTTACTGATTTTTTTAATGTAAATGAGTCCTCAGGAAAAAACCCACATGGAGAACAAAACAACACCTGTCTCTCCATAGTAATGTCTCCTGCGGCTTTCAAGTAATAGACAAGCTTTTATGTCTGTATATTCATTCAGTGGATATTTGTTAAGTGCCTCCTATGCACCAAGTGATGGGAGGTTCAGCAGTGAATAACAGATTGTGATGACACAAGAAAAAGCCAAATCTGGCTATCGAGAACCAGTATAAATGTGATTCTTTTTACTCACAACTGAAAAGACTGTCAATTTTCAAGATGTCATGAATAATGAAGTTCAAACAAAAATTGACAATTTTTTAAAACAAAGTTTAAAAACTAAGTAAGGAGTCCTCCAACTTTGGGGTCGAGGACTTATTTGAGAGCATGAACACATACACACATATTATTCACAACATATTATATCATATAGGCTTACTTTACCAGGGGCTACTTAGGTCTTAATTTAACAAATCTATTTCCAAGTTTTTAGGACTCTGCTTTTGCTGCTTTCTTCACCCCACCCCCAGGTAGTCACAGGGTTCACTCCCTTAACTTGTTTCAAGTCTTCTGCTCAAATGTCACATTCTCAGGTGAGACTTTCTCTGGGCTATTTAAAACTGCAAATTCTCCATCCACCTTCTTCCCTGATTCATCTTCAACAGTTCTTTCATCAGCAACAGGCACGCTATGTATTTCAGCAATTCATTTTGTTTCCTTCTCCCCATCAGAACACAAGATCTACAAGGACAGAGATTTCTCTCTTGTTCATACCTATCACAGTGCCCGGCATGTGAAAGGCATCAGCAGTTGTGTTAACTGAGTGAATGCGAGTGGCTGGATGTGAGACTTTCTGATCCTATGATAGGTAGCTCCAGCTTCACCTAATGCATATGATATCCTGCACTGTTTCTTCCTGACCTCAACAGAAGTCGTAGATAAGAGACGGCAAAGCAAGTCCGGGGTTTGTTCTGTTGCTGCCTGTTACCACTGCTCTCACTACAGATCTAAAATAAGGCAAAATTCTTTGAAAATAAAGGATAAAGAATCAGTACTGAAATCAATACTGAAAAATATGTCAATACATTTATGGTTGGCCTGGGGGGAAACAGCTGATATTTTAGTCTATGTTTCTGTTAACCTATGCCCTAATCTTAAGAAATACCTGCTCTGTCTCTTTAAGAAAAAATCTGTTTTAGCACAAATCTTGATCCTAAAAAATTCTAGAAAACTCATAGAAAATGTTAGGTGCGTATTCTTTCTCCATTTTAAAATGCTCCTTCTGTTCTTCTATTTTACCTCAACTCCTAAGACAAAATTAAACCTGAAAAGCATTAGGCCTAAAAGAAGGATTTTTTGCATAAGCAAGGCAGTCTTTATATACAAAGAACCCTGAGTAGAATCCTAGTAAAGAAGTAATCTGCCTTTAAAGTCTGCACCAAAGGGAACAAAACTCTATAGATCTGAATATTCTACCGTTTACTGTCAGAGACTCTGGCTGCCCTTCAAGTTCACTGACGGTGTTACTTACTAGTGCTCTTCCCGCCTTCCATCATTTCCCAAGGTCAAGGCATATAAACAGAAAGATGGGGCTGAGAGACTAAGGGAGGATTTTCAGGCAGTTATACAATTTATATAAAACCACTCTGCTATAAGAAGAATGCGACAATTCCCAAAGTAATCTCAACATACCACAGCAGGGAAATGTCACACAGTTAGTATGCCTGCCCCATTCACTATCGCTCATGTCCATATATTCTGAGTTCCTTCTTTCCTAGTGACTTCATCTCATCAGGCCTTCAAATCTGTCTGAAAAAATTTTAAATTTCTGGCATCTTTACAGTAGAAAATCTCAAAATATTTTAAGATGACATACTTATGGTTGAAAACTATCACCTTGCAGTGAATTAAACTTGTACAATTATATGTGTTCCTCTCAGTGCTGCATGGTGGAGACACAGTGTTGGGGTGAGAGGCTAGTGAGACTAATTAGGCATGAGGATTTGCTGGACAGATGCTCAATGTAGTAAGTGCCAAGGGAGATGGATGGTGGTGCTCAGTGAGCAAACAAGGAAGGAAGCTAATCATGGAAAGGATGGGACACCAAGAGAGGAAGCTGTGAGGCTGGGGGATTAAAACCCAGGGTCAAGTTACAGCCAGTAACATGCGTGTGCTCAGCATGCACAGACACCCAAGCAGAAAGTTAAAGAAAAATGCACAGTGCAGAACAGTATTTTAAAACATAAATACACACATTTAATTCTATTTATATGTGCTCGCAAAAATGGAAAATTTCAGGAAAGGTTAACAAGGAACTGTGATGTGGAACAGGGCAGAAGAGAGGAGAGAAACTTACTTTTCATTTTATATTCTTTGTACCATTTAGCTTTGTATATGGTGATATATTATTATTATAAATGAGTTTAATTTTTCTAAAAGAGCTCCATTATACTTTGTGCAGCAGGAGAGCAGATATATATATAAACTGAACAGGGGACTGTGAATTCAAAATGATAATAGGCTTAAAAGATAATAGATTTAAAAGGCAGACTAATTCTGGATGATGATGAAGTACATACACTGAAGAGAATACCTTATATTGTCCTTACAGCTTGGTTTAACTGAAGTTCTAAAAATGCATCAAAGATGTACCCCAAATATACTTTCACTGGTCAAAATAGAACGGTTTGCTTCCCCACAAGCCAATGGGAAAACTGAAGCAGTGCTCTAAGTGCTAACGGGGAAAATCTAGGAATACTGTTCCCAAAGAGGAGGAGGGTAGTATGGAGAATCGTGACTGGAAGCGGGGTTCTGGATCCCTCTGCAAAGTGAGCCGGGGGGTGGATGGGGGGGAGGTCTGAGCACTCTTACCATTGACAATACTGACTGGAGGAATGTTTCTTAGGACAAACTTACTCATGACATATTGTGAAAGGGGAAGGATCTTTCTAAACTGTGAAGAAGTTATTTCTGGATGCAAAAGAGAAATGAATTCCTTCTTAGCTAAGTTACCACAGGCTTTTCTGTAAGGGGGGGGAGGGGGAAAGATCCAACTAAATGATGTTTATGTAACACTATATACAAACCTTATATGGTGATGGTTCAATTCTTTCCCCAAATAACACCTGACCCAGATTTTCAGATGGCCGTTTTCCTTCTGATGCTTGGCAAAAATCAAACCTGCAGACAAGAATATTTAAGGTTTTAAGCAAAAAAGGAAGCAATGAGATACCAAACCCCTAACCAACCTAGAGGACAGATTAGGTACTATCACTCCAGCAGCTCTAGTGGATGAGTAAGAACTATATTCCTACTCCAAGTTCCACGTACCACATCTCCTCAAAACAAAACAAAAATCAGAAAATTTTATAACACTTTTTCAAATAATACTTTTATTAAGATATAAATTATAGAATTTAAAAAACTGACACAGTACAATTTATTGTTATTCATTCCAATGATACAATTATTTACATCCTATTCTTCAGGGGAATTCTGCATAATTTATCTCCCTTTGTTATCTTTCTAATATTCAGATATTCACTTAATGACCTTTCAAGATGTGTCAAATTTATCTGTCTCATCCTGATACGACGGCCAACATGAAAAGCGTGGCCAGACAGACCGTCTGAGAAAACAAGACTCATGCAGAAGCCATGACCAGTCAGCTACACGCTTCTCTCTATAATTTCCTGATATTACTGATCAGATTTGTTTGAACATTACAGCCAAATTTCAGCCCTGCTATAGAACATTAAAGGGCAGTACTGTGTTCACTGCGGTTGAGACCAGCAAAATGACTACAGACTAGTTAGAGCCGTAAGAGGAAGATGAATCTTGAGTGATAAAAACTAGAGCTAAGAAGTTCCCTAATGAAGATTTTCCATCTACTGGATATAAGAGATCCACTGAGTTTTCCCAAGAATATTCACAAAGATTTAAGCAGAGAGATTTGTTTACTTAACAAAAACTAGGAAAAAAGTCTCCAACAGTTACATAAATGGTGGTCCATTCGCTCATGAACTCTGTATCCTCCTCTTATACATGTTTTAAGATTACGAATTCTTATAGGATCATCCTAAATTTTTTGTGTATTTTTCTACAGTAAACATTTTTTTTCAAAACTTAGATAATGCAGAAATTTAGAAGCCAACAAAAATTTAGAAACTGTATTTTACACCCAATATGGTATACAGTGCTCAAATTTTTTAAAAAAGTCTATTTATGCAGAATTTTTTATAATATCCCAAAAATGGAAATAATGAAATGTTCATAAACAGAGAATTAGTGAAACAAAGCATAAACAGACTCCACACGATCTCTAAAAAGGGATAATAAACAGCTACTAAAAAGACTGAGGCAGCTGTGTATTAACATAGAAAAGATGTCTACAACAGATTCAGTGAGAAAAACAAGGTGCAAATAAAATATATAAACCTACATTTATTTAAAACAAAAATGTGTCAGATACATTAGAATATGCAGAGAAAAAAAATGCAGGGGGCAGACAACAAAGCAGTTTTTCCTGGGGACTGATTATGTGGGACACAAGGATTTTGTTTAAAACAATGTGGGTTTTTTAATAATCAAAAAATTAAACAAAATAGCTATTTGTCCAATCAGGTAAAAAAGGAAACCCATGGTCCATAGTTTCAGTTGGTGTTGCAAAGCAACATCAAGAGATCACATCCCACGTTTTAAACCTACCTTAGAAATAAAGAATACCCCCTTTAAAAATGTTTTCAGGCCCTGTACATTTTTAAAATGCATGTAAACTTACCACTAACTGTGGAGAAAGTAAAGTTCTAAATGCACAAAATCCTGATGAGTCACAAAATTTCGTATGAAAACCAAGCCGAGAAACTTACGCTGTATATTCATAAGGAAGAACAGATTCCACTGAGTCAAGCCTGTTCACAAATAGTTCTATTTCAGCCTGAAAATGAGAAAATACAGAATGAGAATATAAGCAACTGGAGACCAAAACTTAGGTCATGCCTAGAACTGAAAAGGAATTTGACTTTTGAAATGTGAAATTTTACGATATCCAACTCACTTTAAAGAGTTCTCTTATAAATCCATGCACTGAGTAGATTTATATGCATTTAAATTACAACAAAATAATTCTGAGCACCAAAGAACTGATGCTTTTGAACTCTGGTCTTGGAGAAGACTCTTGAGAGTCCCTTGGACTGCAAGGGGATCAAACCAGTCAATCCTAAAGAAAATCAGTCCTGAATATTCATTGGACAGACTGATGCTGAAGCTCCAATACTTTGGCCACCCGATGCGAAGGACTGCCTCATTAAAAAAGACCCTGATCCTGGAAAAGATTGAAGGCAGGAAGAGAAGGGGACAACAGAGGATGAGATGGTTGGATGGCATCACCAACTCGATGGACATGAGTTTAAGCAAGCTCTGGGAGTTGGTGATGGACAGGGAAGCATGTTTTAGTCCACGGGGTCACAAAGAGTTGGACATGACTGAGTGACTGAACTGACTGACTAGTTTTCAGCTGCAAATGTCTCCAATATTTTCTAAATGCTCTTTAAGTTCTAAAAATTTCTAACAAATCTAATAAGACATTTAAAATAAATCATTCACCACATCTATATAGATTCTGGGGTTTTTTTAAATCTGGTTTTCATGTTCAGTATTTCGTTCTGTAGCAAAGATCATTTTTAAACAATTAAAAAAAAACATTCTCACAGCATTCAAGCATTGAAAAAAATGTTGTCAGCAAGAAGAAAAAGAGAAATGGATGCAGCCAAGAAATATTCTGAAAATAAATTTGACAGGACTTTGATTGTTGTGTGTTTGTGTGTGTGTGAGAAAGAGAGAGAGAGACAGTAAAGATAAGAGTTTAAAGATGTCTTAAGTTTAAAGACTAGAGACGAATTACTTGTCCAAGTTTCTGATTTGGACAAGTTTAAAAAAAAGGACACCGGAAGAGGATTACGTTTGGGGGAAGAGATCAAGAGTTTGCCTTTAGATATGTTTTGTTTGACGTGCCTTTGAGATATCTAAGTGTAGGAGGATAAACAGTCATGGCATTTATTTTTAAAAATCTGGAGATATGAATTTGAGACACATTTGTAACTGAGATAGTACTAAACTTGGGCCAAAAAACTGCAAAAGCTATATATAATACCTGTGGTTCTTTGAAATGTGAAGTGGTTACAGCCTTTTGAAAAGCAAAATATTGATACATAAAATCTTCCACCCAGCAATCCTACTTATGAGAACTTACCCCCTAGAAATAAAATCATCCATGCACAAGAGACCATAAATAAGAATGTATATTGCAGACTTACCCACTAAAAAACTAGACACATATCACAGTATGCCTACTGATAGAAAATTAGCTATTAAACATCATCGGACTATTAAAGAAATAAAAAGAAATGCCAGGTAGGTAAGACATTTCCGGATCAACTATCCTAGAAATACAATCTCATGCTCTTAAGCAAACAGCAGATGGACAATGACAACATGGTTTCGCTTTGGAGGACAGCTTTAAAGGATCAACTTGAGAATGCTAACTACAAAGGTAGTAACAGAGAAGAAACTCATGAAGACCAAATAAAGTTCAACAACAGAGCAGAGAGAGCAAAGCTGAATGAACGTCCTAGGAAACCTGGGCTAACTTAAAGCCATGCCTGCCTACTGAAGCTCCCTGAATTTCTTCAAGGCATATCTGAAGGTCCATAGAACCCCACCTACCCCCTCCCAATAGTGGCTCACTGCTACTCAGGACAGAATTCTTCAGCTGAAAATGTCAGTAAGTAATTTGTGCCCTGAAGTACTTTTGGTGCTAACCAAAAACAAACAAATAGGAGCTGTTTACCTGTATTTTACAGGGTCAGATCACTATGGCTGCCTCTGGACTCTGACCACGAGGCTACCTGCAAGTGCATAAAGCCACATCTCCCATTTTGATCTCATTTACTAGCGCTGTCAGCAGTCCTCTATACCTGTCAAAACCCCAAAAGTGAGACGAGATGTTCAATGTACAAAAACTAATAATACACTATCATTGGAAAAATACCAAAACAGTGGGCAAGAGCAGACCTCTGGGGCCTCTGTGCCTGGGTTCAGATTCCAGGCTCCACTATTTATCCTTGGTTAGATTATTTAACATCACAGTTTACTCATGGGTGCTTCAGTTTCTTTATCTACAAAATGGGCATAGTAGTTATTTATCTCACAGAGGTGTAAGGATTAAATGAGTTAACATTTATAAAGTACGTCAAACAGTGCCTAATACATGAAGTGCCATGAATCTGTTATATTAAAAAAACCAAATAAATGTAATGATACTTAGAATACGGAATGCCCAAACTACACGGCTCACCCACTAAAATGCTCTTCCAGTATTCATGATCTACAATGGAAGACATCAGCCTCTGTACACAGTACTGAAATAGTAGCACATAAACCCCCTAAAACCGTACTCAAATAAAATGACAACTCGATGGCAACACTGTCTCAAAAACAGAGAAAGTTTAACTGTCTCCTTGTATAAAATATTCAAGAATGTATCACTGGTCATTTTGGCTAAGAAGACAATTAGGGCATAATATTTAACCTTACAGATTGTTTGAGTAATTATCACAAATAAATATTTGTAACTGTTTTGAAGGCAAATTTTCCAGGTGACAGCTTACTCTGCCAAAATAATTTTCACTAATTATAAGGGGGTCAACACTGCTATGAAGATACACCAGAATCCAAACGTCTACTTAATATTATCTTATGAAAAATAAAAGCTCCCCAAAAGTTAATCCAGTTCACATCTTTACATTTCTTTCCAGGAAGGAATGTAGCTACTATATTCTACACAACTTTTTATGTTTTGAGTCTCAAAATCCCCAGAGCCACATTTTCATCACAGAAGCTAACTTCCTTGTGCTACGATTAAGTACACTCCTTACTCTTGACCTTGTTCAGTACAAAGTGATTAAAAGCACAGACTCTGAAGCCAGGCTGCCTGGGTTTAAATCCTGACTCTGACATTCACTAGCTATGTATCCTGGACAAGCTGTTTTACTTCCAGGGCCCTGGTTTTTTCATTTGTAGAATGGAGGTAATAATAATCTCTGCTGCAAGTGGTTTCTGAGAAGATTCAAGAACAGAGCCTGTCACAGAGTACTATGTAAGTATTATCATGCAGCAATGTCCAAGAGACTTTAAGCAACGATGAAAACAGCCTTATCTGCACTGTCAAATTCAGTCGCTACCAGTCACACGAGACCATCGGTCACTTGAAATGTGGTCAGTACAGCTGAAGATCTGAATTTAAATTTTTATTTAATTTTACATTTAAGAGGTCACAGGAGACTAATGGCTTATATACAGGACAGCATGGTAATGGGAAAAAAATTGAATGCTGCTTAGTACCCTTTATATAGCCTTTTCAAACACTTCATATTTTACTTTAGTCATGACACACTTTACCTGGAAAAATAACTCAAATGTTAGTCTATCCCAGAGGCTGGCAAGTTTTCTCCCCCAAAGAGCCAGAGAGTAAATATTTTAGGCTTTTCTGGACAGTCTCTGCGATCGTAGTGCAAAAGCAGGCACGAACATTACAGAAGTGAATTAGCCTGGCTGCAGTCCAGAAAAACTATTTACGGGCACTGAAATGTGATTTTCATGTAATTTTCACTCATCTCTAAATGTGACTCTTTTTAAAATTTTTTTCTAATCACTTAAAACTGTAAACACAATTCTTAGATCAGGACCCTACAAAACAGAAAGCAAGCTGACTAGACTCCTAGAGTTCATCCCCGAGCTCTGTTTTCCAGGTAGTTTTCAATGTTCTTTCAATGTCCATCTTTGGAAACACAAAACAGGGCAAAAGGTTCAGAGATCTGATGCCATTAAAAAAAAATTAGGACACTGTTGAAGAGCATATAAATTTAGAGTAAAAGTTTCTTGCATTTCCACTTAATGGATGAGGCAAGATATTTTCCTAGTCTATGATGTTCTCTCTGAAGTTTCATGGTACATCTCTTGGCTGTAGGATTATAAGACTGAAGGAAAACCCTATTCTCATTTTCTGACTTCTCTCATCTCTCCTTTGAGTCTTAATCTTTCAAAATGGAAAGGTCTTAATCTTCTGAATTGTCTTATCTCCTTGATCATGCCAGCTGCTTTTCACAGGATCTTGCCCTACTCTCATATCTTTCTTAAAAGGTGTACCATTGAGAATTACAGGCAGAATTCAAGATGCAGACATCAAAGTTTCATATATGTATAGGATGACACTGTTACTTTTCATTAGCCTTTCTGGCCAAAAGCATAAATTCTTCAATGACACTCTTCATCTCTTTTTTAAGTTTTATAACTGATAGTTTAGAGCTCATCACCTCAAAGAAATACTTTTTAACTCTTTTCCTTCAAATATACTTTCTTAACTTACCCATGACCAAATTTACTACTCTTTGTTTCATATAACTTTAAGAGAGCTTCTGGAAGTATATTCCCCGTGGCTTTTTATTACTACAAGAGCTTAATATTACTAGTAAATTAAAACATTTCACATCTTTCTTTTTGCTAAATTTAAGATCCAAATTAGCCTCAGATACTTCTGGAAGTCTGTCTCCACTTTTACCATTCCCCGTGATTTATTCTCCAAGCCAGGCTTCAACAATACGTGAACCGTAAACTTGCAGATGTTCAAGCTGGATTTAGAAAAGGCAGAGGAACCAGAGATCAAATTGCCAACACCCGGTGGATCATCAAAAACACAAGAGTTCCAGAAAAACATCTATTTCTGCTTTATTGACTATGCCAAAGCCTTTAACTGTGTGGATCACATCAAACTGTGGAAAATTCTTAAAGAGATAGGAATACCAGACCACCTGACCCGCCTCTTGAGAAATCTGTATGTAGGTCAGGAAGCAACAGTTAGAACTAGACATGGAACAACAGACTGCTTTCCAAATAGGAAAAGGAGTATGTCAAGGCTGTATGTTGTCACCCTGCTTATTTAACTTCTATGCAGAGTACATCATGAGAAAGGCTGGGCTGGATGAAGCACAAGCTGGAATCAAGATTGCCAGGAGAAATATCAGATATGCAGATGACACCACCCTTATGGCAGAAAGTGAAGAGGAACTAAAAAGCCTCTTGATGAAAGTGAAAGAGAAGAGTGAAAAAGTTGGCTTTAAACTCAACATTCAGAAAACTAAGATCATGGCATCTGGTCCCATCACTTCATGGGAAATAGATGGGGAAACAGTGGAAACAGTGACAGACTTTCTTTTTTTGGGCTCCAAAATCACTGCGGATGGTGACTGCAGCCATGAAATTAAAAAATGCTTACTCCTTGAAAGGAAAGTTATGACCAACCTAGACAGCATATTAAAAAGCAGAGACATTACTTTGCTGACTAAGGTCCATCTAGTCAAGGCTATGGTTTTTCCAGTAGTCATGTACAGATGTGAGAGTTGGACTATAAAGAAAGCTGAGCACCAAAGAATTGATGCTTTTGAACTGTGCTGTTGGAGAAGACTCTTGTGAGTCCCTTGGACTGCAAGGAGATCCAACCAGTCTATCCTAAAGGAAATCAGTCCTGAATATTCATTGGAAGGACTGATGCTGAAGCTGAAACTCCAATACTCTGGCCACCTGATTTGAAGAACTGACTCATTTGAAAAGACTGATACTGGGAAAGATCGCAATGGCAACCCACTCCAGTACTCTTGCCTGGAAAATCCCATGGATGGAGGAGCCTGGTGGGCTGCAGTCCATGGGGTTGCTAAGAGTTGGACACGACTGAGCAACTTCACGCATTGGAGAAGGAAATGGCAACCCACTCCAGTGTTCTTGCCTAGAGAATCCCAGGGACGGAGGAGCCTGGTGGGCTGCCATCTATGGGGCTGCACAGAGTCGGTCACGACTGAAGCGACTTAGCAGCAGCAGCAGCAGGGAAAGATCAAAGGTGGAAGGAGAAGGGGATGACAGAGGATAAGATGGCTGGATGGCATTACTGACTCAATGGACATAAGTTTGAGTTCACTCCGGGAGTTGGTGACGGACAGGAAGACCTGGCGTACTGCAGTCCATGGGGTTGCAAAGAATCGGATACAACTGAGTGAACTGAACTGAACTGATGGTTTACTCCCTACTTAACTCACCTTTAGGAAACCCACAACACTTTAAATTCCAGTTTAACCTTTAATAAAAACTACTTTGTCACAACTTTAGAAATCAAATTCATTGGCTTCCTCTAAGTCTACTTTAAGTCTCTGAATCAAACTCCAGAAGCCAGAAAAATTTCTCTTCTAGACATCCTGCCAGTCTTCTGTTTATAAAATTTAGCATCAATTAAACTGATTATTACCACACTTACTCCATTTCAGGCTAGAGCCCAAAGACTCACACACTCTCCCCCTCACTATTTTCTTAGTTGTACATTACTAGTTTTTATCCATCTCATACTCGGCATTTTGTCTAGTATCAACATCCCATTAAATTTACCTATCAGCTTCTCCTGATCTGGTAAAGTAGCTTCAAATTCTACTCCTAATAACAAAAATGTTAACATCACCTAAGAAACATACTTCATTTTTGGTTTGTGATTTATAAGGATGTCTACAATTTGTGGAGGGCTGTCCACAAGATTTTCCAAAACAGCCAAAAAAAAAAAATCCTCCCCACAAATCTTTCATCTAAAAACAAAAACTAACACACAACATACAAACAGAGAACAAAACTTCAGTTTGGAGGAAGAACAGAGTTAGACTTCTGGATTCATTTCAAATCCTAGGTCTACTGTTAATACACATGTGCTCATGGGGCAAGTAATTCTGAATGTGAAGAATGAATGATGTAATAATAAAAAAGAACACAATACAGGTTCATAGTTGTCACACAGTAACTAATAAGTTAAATGTCTAACTGGGGGCCCTGGTGGCTCAGCAGCAAAGAACTTGCCAGCCAATTCAGGAGATAGGGGTTCAATCCCTGGGTGAGGAAGATCCCCTCGAGAAGGGAATGACAACCCACCCCAGTATTCTTACCTGGGAAATCCCATGGACAGTAGGCTAGAGTCCGTGGGGTCACAAAAGAGTTGGACACGACTTAGTGACTAAACTATAACAATAAATGCTTAACTGTAAGCTAAAGATAGCTATTACTATCTATTGTTTAAGAGAAACTGGACCTTCTTCAATCTGAATACCTATCAGGATAACCTTGAGGGTTTCTGGGAGAGGCTGTCCCATCTCCCTCTCATTAAAGGATACTAAGGACAGAGGCTTCTCATTTACTGTTTATGCCTATTCATTACTCCCCTCTTGGCTATTAGTCTAGGTAAAGGGAAGGTAATAATTATCAAGCACAACTCTCATAATAACCTTATGACCTAGGGATTACTTGCTCTACTTTAAGACAAAGAAAACAGTTCAAAACCTGGACTGCTGGCTCAGAAAAGCAAGTAAACTGAACTGCTGCTACCACTTTTAATTTCTGTTGCTCTCAGTCCTTTACTTCTCTCCTTCTGACACTTTTCCACAATTATTTTTATAGGAAAGTTGGTCCATCATTGATATCACCACTAAATTATGGAACTTTCCCTGTCATTTGGTGAACTAATCAAAACACATCTTGGATATTCAGTTCGTCTTGGCTATTTTTGTAGCACTTTCATTCATTCTACCTTTTTTATGTTGTTAGATTTTGAAATTTTAAGACATCTCATTTAAAACATACTAAGGGAACTTCCCTTGTAGCCCAGTGGTTAAGACCACGGCAGGGGGTGAGAGTTCGATGCCTGGTGGAGGAATTAAGATCCCACATGTTCTGGGCATGACAAAAGAATATTTTTTTAATTAAAAAAAAATAAAGCACAATAAGAATTGTATATTAAAATGAATGATATCTTTTCACACAGAATATAGCAACTTGCAATATATTTGTAAATATGCTACATTTATAACACTATTTTAAATACTGACTGTTACAATCAAACAAGGAATCTCAAAAGTATTATAAGTATCATAAAAATAGTATTACTAAATCTTCATAATACGACAGTAGGATAAATGTTAAAAATCGCAAGAAACGAGAAAGGAAGTAAGACTGCCAGTGAGTGTATGTGGTTTCATGAAGGGCAAAAGTACGCTACAAACATGACATTTGTCTCTAAAAAATGTTAAGTGCACACACAGATAAAACAAACAGAAGAAAATTTAAACAAACGTTGGTTCTAGAGGGCTAAGCAGTGGATATACTGATCATTATTCTTTTAACTCTTTTGAATTTTGAAAATTTCTGCAGTTAAAAGTTGGAAAAAGAAAAGGCTTTAAAGATAAGAGTGGACTTCAGTCATATTATGAAGTGACAGAAGCCAAATGAAAGCAATAAAAAATAGAGATGAAAGAGTAAAATTTAGTGTGGAAACATGTCAGAAGCAGGAAAGATGACTTCAAAAGAAGTAATAAATAGGGGGAAATACTAAAATTTGCAATGTAGGTGAAAACCTAAGAACACTTACAACGACAAATCCTGAAAAACCATGAGAAATTCATTCAATCAACACATTTATTCAAAGCCCATAATGTCCTGTATTAGACACTGTGAATGCTATAATAATATAAAATGCATGAATGCTTTGTCTTTTAAAGAATTTATAATCCAGGTGGGGGAGAGAGGGCATTCATTGAAGAAAGTAAAAGAAAAAAGTGACAAAGCTATTTATGTATTCTGGGGTAGCTACTGGGTAGACTTAGTTTTCTAAATCTGTGGGATTTAGTTTGCTTTTTTATTAAAATGGCAATCACTATAAGAGAGCAGTACTTGATTAACTTTAAGGTCATTTTTCATTCTAAACATCTTTATTTTGCATCCATACATTAATTAAATGCATCTCCATCTGGAAATTTGCCTTATTAAGATCGCCAACTCCAAAATCTGACATGACTCTGAAGAGTCTTAAGGTTACTTTCAACATCCCCACTTTCAGACTGTCCCAAGATGAGTTATTACAAGCATGAAAAGTTGTGACAACATAAGAAAGGTACAGAGTAATCCTAAGCAAGACCGTAAATCCAAAGCAAGACTGATTACAATATCACCCTAAAAAATCTTTTATGAAAATATTTTTATAAAGAGTTCTATCATCTCCCTTCTAAATCCTCCTCCTCCCAAATGTACAATTTTATTTCTAGTCCCCATCTGCCCATTCCACCTCTGACCCCAACTTTGGTCACAACTGCTGCTGCTAAGCCGCTTCAGTCGTGTCCAACTCTGTGCGACCCCATAAACGGCAGCCCACCTAGAGAACCCCGTGGCTCCTCTGTCCACGGGATTCTCTAGGCAAGAACACGGGAGTGGGCTGCCATTTCCTTCTCCTTGGTCACAACTACACCCTACTTTATGGCTTCAAGGCACAGCTTGCTGTAGGACCGCATTTCCCATTTCCTTGTTCCTTTGTTTTGATTCTGCTTTTACAACTGCACTCACATATGCCTCATCTTACACCTACTATTGTTTTTCAAGGTAGAGAGAAATCTCAGGGAAGAAATCTGACTTTGGGGACTTCCCTGGTGGTCCAGTGGTTAAGAATCTGCCTGCCAATGCAGGGGACACAGGTTCGATCCCTGGTCCGGGAAGATTCCACATGCCATGGCGCAACGAAGCCTGTGTGACACAACTACCGGGCCCGCTTCGCCCTAAAGCCTGTGCTCCGCAAGAGAAGCCGTGGCAATGAGAAGCCCATGCGCCACAGTTTACAGAGAGCAGGTCCTGCTCACCACACTAGAGAAAGCCTGGACGCAGCAATGAAGACTCAGCATAGCCAAAAAAAAGGTCACTTTGTACAATGATCAATATAAGTGACTAGTCACAAAAAGATCTGAGATACCAAGGTGTGTGTGCACGCCCACTAAGTCATGTCTGACTCTTGTGACCCCATGGACTATAGCCTGCCAGGCTCCTCTGTCCATGGGATTTCCCAGGCAAGAATACTGGAGTGGGTTGCCATTTCCTTCGCCAGGGGATCTTCCTGACCCAGGGATTGATCTCCTGTCTCTTGCATCTCCTGCATCGGCAGGTGGGTTCTTTACCTGCTGAGTGGGGAAAGCCAAAGTATAGCCATAGGAAAGGAAAACTATGGAAGGTTCAACTATGTTAATACTGGAGAAGTTCACAGTAGGAAAATGTCTACAGAAGGAAAACCTTAACTAGGATGTAATTTAAAAATCCCAACAGACGTGCTGGAATTCACAACTTCTGAGTTACCTCACCAACAGGGCCCAGAAGCTGCTCTCCTAGATCCTAAGGTTCTTCCTCCACTCCCCCATCAAAAAACAAAAATTTCAACCTTAGACTGTATCAAAGGAAGGAACAGACATAAAATGTGACTGGTTAAAAACTGATTACCTAGGTAAAGAGCTTTTTGTTGTATGCGCAGCAACTGTGCAAGTCCAGGATTACCAGCAGCTGGGCACCTGCAGGGTGAGGCAGCAGAAGAGGTACCTGCTCGGCGGCAGACCCAGCAGGATTCCAACGTGAAGAGCCCAGGCTGCGGACTCACACACTCCTGGAGCCGCAGCTTCGATTCGTCCTGACTAGAGGGCACTGCATCCTACCCAGCCTTCAGGGTCCCCATCTAAAAGCCACAGGACTGTTCTGAGGATCAACTAAGGTTAATACATACCTGGCACACACAAAGTATACAAACCGCAGTCTCTATCACTGTTATTAGCAAAGGGCACTAAATAGGAATGAAAGGTGAGAGTAAGAAGGACTCTCTTAGAGAAAAATACATTCACCAGTTTCCCGCAAAGCTTTTCATAGATACTTAGTCAATTTTCATGGCAACAAAGAACGGCCTCATAGAGCGCAGATACGTGGGAGCTACAATTAACTACAGTTCAACACTGACTAAGAGGGCCTGGTGACAGCAAACCGCAAGCTAGAGTCCAAGCAGGGGTTTCCAGAACTGGGCTCCGAGGCCCAAAGAGCACAGACCAGTTTCTAGAACTTAGGTGTGTCTGCATGTGCAGCACATGGCTGCGGTTTTCAGATGTTCAAGAACACACCTCTTGCAGGGCTTCCTTCTATGGAGACCAGAGACAGTTAGGACCGTATTTCATCTATATCAATCATGTCTGCTTTCCTAATCCTAGCTCTCACATCCACTATAATGAACAACCACAGCTTTAAAATAATTCCATGCAAAAAGAAAAAAAAAAAAAAGGAGTTTCCCTCATGGCTTAGACAGTAAAGAATCTGCCTGCAATGGAGACGCGGGTTTGATCCCTGGGTTGGAAAGATCTGCTGGAGAAGAGAATGGCTACCCACTCCAGCATTCTTGCCTGGAGAATTCCATGGACAAAATAGCCTGGCGGGCTACAGTCAATAAGGTCCAAAGAGTTGGACTCGAATGAAGTGACTGAGCATGCACACACACGTGTAAATAATATTTTTTCTTTAAATATTTCAAAATCTCCAAACTGTCTCTATGGTCAAGTTAAAACACGTAAATGAATGTTCATTTTTGTATCTGTTCATTACAACATTTAGAACTGTTTTCTTAAATTTGACTAATTCTACAATAAAATTCAACTGCTCCCAAAATAAGACACAGAATTTATTAAAAGCTTATAAAAATAACTACCAAGAAAAGAAATTTAAAAGTGAGGTTCTGATTTTTATTTTAATTAAAAAAGTTGTTAAACTAATTCAACTTAAACTTTTTTTCTTAACCACTAGGGGGGACATTTGGTCATTTCCCCTTACTAGACAGGAAAGAAAATCTTAATCTTTCATCTAAGAACATCACAAGCCATTAAATAATTGCTTGAAAGTTAAAAGCAGCAAGGGTGAACTGCTCACTAATCTTCAGCTATTAGCCATTAGAATGCCACTCAGTACACTTAAGACTCAGTCAAAAGCTAACTGCACATTTTACCCTGTGAAGATCTATTTATTCACTCTTGACCAGGGCTTATTCTACTTACTGTAGTCAACATATTATCCCCGGAGTTTAAGAAAGTAAAATGCTAGAGGAAAGGAATACCATGGTTTAATTGTTTAATACTGTGGCTTCAAAAACTAACAAAATAAGAGAAAAAAATTAAAAGAGAAACCTCAATAGCAGCAAAAGTAATGCAGCACTAAAAAAAAGTTTTGGGTACCATGACAAAGCTATTAAACTTATAAATAAAAACTATAAAATGCAGAGACAGAGGGAGTCATTTAGCTCGTGACAGTCTTCCCAGGTGGTGCTAGTGGTAAACTGCCCGCCCACCAATGCGGGAGACAGAGACGCAGGTTTGAATCCTGGGTCAGGAAGATCCCCTGGAGGAGGGCGTGGCAACCACTGCAGTATGACTGCCGGGAGAATCCCAAGGACAGAGCCCATGGGGTCAGATCGTAGGACACTAAGCAACCTAGCATGCACACAGGCACTGTAAACCAAATCTATCTTTCTCGGAGAAAACCTGGTGATATTCAATAGGGCTATAAAATTGTTTCTTCCCTTTGACCAAGTATAATTTGTGAATACACAAGTAATTCCTGCTAAATACATCCTAGCAATGTTATTTATAGTAGAGAAAAATCAGGACCAATCTAAATGCCCTGTAAGCAAGAAATAAACCACAGTATACTAACACAATGAAATACGATATATTTAATAAAAACCTCATGAAAATGTACACTATGTTAATGCTCAAATGTATATGTAATGATAGCAAGTTAAAAAAAAAAAATCACACACACACACACAAAAAGCCACAGAATACAGTCACACTATTTAAAAAGGCAAATGAAGATCATAGACCAGAAGCTAGAAGAACATGAATAGGATCTGATGGTCACAGGATTCCTGATTCTATGACAGTAAACTGAACATAAAATAATTTTGAGAGGAGAAAATAACTGAATCCTCAGGGTTCTTTAGACTGTCTCTCAGTATACATAGTGAGCTAGATACAGGACATGGACTTCACAGGATATGTAAAGATTATACTCCATAAATTACACTTACCCTGAAGATAAACTTGATTCATCCCTACACCTATGAATATTGTATAATACTGCAACAATGATAAATACTGTACTTTCTCTCTAGTGAAGGAAAAATATCCTTCAAGGGGAATACATTATAAGCAGCATGTATTGGCTCAGCCGGTAAAGAATCTGTCTGCAATGCAGGAGACCCAGGTTCGATCCCTGGGTCAGGAAGATTCCCTGGAGAAGAAAATGGCAATCCACTCCAGGATTCTTGCCTGGGAAATCCCATGGGCAGAGAGTTGGGACACAACTTAGGTGGAACTAAACAACCAACACCATATTAACAGGCAAATATGATAATCTCTATTTTACAGATGGAAAAAAAAAACTGATGGAAATGGTTATCAATGACCTGCCCAGTTAATCCAACTCCTGATTTCCTAACCTAAAATCACTGCAGATAGTGATTGCAGCCATCAAATTACAAGATGCTTACTTCTTGGAAGCAAAGCTATGACCAACCTAGACAGCATATTAAAAAGCAGAGACATTACTTTGTCAACAAAGGTCCATCTAGTCAACACTATGGTTTTTCCAGTAGTCATGTATGGATGTGAGAGTTGGACTATAAAGAAAGCTGAGTGCCAAAGAATTGATGCTTTTCAACTGTGCTGTTGGAGAAGACTCTTGTGAGTCCCTTGGACTGCAAGGACATCCAACCAGTCCATCCTAAAGGAGATCAGTCCTGGGTGTTCATTGGTAGGACTGATTTTGAAGCTGAAACTCCAATACTTTGGCCACCTCATGTGAAGAGCTGACTCATTTGAAAAGACCCTGATGCTGGGAAAGATTGAGGGCAAGAGGAGAAGGGGACAACAGAGGATGAGATGGTTGGATGGCATCACCGACTCAATGTACATGGGTTTGGGTAGACTGGGAGTTGGTGATAGACAGGGAGGCATGGAGTGCTGCGGTTCATGGGGTTGCAAAGACTCGGACACGACTAAGCGACTGAACTGAAAAGTATCTTCAGGAAATAATCATTTATAATAATTATTATAGTATTTATAATTTTAATATATTTCAATGTATGTATAAATTATTATAAATAATCATTTATAATTATTCCCATGTCACAATTCCAGTTCCAATTTTAAAAATAAGTGTTTTTCCATTTTTCTGACAGTGTACAGAAGACTGTCTTCCTTAACAAACGTGGAATGATGAGAAAAAATTATTAATTCCCTGATTGATGTAAAGAAAGTTTAGACTGTTTATTGTTTTTCTCCTTTGAGAGGCAAAGAGAAGAAATGTTAAAGTATACTTTAAATTCCCTAAACCAATTAGTCAAATTTTAGGGAAAAAGTGCTACAAGTACATCTTTGTACTGGTCTGAGATTTGCTACCACTGAACAAGATGTGAATGCAGCTGGCCACACAGAAGAAATCCAAACATCTCAGAAATCAAACATGATCTGTCTTGCCTGTTTTATTCCTGCATCTGTGAGAATGAAAAGGCCAAAAGGACTCCCTGAAATTAATCAAGAGTTTACTATTTTAAAAATTTTTAAAGTAGCTACCTAAAAGGACCTGTTGAGGAAACAAAATTACCTAACCAGAAGAACACCTGTAAATTTCACTCATACTCATGTTTGAAGTCCATCTCAAATGTCACTTCCTCACTGCAGCTTTCCCTGAAGACTCCAATCCACAGATGTTTCCTCCTTTGTGCTTCAGAGCACTTTGGACATACATCTTTTATAACATCACATTCTGATAATGTCATAAATTTATGACCTTTGAGTTTCCTAGGAGGCAGGTATATTTTTGTCTCTACAGGCACTAGTTATACAATACACAATTGCTGTTAAGTTTAAAGACCAAACAAGTTTTAAAGGCTGGTTACTACAATATTTAACGGAAAAACCAGTGTGCTTGTGAGACTAGCTCTCTCTTCCACTTGGAAGCACTGTTTTGTTTTGTTTTGTTTTGTTTTGTTTTGTTTTTCAGTCAGAACTCTCAGAGTGAAAGCGTCTTGCACTGCAAGGTACCAGAGTTACAGTACTGAAGCGCTGTTAACCTGTGTGAAATTTAAAGATCTTTAGATATTTTTAGAGATCCAGTTTTTTAAACAGAAACTGTAAAATGCCATGAAAAATTTAACAGCTTTAGTGCCCTAAAATAAGCTCAAAATTCACAACTATAGTAAAGCTAGTAGCAATAAAATTAACACCAGCTTAAAAAATTTAAACTTAGTAAATAAACCTATTTATAGATTGTAAAAGTCTGCTGAACGACTATTTGAATTGTTAAAATTATTAACGGTTTCAAAGACTTTTCTCGCGCCCCAAAGGGTCAGTTTTAGCCATCTAAAATAATTGCGTAGGTATACTGTCCTGCCCTACGCCGAAAAGCAGGTTACTTATGTCTCTTTTTGTAAAAGAGTTAAACTGAAAGCCTTGGGTTTAAGGTCGTTAAGAGACCACAAAGTTTTCAAGCTCTGCCCTAAGAAAACGTCGCCTTCTCCTGTCGCCGGCTCCTTTAAAGTGTTCAAAACCGTCTTAGAGAACTGAACAGTGGGATCTTACATATATATATATATTTTTTTTTTTGCATACTAAAAACTTTTTTTTTTACACTTAAAAGGTTAAGACGTGAACGGTCTCAGCCATCACAGCAACTCTTTATTAAATGCAATTCACACGGTTCTGGGTGTAAAAACTCCACAAATAAGGAAGCGACTCCTAATCGTGAGGTTAAAAATTTACACCCCACCCCCAAGTCCTAGAAAGCACAAGACCTCATAACCGACCAGGGTTCCAGAAAAGTAGAAAATTTAGGAAGGCAGGAGATGAAAGAGTTCCTGCAAGACCTAGCGGGGGCCCCTTCCTCGGCGCGAACACACCCTCTTACCCGTGGAGCGCTCGCCGACCCGCACGCAGCTCTCCGCCGCGCGCAGCACACCGTCCCCGGTTCACTCACTCACTCACACACACCTGCTCGCTCAACCCGGTCCCGCCGGACCTGAGACGCGCCGAGGCCCACCGAATCCTCCACAACCCACCCCCGCCGCTCACCGAGGCCCTTCCGGACCCGCCCCCGACCCACGGCCCCGCACTGCTGAGCGGGGGACCCCGACCGCAACCCCGGG
Organism: Capricornis sumatraensis; assembly: GCF_032405125.1. Lineage (NCBI taxonomy): Eukaryota > Metazoa > Chordata > Mammalia > Artiodactyla > Bovidae > Capricornis > Capricornis sumatraensis. Next base: position 84,447,336 of record NC_091080.1, on the reverse strand, counting down.
CCCACGGCGGCTACGCCCCCTTCCCCTCCGACCCCGGCTCCCCCCAGGGCAGGGTGAGGCGGGTGTTGTCCGCCGGGCCGCGCCCACCTTGCACTCGTCGCTCTTCTTCTCGTCCTCGCAGAAGTTGACGGGCGCCAGGCCAGGCAGGTAGAAAGCGGCGCCCCGACGCGGGCCCGGGGCCGCCCCCAGCAGAAGCAGCGACAGCAGCAACCACCACCGAGGGGGACACGGCGCCGGCAGCCTGGCGCTCATGACGGCTGTCTCGGGGAAAGGGCGGCCGAGCCGCGGGGCGGAAGACAGGGAAGGAGGGACGGGGGGGAGGCTCGGAGACGACGAGCAGGCCGCCCGAGCTGAAGGAGGCCGGCCCCGCGACGGAGAGTTCCGGTGGCGCTAGGAGACGCCGCGGGTTCCGCAACAGAAACCGACCCGGACCTCTACGGCGCATGCGCGAGGCCGCCCGCACATGCTCCGTGCGAGTGGCCGCGAGCGCCCCGGGGAGTTTCCGGGAGGGAGCGGCGAGGAAATCCACTTTCCATGTTTTCGGCGGGCCAGCTAAGGAGGTTGCTACGAGAGATGTTCCAGCGTCCGCATTCCGATTCCAAATTCCGATCTGTAGCCCCCTTGGGGCGTCGGGGAGCGTGTCTCTCTCGACTGGCGCCCCAGGCTTGCTGCCTTGCCGCATTTTCCCACTGTTTCCTCGCCTCAGTGCCTGAGGCACACCAACCCCCATTACGGACTTGTAATATTACACAAAGTACTTGCTGATGAAGGCTGAGTTGGCGGAGGGAAGAAGTTTGGGAGACGGTTAGGTGCAGGATAAGGAAGAAAAGAGGGGAGAAACCAGCCCCCCATCTTCAAGTAGCTACTCAGAGGTGTTTGCAGGGTCCGGTTCCCAGCATTGGATGCGGTGGCTCCTTGCGTGGGACGGTTTGTTTTTTTGCATAGTGTTTGCATAGACTAGATAAGACTCCCTTTAAGGGTGAGTGGAAATGAGGTGGGGAGGAAAATGGGACTAGGCAAGTAGGGGAACATAAGGTTGACATTTCTTTACAAAGTAAGACATGGCCATACCTTTGAGCCCAGTGAGAAATGTAGTTCGTGCAAAATAGAAATCTGGTATGATCATACTTGAGCAAATTTCTGTCACTTTTCCTATTGAACTGATGCGCTTTCTGTGCTAGTGGTGTACGACGTACATGTGTGTGTTTGTGTGGTACACTGTTCCAGGAGAAACGCTTTTGGTGAGGAAAACACCAACATGGAAGTTTTAAGTTTTATTCAAGGACCTTACTGAGGAATATAGCATAGAAAAACCCCCTCTCAGATAGCTCTGAAGAACCGGTCTCAGGAGGTAAGGGAGGAGACAGGATGTATATGAGTTTTTTGGCTGGAACAAAATAGCTAGGCCAATATCAAAAGGTTACTGCTAATCACAAAGAACAGACATCTCTGTGTATGAGCGGATGCAAGCATCTGAGTTCAGTGAAATTATTCCTTAGATATGCATCCTAACTATCCAGGGCCAGGCTCCAAAGCACAGCATATTGTTTTTTCTCCATCCTGAATTCCCCTCAGGGTGCACTGTTGTTGGGTGACTGCAGTAGCAAATGGCTTGATTCTTGTAGAACTGGGGGCCACAGTTTTTGTTTATGAAGTCCATTCCTCTGATGTTTAACTTTCAATCAAATCTGCAGAAGAAGGCATCTATTTAGACAACATAGCAAGGAATTATAACCCAGACGTACCCCCAGCTCAGAATTCAAGAATGGGCAAGTTTGCTAAGAGGGATAATTCATAAAAGTGTGGAGCCCCGTGCAACCCTATCTAAATTCTTGTGAGTATCTGCACGTTTCCCCCCTGGAAATTTTATAACATTTATTAAATTTTCAAAGGAATCTGTGACCCAGCAAAAGGCTAAGAACCACTGATCTATATTCTGTGGGGATAACTGGAACAATGGAAGAATGAACTGCAGCTTTGGGACACTACTATCCAGTTACGTGCACCTTGAGCAAATTAATTTATCAAATTCCAGGTAATAGGGAGAACTGGGAAGTAGAGAGAAAACGTCCATCTTCTTTAGATGGTTGAGAAGATTAAGGGAGGATGGGAGAGAGGGCAGGAATATACCTTAAGCACAGGGCAGAGGAAAGAGAAAAGGGAGCCATTTTTATAAGGAAAGCTGGGGTTGGGGGAGGAGGTGAGTAGAAGGCTGAGGTGTCTTGAGCGGTGGGATCCTGTCTAGGTCGCTTCTCCCTGGAGCAAATCAGTTGACATATTTGTTGAACTTATTTGGGCTGGTGAAAAGACTTCCATACTTGAAGTCATAGAGATTTACAATATACTAAGAGAAAGCAAATGTTCTCTACATTTAGAAAGGGGTAGAAAAATGAACATTTATTGTCCACTATCTTCTGTTTATCCGGTGCCACTAAATACTTATCTTCACTATTTCACTGGCCCCATCCCAACCTTTTCCTCCTGTTTTACATATCACCTGCTTCTCAAGCCCCAAACCTAGAAGATAACCTAAATTTCTTCTTCCGTCATTCACCACATACATCCTTCAACAAGTTGTGTTCGCTGGGCCGCTGAAGTACACGAAATCCTTTCAATACTTTCCAAATCCACAGCTACACTCTAGACCAAGCTAAAATCTCAGTTCTCTCGGACTAATACTTCCTGCAGTAGCCTCTCAGAGTCCACTCTTGACAATAGCGACCTCATAAAATCTTTAAATCACTCAATTCCACTCTTCTGCTTAACTCTGACACTCCAAAACACTTTTCGCTACCTGGCATTAACGTGGTTATTTGTGGACTGCCTCATTCCCCACCCCTCACCCCCATTAGCTTACACCCCGGGAACTTACAGTAGCGTCTAGAACACGAGGGAGGAGCTAGTAACAGGAGAACTCGACTGGAATTGGTACTAGCCAGACCACATCAATTGTAGATCTGAATTGACAGTCACAGACTTTCACCACCTGATGCGATCAGCCAACTCACTGGAAAAGACCTTGCTGCTGGGAAAGATTGAAGGCAGAAGGGGAAGACAGAGGATGAGATGGTTGGATGGCATCACCGATTCAATGGACACAAGTTTGAGCAAGCTCGGGGAGATGGTGAAGGACAGGGAACACTGGCATGCTGCAGTCCATGGGATAGCAAAAAGTCGGACACGACTTTTTGAGCCACTGAAAAACAACAGACTTTCAGCGCTGACATAAACCTGACGTTTCCCACACGCGTTTATCCTCCTCCATTCACAGAGGAAAGAAAGGGGACCGGCTGACGGCTCGCCGTCAAATGGCTACTGGAGACCCAGCCCGCAGGAGTGGGGGTGTCTAAGGCGTGTCTTCTTGCCTCCCTACCCACATTACTACCTCTGTCCTCCGAGCTCAGCATTAGCAAAAACCCGGAAAAGGGAACCCTACCTCTATAGCAATGGTCTCCGGGCTCCAGACGCAATCTGGCCCGCCCACTGCGCGGATTGCGCGTGCGCACGCCCAGCAGCCAGCCGCACCTCGCCAACTCCTACCCGAGCGACCTCGTCCCCGCTTCCGCCTTCACAGTTCAGACACGTCACCCCGCGAGGCCTGGCCTGGTGGGCGCGGCAGGGGCGTTGCTCAACCGCGGGGCGGGGCTTAGCCGCGGGGCGGAGCTCACTCCTCACTTCCGCATCCGGTCTGGCCGGGCTTCTCGCGTTTACCTAGCGCAGGTGCGCCTGCCAGGTGCCTTGGGACTGGTGTGGGAAAATCGCCCCGTTCGTCATCCAGGCCGCAAAGTGGAGTCCCTTCCTTGCAGGCTCTTGTTCTCTGGCCGCTGCCACGCAGAAAGGCTGAGTGGGGAATTCTTGATCAGAAATTCTTGATAAATGAAGTTTTCCTTCCATCCTTCCCTTGGCTGTGACCCTCACCTTCCTCCCAAGACAACTAATATTTCTGACTCGGCTCTAACACTTAGGATTTTTGTCCTTTACTCTGGTACAGGTAGCTTTTGCCAACTCCGATGCGAGGCTGTTTGACAGCCTGGAGTTTGGTTCTTCCACTATTTTTTTGCCAAAGTTATTTGGACAGTATGTTTTTCTGCAATTCCCAGGACTTCTATGTCTACTCGCAAATGAAATAGAGGATCTTAGTTGAACCATGAGTAATTTTTAAGTCTGTGTTCAGTTCAGTTCAGTCGCTCAGTCGTTTCCGACTCTTCGCGACCCCATGAATCGCAGCACGCCAGGCCTCCCTGTCCATCGCCAACTCCCAGAGTTCACTTAGACTCCCGTACATCGAGACAGTGACGCCATCCAGCCACCTCATCCTCTGTCGTCCCCTTCTCCTCCTGCCCCCAATCCCTCCCAGCATCAGTCTTTTCCAATGAGTCAACTCTTTGCATGAGGTGGACAAAGTACTGGAGCTTCAGCTTTAGCATCAGTCCTTCCAAAGAAATCCCAGGGCTGATCTCCTTCAGAATGGATTGGTTGGATCTTCTTGCAGTCCAAGAGACTCTCAAGAGTCTTCTCCAACACCACAGTTCAAAAGCATCAATTCTTCAGCGCTCAGCCTTCTTCACAGTCCAACTCTCACATTCATACATGACCACAGGAAAAACCATAGCCTTGACTAGACAGACCTTAGTTGGCAAAGTAATGTCTCTGCTTTTGAATATACTATCTAGGTTGGTCATAACTTTTCTTCCAAGTCTGTATACATCCCAGATATTCTATGGGACTTGTGTATGTTTTACCTGGCAGCCTTACTTCGGTGTCATGTTGCAGGAGAGGCAGTTGTGCCCTGCTCGTTGTGTGCCAGTAGAAATTTTTTATAAGATAAAAATCACCTCATTGCCATTCCGTTTCTGATATAAAATTGTGATAGGGACAAAAAGTCACCCATTGTCCTCTTCCCTCCCAGTCTGAACACTGCAACTTGGAAATAAAATTGACCCTGAGGCTGTAAACACAACTCATGGTAGTTCAGAGCCAAGATATCTGAAGTTTTAAGGTGAAAAGTGGTTCCCAGGACAACATAACTTGATCTGTAGGCTAAAAGTAGGCATTGTACCAGAAGAAGGATTATTTAGCCGGCAGAACCTGGAAGAATGAAAGCTGCAGAGGCAAACACTGAAGTATAAAGACTCCACATCTGAAGTGGTTGTGTGTCTGTGATATAAATGGAGGTATTCTAATCACATATAGCCAGTTCGACTTGCTCTGAATTTATGTCCCAACCACATTTCTGCTTACAACGTAGCTTGTCCTGTAGTTTGCTTACAGAGAGAGAATGTTTGCTGGATTCAGGTAGCTGGTCTTCTCTGGAATTACTGTTGTTAACTTTATTGAGGCATATTTTTTTACATGCAATTCACTCACTTTAAGTATACAAATGAATAAGTTTTAGCAAATTTATCAGCCATCATCACCATAATATAGGTTTAGAACATCATCCCAAACAAGAAGACCTTTAACATTTAATCCCTCTTTCCACATATAGCTTCAGGGACCACTAATCTACTTTTAGTCTATAATTGAGCATTTTCTGACTCCTCTGGTTTTTTTTTTAATTATTAATTAATCATTTCATTTCAGTGTCTGTGGCTAATGTAATTTCACCCTAGAGATAAGTCTGTTTTTAGTGTCCTGACAAGTAAATAGTCTCAGGCTGTTGGATTATTCCACTTGGGGAATCCAGTGTCAATGCCCTCCAACCAAAGACCACCAGGAGGAACACACCAGGGCCTATGTCTGTCACTATTGAGTTTAGTTCAGTTCAGTTCAGTTCAGTTCAGTTCATTCACTTAGTCGTGTCCAACTCTCTGCGACCCCATGAATCGCAGCACACCAGGCCTCCCTGTCCATCACCATCTCCTGGAGTTCACTCAGACTCACGTCCATCGAGTCCGTGATGCCATCCAGCCATCTCATCCTCTGTCGTCCTCTTCTCCTCCTGTCCCCAATCCTTGTGAGCATCAGAGTCTTTTCCAATGAGTCAAGTCTTCGCACGAGGTGGCCAAAGTACTGGAGTTTCTGCTTTAGCATCATTCCTTCCAAAGAAATCCCAGGGTTGATCTCCTTCAGAATGGATTGGTTGGATCTCCTTGCAGTCCAAGGGACTCTCAAGAGTCTTCTCCAACATCACAGTTCAAAAGCATCAATTCTTCAGCGCTCAGCCTTCTTCACAGTCCAACTCTCACATTCATACATGACCACAGGAAAAACCATACCCTTGACTAGACAGACCTTAGTCGGCAAAGTAATGTCTCTGCTTTCGAATATACTATCTAGGTTGGTCATAACTTTTCTTCCAAGGAGTAAGCGTCTTTTAATTTCATGGCTGCAGTCACCATCTGCAGTGATTTTGGAGCCCCAAAAAATAAAATCTGATACTGTTTCCACTGTTTCCCCATCTATTTCCCATGGAGTGATGGGACCGGATGCCATGATCTTCGTTTTCTGAATGTTGAGTTTTAAGCCAACTTTTTCACTCTTCTCTTTCACTTTCATCAAGAGGCTTTTTAGTTCCTCTTCACTTTCTGCCATAAGGGTGGTGTCATCTGCATATCTGAGGTTATTGATATTTCTCCTGGCAATCTTGATTCCAGCTTGTGTTTCTTCAAGTCCAGCGTTTCTCATGATGTACTCTGCATATAAGTTAAATAAGCAGGGTGACAATATACAGCCTTGATGTACTCCTTTTCCTATTTGGAAGCAGTCTGTTGTTCCATGTCCAGTTCTAACTGTTGCTTCCTGACCTGCATACAGATTTCTCAAGAGGCAGGTCAGGTGGTCTGGTATTCCCATCTCTTTCAGAATTTTCCACAGTTTATTGTGATCCACACAGTCGAAGGCTGTTGAGTTTACTGCTTGATAAAATGAAGGATATACAACATGGGGTTTAGGGTATTAGAAAGGGACTAATTTTAGGATTCAGGGTGTGCGCTGGATGGTTTGGAGGAGTGTTTAAAGAAGTGGAGCTTTGCTCTGGGTTGGATGCTGCCGGGAAGCAGAAGAAATTCTTAAGACTGGTTATCTTAAGTCTTATCTAGAAGAAGGGCAGACTAGACTGAGGCTAAAGCTATGTAGTTGGTAAAGAAACAGCAAGCACTATTCTCAGCCTGAGCAGGGGGATGTCTGGTCATTTGTGGTTTGGACAATGTTCAGGGTTTTACTGTTGTTTAAACATAATTACAACAGGCCCCTGTTTTGTCTTGATCATGGTCAGAGTGGCCTAGCTGAGATCCATGTTCTCTGAAATCATTTGTACTCAACAGAGCCTAGCTGTGATTACCAGCCCAATCTGTCAGGGGCTGTTTTTCACTTTTTCACCAAGATAATGCCATCTTGTCTGGATAAACTACGGCTCATTCACTCCTTTGTGTCACTAAATATATTTGCCTTTTTCCTGAAACGTCTGCAAAAAAATATTGGGTCGCTCAAGTATACTTCAACCCTCAAATTCAGATTGTGGTAATTTTTATGGATTTTTAAATAGTTCACCCTTGTCTCATAAATGAGGTAATGAACAGTGTTAGTATTCTATTTGTTTGTTTTATTTTGTGATCCTATATCTTTTATTTATTTCTTTGGCTTTGCCAAGTCTTAGTTGCAGCATGCGGGATCTTGTTCCCTAACCAGGGATCGAACCCAAGCCCCGTGCAGTGGGAGAGCAGAGCCTTAGCCACTAGACCACCAGGGAAGTCCCATCTGGACTTTTAAATGCAGTTTAGCAATATTTGCTGGGCATATAACCAACAGAATGTTCATATCCAGGATACAAGGACTTTTATTAACTGTTACAAAAAATAACTAAGTAGAAAAAAGGGCAAGAGATAGAACAGATACATCAGAAGAATAGCCAATGGTTAACAAAAATGAAAACATGTTCAACTTCATTCATCATCAGGAAATTGCATATTAAAACCTCAATGAGACACAGTTACACAGCAGAAGAGCTAAAATTTAAAAACTGACAATACTAAGTATTGACAGGGCCGTGGAACAACTGAGAGGCCCATCCATTGCCAGTGGGTATGTAAATTGGTGGAAAATTATTTTGCACACGTATTTTTATAACCCAGAAATTTCACCCCTAGATCTAAATGCCTATTTACATTCACCAAAAGATACATTCACCAAGATAGAATTCTAATGTCCATCTACAGCAGAATGGAATAACACCCTTAGTATATTGTTCTACTATTGAATACTATACAGCAACGAAGACAAATCACTGTCAAAGACAACAATGTGTATTCATCCCACAAACATATTAAGTGAAAGAAACACAATGAAAACACTTGTATGATTCCATTTATCTAAAGTTCAAAAACAGACAAAACTAATCTATGATGTTCAAAATCAGGGTAGTGAGTACCTTTAGGGAGCTATAAAAAGGTAGTGATTGGGACTTCCCTGGCGGTCCAGTGGTTAAGACTTGGCGCGGCTTCCACTGCAGGGGATGAAGGTTCAATCCCTGGTGGGGGAGCTAAGATCCAGCATGCCATATGCAGGGCAGGTGGTGAGGCTGCTGCAGTGCTGGTAACATTCTATAGCCTACTCTGAGTGTTGGCTACCTGGGTGCAGTCATTTTCTAACAGTTCATCAAGCTGTAACCTTATGATCTGTGCACTTTCCTATATGTATATATGTTATACAGTACTTGTATTCTTGTGACTAATGTCACTGCTGTGAATAATATTATTGTGAAAAGTTGGTAATCATTGAAGTTGGGTGTCAGACACCGGAGATACCCAAGGGTACCTTTCTCTTGACTTTCATGCATTTTCCATAATAAAGTTATTGGGTTGGCCAGAAAGTTTGTTTGGGTTTTTTTGTAAGATTACAGAAAATATATATGTATACAAATGTTTGTGTATATGTGTGTACATACGTGTTTATGTATCTGTATAGATGTATGTATATTTATTTGTAAGTATTTGAGTCACTCCTTGATTGCCAATCTCTTCAAAAGTGAACAAGATTTCCAGAAACCATAGCAATATGAAAAGAGCCAGTAATTCTTTTATAGCATATTGGATTTAGAAACTGGCATTAAAGAAGGTCAGGATATCTAGACAGTATTAACCAATGAAAGTAATACATCTAATATGTGAAACAATGTGAATGAACATTTTTATACATGTAGTAATGCAATCATGTTGAATGTATATTATATTTATATTATAGATACACATGTTTTGAAGAGAAGATTGACAGTATGACAGTGTCATTCACTACAGATCAAATTCTGCGACAATGAACTTTGGCATGGATTACAAATTTTTTATTTGATTGAAATGTTTTAAATATGCTAGAAATAAATGAGATTGGAATGTCATTCATGAATTACATTTGCTGTTATGAACATCATTCTTTCTGTTCATTTTGCTTTGGACTCCTGACTAATGATTGAGTTGAAACTTCTGAGTATCACTAGGTATATTTTTTCCAATAAAATGTTGGGCACAGTTGTTAGAAAGAGAAATAAAGAGAAAAGGTGCATGAAACAGGATGTGATTGCCCAACAAGCCATAGGAAGCCTGTCACCATGATTACTCTTAAGTAGCTGCCGAATGATCCAAAATATACAAGCTCCCCCAGAAGAAAAATATTTGAGTAACTTGGGGTTAGAATGTTTATTGAAAATAAAATGTGGACCAAGGGAGCTGGAGAGCGTGAATTGAAGGGTAACTGTGTAGAAACAATTCCACGGAGTCACAGGGTGGTCATGTTTTTCTTGAGCACTAACTTTAGAGCTTAATAACCATGTGGGATGAACTTCACCATTAAATCTTGTTAAACCACCACAACTACCAATAACCACTTGTTTAAACATTTTAAAGCCTGATACAAAACAGAAAAGCCTGTAGACAGACAGGAATCCTTGAAAATCCTCTTCCTTTTCCTCCCTGTGCCTACTGACACAGGAGGAAAATGTTTTGAATGACCAGCCATCTGCCTAGGGACTTTTCTCCTATTCCTGAGAAGTTCCCAATGTCATGGTGCTTAAGAATTACCATATAAGGTAGGAGGCAGTACTCATGCATACTAACTTTGAAAGCTACTTAAAAGGACTTTTAAAGATACTTTCAGCCTTATACAATTTTTTCCCATTGTGCTGACTTTAGAACCCAACACCCAATTCAGCCGTGATCTGACTCCTAGTTAGGAGTGAAGATCAGATATAGGGTGGCCAGTTACCTTTACGCTGCAGATACTTTTTAGTATAAGAATATATGTCCCATGCCTACCTGGAGCATACTTATTGAAAAAGTATTTGTTGTTTGTTTTTATTTGCTAAATCCTGTGACCCTAACACTGATGGATCTTTGATTTGCAAAGATTTGAATAAGGACTCAAAAAGGGCCTGCACAATTAAGGTACGCCAAAATAAACCTGGGGAAAAACATTTGCAATAAACTATAGTTATGGAGAAGGCAATAGCAACCCACTCCAGTACTCTTGCCTGGAAAATTCCATGGATGGAGGAACCTGGGTGTCTGCAGTCCATGGGGTCGCACAGAGTCAGACACAACTGAAGTGACATAGCAGCATAGTTATTATAGGGCTTCCCAGGTGGCGCTAGTGGTAAAGACCCTGTGTGCCAATGCAGGAGACAATAAGAGACACGAGTTCAATCCCTGGGTTGAGAAGATCCCCTGAAGGGAGGCATTGCAACCCGCTCCAGTATTCTTGCCTGGGAAATCCCATGGAAGAGGAGCCTGGCGGGCTACAGTCTACAGGGTCCCAAAGAGTCAAGACACTACTGAAGAGACTTAACACAGCGCAACACAGCATAGCTATTGTAAGGTTTCCTGGTGGCTCCACAGCAAAGAATTCACCTGCAGTGCAGGAGACGGGGGTTCAATCCCTGGGCTGGGACTTGATTTCAGTATATAAAGAACTCTCCAAACTCAACAGGAAGAAAACAAACGCGTTAAAACATGATGAAAGACTTGAGTAGACGTTTTGTCAAAGAGGACGTGTGGCTTGCAAATCAGCACGTGTTCAGCATCTATTAGCCAATAGGCAGATGAAAATTAAAACCATGATGAGTATCACTACACACCTATTAGAATGGCTTAAAACGCAAAAGAGGAATGGAAGGACACACATGAAAATTCTTATACTGGTTTATCTCTATGCAGGCAAATGCAGGCGATTTCCTCCCTCTTGATTCTGTAGTTTTTACGCTTCTTTAATGAACATAATTTTCATTTTTAAAGAGATTTTTGTATAGATAGCTTATGTATATTTAAACATATAAATATATATTTACACACATATGTAGATAGATTTTTTTAATAGGAAAACTTGAATGATACCGTTACCAAGTCCAAGCTCGCTTTGCTTGCCACAAGATAAGCCAATGAATCTGAGAGACAAGGTGTTGAGGCAAGGAAGAGACTTTAATCCAGGAGCCGGCAGACCGAGGGGATGGCAGTCTAGCGCCTCAAAATAAACATCTTACTGGGGTCTGGCTGCCAGATTCTTTTATAGATCAGAAAGAAAGAAGCAATGAGGAACCAAAGTCAAAAGGCAGAATAGGGAGGGAGAGGAAGTGGGAAAGTAAAGCGAAAGGGTCTTCAGTCTTGCAAAACATCTCCAGGGAATGGCCAGCCTCTGGAAGAAGGGGTGTGTTAATCTCTTCTATTCACAGGAGGGCAGGGACAAACTATCTCTCCAGGAGCTGAACAAAAGCACTTTAGTTTACAGTCTAGCAGAGAGAGGGTCAGGGTCCTCCAGGCAACCCATTAAGTCTGATAACAAGAGCGCTGGAAAGCAAGTCAAGAAAAGTTTCCAACATGGCGTCAGAATTGGCCTCCTCCCTGCAACAATATCTGCCATGATTTCATATTGGTTCAGCCTTTTAGGGGCAAAGAAGCTTCACCATGCTATTGGAGAAATAGCTTTTAGATAAAATGTTTCTTTTAGTCACGAAAGAACTGGCAGTGCTATCATCGTCCCATACATCTCGCGCTTTGCCCTGGGCGGTGCAGTGTCCTGGCCTCCCCTGCACCATTAGCATCCATTAGCCCACAATTTCCACTTTGTGGAATGCAGCCAGAATTCCTTCTGAAAGGGGAAAGTGTTGGCACGATGAGGCAATGAGAAACCAAGTACTGTATTTGTTTCCCTTTCTCATCATCCTAGTGTGTCTTTCAAGTGGACCAGAACTCCCATCAAGAATTAAGCATCAGGAAGCTGCCAGGCATTTCAGTAGCACTTGGCTTATTTGATTTTGCTCTACAAAAGTAACCAAAGTTATACTAGGTGGAGTTTTCAAACGGTTTTATCCAAAAATCTAGAGAGAAGAACTGAAATTGTTGCAGGAAGGGGGACCCTTTCCAGGGCCCAAACCTGGGCTCTTGTCTAACACTTGGAAATGAATTGTCTGAGGAGATGCATGTTCTGACAAAGCAACAGATTTTATTGGGAAAGGATACTCGGGCGGAGAGCCGGAGGGTAAGGGAACCCAGGAGGGCTGCTCTGCCACATGGCTTGCAGTGTCGGGTTTTATGGTGATGGGATCAGCTTCAGCCAATCATTCTGACTCAGAGTCCTTCCTGGTGGTGCACGCCTTGTTTAGCCAAGATGGATGCCAGTGAGGATTCTGGGAGGTGGTCGGACATGTGGTGTCTCCTTTTGACCTTTCCTGCACTCTGCTGGTTGGTGGTGGTTGATTACTTCCATGTTCCTTATCAGGACTTCCTGTCATAAAACAACTCATGCAAATGGTTCCTATGGTGTCTGGCCAGGGTGGGCAGCTTCAGTCAGTGTGCTTCCACCAACAAAACTAACAGGGAAGAACAAAATCTGACTCCGTGTTGGATCTGTTTCTTTTACTTCAACCTTTGCCTCCCATTGCTTTCATTACTGTAATCACTAAAAAGATGCTGTCTGTAGCTTTTGTTAGGGCTTCCCAAGAGACACTAGTGGTAAAGAACTCACCTGCCAACGCACGAGATGCAAGAGACCTGGGTTCAATCGCTGAGTTGGGAAGATCCCCTGGAGAAGGAAATGGCAACCCGCTCCAGTATTCTTGCCTGGAGAATCCCACAGACAGAGGAGCCTGGTGGCTACAGTCCATAGGTTTGCAAACTGAAGCGACTTAGCACGCACGCATAGCTATTGTTGTTCGGTCACAAGTAGTGTCTGACTCTGCGACGTGATGAACTGCAGCACACCAGGCTATACCTATAGCTATAAGCATTCATAATAACGGCCTGCCTTGGGAAGCCTGTCCCTCTGCCTGAATGTTAAACTAAAGTGTCTTTGCTCAGGGAGACACCATGACCCTGCCCCTCTGTGAATGGCTGCAGGAAAGGAGAAATTAACTCATCCCCTGCCAGAGGTTGGCCAAACCAGGGGATATTTTGCAAGACTTAGGACCTTTTAACTTTACTTCCTCACCTCCTCTCCCTCTCTGTTCTAGAAAAGAAACTTAACATCCAGACCCCATACTCCACGACCAGATGAGCTTGGACTTGGTGACAATCCAAGTGCACGAGGCCTCCTAGATCGTTATTTGCTGCATCCAGGACAGAAGGGAGATTCTGACGGCAGACTGAGAAGCAGATCCCTACCAGGCTGTGACAATCAACCCTCTAACCACCCCTTGAGGGATCTCAGTCTCCCTCAGCTATTCCTGCCCAGACGCCAGCAGGAAGTGAGGCCCCAGGCACCACACAGGCCAAGCTGTTTCTCAAAAATCCACAGCTGTTGTCAGGTATTAGGCCTCCGTTTGACAGTTTGCCTGTGAGCTGTCTTGAGAGCTCTACCACACAAGGCGAGGGTATCACAAAATCCTAAGACAGGCAGGCTATCGTCATGGTCTGTGTGCGAGTTGGAAAAGAATTTCCAGACATGAGGCAGAATGAGAGGAGAATAGAGTTTATGAGAGTGAGAGATGCTGTTAGAACAGCAGGCCTACTCAAGGGAGAGTCAACTCCTCTCTCGGGCTAGTAACCAATTTTTATAGCTACAAGACAGACAAGGGCTTCCCTGGTGGCTCAGATGGGAAAGAATCTGCCCGAAACACTGAAGACCTGGGTTTGATCCCTAGGTTGGGAAGATCCCCTGGAGAAGGGAATAATAACCGATCCCAATATTCTTGCCTAGAGAATTCCATGGACAGAGGAGCCTGGCAGTGCCAGTAGTAAAGATTGGGGGGTGGGGGGAGGACTTTAAATTTGTCTATAACTATCAAAGTTTTTACAGCTCATATAATCTATGTAATTTTAAGTAACTTAAGTCCTAGAATCCTTTTGGGGAGAGTGGGATGGAGAAAGATGGATAAATTCCACCATTTTATCATTTTATAAGAGCAGTTACTCTGAAGGAGTTAAGGACAGGAGAATTTGAGAGAAGTGAGAGTCTTTCTCCTTAACTATGGAAGTCTGGAGGCAGACAAGACACCTGAAGAAGGCGTTAGGACTGGGGCAGCTCTGAACGGGGAAGGTTGTTTCATAGCTGGAGGAAGAACTGGGGAGAAATGATACCATGTTGTCTGATGGTCTAGTGATCCAGCAGTTCTCAGCTGGATCGTTTCTGTTCTAACCACTGAGAGAATGTGAAGTAGTTAGAAGAAGATCCAGGACAAAGAGTAACCACGTGACCGAAGGAAAGCGATGAGATCTGTAAGGCTGGACACACAGTGGACAGTTTGTGGAGGCAGGAAGAGCAGCTGAGGACAAGGGGTAGGAGACAGGTTCAGAACCGTGCTTGACCGTATAGTCTTGCATCTTGTACTGGCATCAATGTTGTTCATTTTGCAGATTCAAGATCTTGCAGGATGAAAGGAATGGGGGCACGTTCACAGTAGTTCCGGTCATAGGGAATGCACCATCTAGATTCCTGCAAAAACACGAGAGCAAGGTGAGACCTCTGAGAAAGAGCCTCACAATTTGTGTGTTAGCCTGAGAGGAAGGCGGCAACATTTTACAGGTAGGAAAGGAGAAGAACGGCACCGTTGGGCTTTCCCTGACTCCCCACCGAGGGAAGATTTCAAAGATTCCTGTCGGAAGTCAGTGATGGTAATTCAGTGTGACAGATTCCAGAGAGAAATGCAAAATGAGGTAGGAACAGGGGGGAGGTTGCGACCAAATTATCCTGGCAAGTTTTTTAGAGGACTTGCTAGCTGGGTTGATGTGTATGGAGTAAGTGTGACCGCGGGCCACCAAGGATTCAGCCCGAGCAGGACAAGAATCAGAACCACCAGGATCAGAGATTCAGACCTGGTAACAGAGGGGGCGTTAGAGGTTCCGCATAACAAAGAACAGACTGAGGTCTGCTTAGAGGAACACAGTAAGAGGTATTGTGTGTGACGTTAATTCTTCCCACGGAAAAGAAGAGATTGAATTAGAGACTCAGTCTCCTGAAAAAGCTGAAGAGTTGAGTCACCGTTTAGCATTTTGAGAAATTCTCTTTTGAACTCGTTCAAAGATGCCAACAGAAGAAAAGCAGAAAGAGGCTTCTTTCTTTTCTCCTTCCTTCTCTCCCTTCCTCTACGTCTCTCTTCTTTCCTTTCTCTCTCTCTCTTTTTTTTTTTTTTTGGCCTGCATGGCGTGTGGGATCTTAGTTCCCGGGGGTCAAACCTGAGCCCCCTGCCTCGGAAGCATGGAGTCTTAACCACTAGACCATCGGGGAAGTCCCTCCTTCCCCTTTTCTTTCCCTCATTAAGGAATTCTTTTTCAAGAGAATCAAGAAGGAGACTATTTCAAAGGGACCATGACAGATAACACAATGAACTTTTATTAGGAAATTACAGTCAGTGGTTCTGTGCAGGAGAATGAGGTACTATCTTAAGCTAATAGCAACAGAAGTCTACAACATAACAGGAGCAGAGGTTCTACCAAAGAGAGAACAAGTCACTAAAATAAGATACCATAGCTATTAGATACATCCCACTTATAATTAGTCAGAATTTCCAAGGAAGAAAATTGACTCCTTGATGATTACCTTCAATTCTATTATCTTTATTCTGAGTACAATCTGACATGTTTAACCAGAAAAGAAGTAATAGAATGGTTAATGTGATCCTATTTTTATACACATTGTATTTTTCCATTTATTACATTTTAAGATGCTATTGTTAAAGACATTACTAAAATTACATATCTATACTCGGTGTCTTTCAGAAAATAGGATTCCAAGAATAGTGGTGGGTCACTCTATAGTTGAAGAAAAACACCTGTTTTCAGAGCAAACTTTCTTCTCTAATGCATTAATTCATTTAGCTCATTTGTTTTTTCAAGTTCTTTGCATGGTTCTCTTTAGTATAAGGTAAGGAAATTTACCCAACGATGAATATTTTCTTGCTAGTTGCACTGTATAAACGTGGTTCATTTTGCAGATTCAAGGTTTTTCAGGCTACAAGGAACAAGGGCACATTCTGAGTGGCTCAGATACTGCTGCTGCTACTAAGTCGCTTCAGTCGTGTCTGACTCTGTGCGACCCCGTAGACGGCAGCCCACCAGTCTCCTCTGTCCCTGGGATTCTCCAGGCAAGGAAACTGGAGTGGGTTTCCATTTCCTTCTCCAGTGCATGAAAGTGAAAAGTGAAAGTGAAGTCGCTCAGTCCTGTCTGACTCTTCGCAACCCCATGGACTACAGCCTACCAGGCTCCTCCGTCCATGGGATTTCCCAGGCAAGAGTACTGGAGTGGGTTGCCATTGTCTTTTCCGGCTCAGATACTAAGAAATGCACAATTAGGATGAGGAAAATGTCTCAATATCGAGGCCAATAGGCTTCAAAAGAAACTAAAACAGTTTGAAAATCATCTGATGGGAACTCAGAAGACACGGAAGTTGAGAGTCTGCTGTTCCCGAGGTTAGGGCACTGACCCTGTGGATACTCAACCATCAGCATGTCCTCCTCACCCAGTGTTTTTGTCACTGTTGATCAGTCAGCCCCTTGAGTGCCTGCCCAGTCGCCACAGTCGTGTCTGACTCTTTGTAACCCCATGGACTGCAGCCTACCAGGCTCCTCTCTCCATGGGATTCTCCAGGAAGAATATTGGAGTGGGTTGCCTTGCCCTCCTCCAGGGGATCTTCCTGACCCAGGGATCGAACCTCCATCTCCTGCATTGCAGGTGGATTCTTTTCAGCCATAGGGGAAGCCCCAGTCAACTTCTTGAGGACAACCTTCTAACTCCGAGACGACTGGACTGATGTAGCGGCCACTGTCCAGGAGAGGGCGCCTGTGGTAGTCAGAGTTCTTGGTTGTAGGTAATAAGCCCTGTCTTTTTCTAGGGCTGCAATTCTAACTAGGACATTGTGGAAAAGGCCAAACCGTGGAGGTGGTAAGATCAGTGATGGGAAAGATGGCCTTCTCCATTGGCTCAGTGGTAAAGAATCCTCCTTCCACGCAGGAGACTAGGGTTCAGTCGTTGAGTCGAGAAGATCCCGTGGAGGAGGGCATGGCAACCCACTCCAGTATTCTTGCCTGGAGAATCCCATGGACAGAGGAGCCTGACCAGCTACAGTCCAGAGCATTTCAAAGAGTCATTCATGACTGAATAACTGAATATGATGTGAAAGGTAGAGAAAACCTGATGCTAGTTCAAGTCAAGGACAGATTTTGGTCAGTTGCCATCAGGAAATACATCAGGTTTCAGCAATACGTGAACCGTGAACTCCCTGATGTTCAAGCTGGTTTTAGAAAAGGCAGAGGAACCAGAGATCAAATTGCCGACATCCACTGGATCATGGAAAAAGCAAGACAGTTCCAGAAAAACATCTATTTCTGCTTTATTGACTGTACCAAAGCCTTTGACTGTGTGGATCACAATAAACTGTGGAAAATTCTGAAAGAGATGGGAATACCAGACCACCTGACCTGCCTCTTGAGAAATCTGTATGCAGGTCAGGAAGCAACAGTTAGAACTGGACATGGAACCACACACTGGTTCCAAATAGGAAAAGGTGTACGTCAAGGCTGTATATTATCACCCTGCTTATTTAACTTATATGCAGAGTACATCATGAGAAACGCTGGACTGGAAGAAACACAAGCTGGAATCAAGATTGCTGGGAGAAATATCAATAACCTCAGATATGCAGATGACACCACCCTTATGGCAGAAAGGGAAGAGAAGCTAAAAAGCCTCTTGATGAAAGTGAAAGAGGAGAGAGAAAAAGTTGGCTTAAAGCTCAACATTCAGAAAATGAACATCATGGCATCCGGTCCGATCACTTCATGGGAAATAGATGGGGAAACAGTGGCAGACTTTATTTTTTTGGGCTCCAAAATCACTGCAGATGGTGATTGCAGCCATGAAATTAAAAGACGCTAACGCCTTGGAAGAAAAGTTATGACCAACCTAGATAGCATATTCAAAAGCAGAGACATTACTTTGCTGACTAAGGTCCATCTAGTCAAGGCTATGGTTTTTCCTGTGGTCATGTATGGATGTGAGAGTTGGACTGTGAAGAAGGCTGAGCGCTGAAGAATTGATGCTTTTGAACTGTGGTGTTGGAGAAGACTCTTGAGAGTCCCTTGGACTGCAAGGAGATCCAACCAGTCCATTCTGAAGGAGATCAACCCTGGGATTTCTTTGGAAGCAATGATGCTGAAGCTGAAGCTCCAGTACTTTGGCCACCTCATGCGAAGACTTGACTCATTGGAAAAGACTCTGATGCTGGGAGGGATTGGGGGCAGTAGGAGAAAGGGACGACTGAGGATGAGATGGCTGGATAGCATCACGGACTCGATGGACATGAGTCTGAGTGAACTCCGGGAAATGGTGATGAACAGGGAGGCCTGGCGTGCTGCGATTCATGGGGTCGCAAAGAGTCGGACACTGCTGAGCGACTGAACTGAACTGAACTGAACTGAACTGAAGTGAACTGCCATCAGGAAAAGAATCCGTTGTGGACTGAATTCAATACTGATCGGTGTGGAGGTGATGACAGATGGGGGAGGGGGGCGGGGTGGGGTGGGGAAAACAGCGGCTTGAGAAGAGTATGGGAAGTGAAAAATTATAAAAAGTGGGTCCGTGGGAAACTGTTTGGGTTTGCTAAGTTGGGCTCATTCTTTCTCACAGAGGCTGGGAGCAGGGCCCTTATTTTCAGATGTGGCTGGAACAGGCAATTTTGGGGAAGCCTTGAGTTTTCTCAGGCAGGCACTTTACGGGGAGGTACAGTCACCCTAGGGACATGACCTGGGGAGGTTAGATACTATGCTAATATTTATTCGAGTGTTTATGGGCCGAAGTTGAGGCCTGGTGAAGCCTGGGCTCTGAGGAGCCTGGGTAGACTCTGGGAGAATTGGTGTCTGTGACTACTAGAAGGATGGTGGATCCCAGGGGGCTTTCAGGGCCGTGAAATTCTTCTGTGTAATACTGTCATGGTGGATGCATGTCATTATACTCTGTCAAAACTCATGGAATGTACCACAGCAAGAGAGAACTTGAATGCAAACTATAGGCTTTAGTTAAGGTATCTACATTGGCTCATCCATTGTAACAAATGTACCACATGAATAATGTGGGAAAATATGAATAATATTTTGTTAATATTATTAGCATTAATAGTAATGTGAATAATAGGGAAAAGATGCACAGTGAAGAGGGTGGGAATAGGGAGTCTCTTTATTTTCTGCTAATTCTCTTCTGTGAACCTAACCTAAAATTGCTCTAGATAGTCTATTTATGTTAAAATTGAATTTTTAGATTCTTCTTTCCATTTTTTCATTATGTTTGAACAGAATCATTACATTTGAAGTGTATACTACTAAGGTTATATTTAATATAACGTGTTACAGACATGAAGATACCTTTAGCGGGCTATGTAAGGAAAAGTTACAATTAAAAAGTTAATAGCCTCAAAGGTATTGCGTAATGTTAAAAATGTCTAAAATAAAAGGTGGCTCCCTGCCCCACACAGGTGACTTCTCTTAGAAGTTTGAAATCCTCCCCACCCCCAGCTACCCTCATTTATATGGTCCTCACAAAAAATTTTTTGGGTGACACAAGCAAGGAAGCTATTATAGATCCTGCTCAGTGTCAGTGAGACAGTTTCCAGACTATAGTTTCCATGAGAAAACATCAAAAGGCACCTACTCAGTGCCTGGCGCAGAGGTCCTAAAGAAATTATGTTTTTTTCCTCTGTCCCCTATAAAATACTGGAAAATGTACTTCTATTTGAGGTTGGGCTTCCCAGGTGGCTCAGATGGTAAAGCGTCTGCCTGCAGTGCAGGAGACCTGGGTTCAGTCCCTGGGTTGGGAAGATGCCCTGGAGAAGAAAATGGCAACCCACTCCAGTACTCTTGCCTGGAAAATTCCATGGACTGAGAGGCTCCTCAGAGCCTGGTAGGCTACAGTCCATGGGGTCACAAAGAGTTGGACACGACTGAGTGACTTCACTTTCACTTTCCCTGGTGGTTCAGATGGTAAAGAATCTGCCCGCAATGCAGGAGACCTGGGTTCAACTCTGCGTAGGGAAGGGAATGGCAACCCACTCCAGTATTCTTGCCTGGAGAATTCCTTGGACAGAGGAGCCTGGTGGGCTACAGTCCATGGGGTGGCAAGGAGTCGGACAGGACTGAAAGACTAACGCTTTCCTTTTCTTCCTTATTTGATGTAAAGCATTTTAAAATGTGCTTAAACAAAAAGATCGAGACTCTAAAAGAGAAAAGTTTTTCCAAAAAATGAGCGGATGCTGCAGAGCTGACTGACTGCTTTCTTTATTTCCAGGGACTAACTTTATTAAGGCATTAGCACACCCAGTCCCATTGTTGGTTGCCAAAAGGTGGGGTCCAGCTGCTTGCTGCTCAAAAGCCAATAAACAAGCCAGGTTGGTGGGAAGGAAAGGTTCTTTCTTTTGGATGCTGGCATCTAGTGGGGAGGGCTTCCCTGGTGGCTCAGTTGGTCAAGAATCTCCCTGGAGTGCAAAAGACCTGGGTTTAACCCCTAGATCAGGAAGATCCCCTGGAGAAGGAAATGGCAACCACTGCAGTATTCTTGCCTGGAGAATCCCATGGACAGAGGAGCCTGGCAGGCCACAATCCACAGGGTCGCAAAGAGCTGGACATGACCTAGTGACTAAGCCACAGAGGGGAGGGCGGATGTCTGTCCAAAGGCCAATTCCCGCTTACTGGCGACCAGTAAGGCAAGAGCTTGTATAGACAGAAGGAGGGGGCTCCAAGAAGAAACAGACAGTCAACTCTGACAGTCATCTTGAAATAGGTCATCAGTGGTCTGAATAGCGTCATCTTGGTTGTTCTAGGTACAGTTAATCTTCAGTTCCAGGGTTATTTTGTTTCTATTTCTTTGAGGCCTGTTCTCAGAATTGTGGCAGCTTATGTCGTACGTACAGTCCGGTCATCAAGCTCATTTCTTCCACCTGGTGGGGCTTTCAGTTCCTATAAGACAGCCCACAGGATATGGCTCAGAATAATATCTATAGCCCTTGAGAAGGAACTAAAAGCCCTTGACTTTGCTTAATGGTTATATTATTATTATTTGGTCTCCGTTGACTGTTTGCCTTTGTTTTTGCATGTTCACATTTCTCTGATTAAACTTACGCTTTGACTTAAGTTTTCCGTAGACAAAAGGCAGCCAGAGGACTTGGCGGGAAGTGCCGCAGGGTTCTACTGTTCTACCAGGAAGGCACGGTGTTTTGAATGAAATAACAGGTATTTGGTGAATGTTGGAGAAGGCACTCTCTTTGGATAATGACTCAGATTAAGAAATCCAGTTGTCAGTAATCTTAGCATTTGATTGGTTTTATGAAATCTTCCGGGCTTTGCTGGTGGTTGCTCAGTGGTAAAGAATCCGCTGGCAATGCAGGAGTCACAGGAGAGTCAGGCTGGATCCCTGGGTCAGGAAGATTCCTTTGTGAAGGAAACGGCAACCCGCTGCCGTATTCTTGCCTGGAGAATCCCACGGACAGAGGAACCTGGCGGGCTACAGTCCATGGGGTCACAAGTCTTGGACATGACTGAAGCAACTTAGCATGCATGCATGCATGAAATCTTTTATTGACTTGGGCGTTCTGGTTTAGGTTTTGTTTTTTCATTTTCATTTTTATGGGTAGATTTTTATGACTGGTGTGGAATTCCTCATTTTACCCGTTTAAATTACATTTCATGCTTGATATTTGATGAAGGAAATTGAGCTGTTCTTTCTAGTGCCTTATGGGCAGGTTATCCTGGGGTAAATATCGCTATGTGGGAAACCAGGGCCAGTAGAAGTACTAGGAAAACAAGCTTTGAAAAGAGAAGTGAAGTGAAGTTGCTCAGTTGTGTCCAACTCTTTGCGATCCCATGGACTGTAGCCTACCAGGCTCCTCCATCCATGGGATTTTCCAGGTAAGAGTACTGGAGTGGGTTTCCATTTCCTTCTCCAGGGGAAATTCCCAACCTAGGGATCGAACCCAGGTCTCCCACATTATAGGCAGACGCTTTACCGTCTGAGCCACCAGGGAAAAGAAAAGTAATTACTTAAAATTAGATCAAGCAAAAGAACAAGCAAAAACTGTTCTATTAGGTAAATCCCGTTGCTAAATTACCTACAGCAAGCAAAGCACAGGATAATACTGTGTTCAACACACAGAAAAAACATTTTTAAGCCTTAGCAACAAGAAAATGTGTCGAATATCTAGTGTTATCAAGTCTCTCTTGTTTTTCTTTATTACAATCTGAAAAAAAGACATAGAGAATTATAGAAGCAATTGATTCAGGGCATGGGGGAGAATGGCCCTACTTATTCAAATGTTCATAAATAAAGAAGTTAGTCACTTTGTGATCAAGGGATGTTTCTGAGAGATTAGTGACGTTTTTCTAGATTTTACTGGACGGACTGTTTTCAAAAGCAGCCATTGGTTCTAGTTGCCCTACTTTCATCGGAGTCATAAGTACTTCTATGAAGGGCTTTGAGCCGTCGGGGGATTGAACCTCCCCAAGAAAAGAGCCAGGAAACAAGTGACGTTGAACTGGGTATCTGGGCCAAGTTGTGATTACGACTGTGAAGTTCTTCAGAAATTCCTTCTCCAGGGCTATGAATTCAGCTCAGTAGGAGAACTCTGAGCCACACACTTTGTCTAGCTATCTGACACCTGCTGAGGGAACCTACAGGATGCACGAGAGCGGACATTCATCGCTTTTCGTTTCTCTCTTCCTCCCACACCCACCGCGCATAATTTTTATAGCCTAGTCATCTGGCTTAAATCCAAGTAAGAGCTGATAAATCATTAAAATAATAATTTTCCAAACTATGTAGGAATTTGAGAAAATGCCTATGACATCATGTCACGCAAGAGAGGCAAGACACAAAAATGAACTTTGCTGTGATTACAACAGTGTAATAGTTATGGATACATATGAACATGGTCTCTAAGACAGCAGGGCAAAATGAAAAACATCTGATGTCTGAGGAGATTTTTAAAAGATCTTTGAATCTTTTAATTAACTAATGTAATCTTGCTGCAGTTGGTGCAAAAAAAAAGAAAAGGCAGAGTGAGATTAAAAATGCTGAATAACTGGCTTCCCTGGTGGCCTAGTGGTAAAGAATCCACCTGTCAATGCAGGAGACACGGGTTCGATCCCCGGTCTGGGAAGATTCCATATGCAAACGAGCCCATGCGCCACAACTACTGAGCCTGTGCTGTAGAGCCGGGGAACTTCAGCTACGGGGCCCACAAGCCGCAACTACTGAAGCTTGTGAACTCTAGAGCCTGTACTCTGCTACAAGACAGCCCCGGATGAGAAGCCTGCTCACCCCTACTGGAGAGGAGCCCCTGGTCTCGACACCTAAAGCCCACGCAGCCACGAAGACTCAGCACCACCTAAACATCATTAAAAACAAAAATAAATGAAATTATTCAAAAAACGCTGAATAGCCGGTATTATATAGCATGGAGGCTGCTCCAACAGGCGGCTGCAGTAATGACAGCGGGAGTCAGATGGTGGTGGCTAAACACAGCCTCGAAAAGCCAGGTTGCACTGGGCATTCCCCATGGTCTGGCGGTTGGAAGTTGTTGCTGCCCCAGCAGGAAGCTGCTGGCTAGATGCCCCCCACGGTGCCTTACCTGCAGCCAGAGCGGTGGGTGGTGTGGGTGGGAAGCACTTAGTGGACTCCAGTGTCACCTGGTAACCAACCAGCACCGCAGTGTTCCCACACTTTAACAACTGGTACAGCTGTAATAGCGCCCACGAGCTGATAAAGTATTCTGATTAAGAACCATCCTGAAAGAGGGTCTCCTGCATTGCAGGCAGATTCTTTACTGTCGGACTCACCCAGGAAGCCCTGAGAAAATGAGAGGCTCTTGTAAAGCCCTTGCTGACTACAATGCCCAGTACCTGGTACATATCCCATATGCATCGACTGTTGTAACAGCACTGCCTTCCCGATTTCTGATTGTATTCTGATTAAGAAGCAAAAAAAAGCACACAGCCTGGAAGTTTCTCCAGGAGACCATGGAAGTAGGGTGTAACCATCACATTTTTTTCTTTTCAGGTACTGAAGTAAAGTGAAAGTCACTCAGTCCTGTCCGACTCTTTGTGACCGCATGGACTATACTGTCCTTGGAATTCTTCAGGCCAGAATACTGGAGTGCATAGCCTTTCCCTTCTCCACAGGATCTTCCCAATCCAGGGATCGAGCCCAGGTTTCCCACGTTACAGGCGGATTCTTTACCAGCTAAGCCACCAGGGAAGCCCAAGAATACTGGAGTGGATAGCCTATCCCTTCTCCAGCACATCTTCCTCACCCAGGAATCAAACTGGGGTCTCCTGCATTGCAGGCAGATTCTTTACCAACTGAGCTATTAGGGAAGCCTCTTTGGTCCTGAAAGAGGCTTATTATCACTTAGTTTCCCTGTCTCTTTTCCCCAGATCTGCCAGCCAGGTATTGCCTGGCAGCCCTCTGGTTTTTGGCGTGGAGATGAGGACAGAGAAGAAGGAACAGCAAGGCACTTGAACATGGGAGGTGGTTCCCAATCGCCATTCCATGCTAGCATGATCCTTCCAAACAGTGTTCACGAAAATAGGTCTGCTTACAGAGACCAGGAGTTAGGGAACCCAAGCAAGGATGCCATGGATACCCCAGAAAAGCAGACAAGAGTGCTACAGCTGATCTTCTAAACTTCTTATTTTATACACGAGACAACTTAAGCTCCAAGGAAATAAGTACCTTCCTCAACGTGATAAGTTACCTTTTTCTGATAAGTGCATCTTTTGTGTGTCTAGGTCTTTGAGCAAACTCTGGGAGATGGTGAAGCCTGGCGTGCTGCAGTCCACAGGGTTGCAAAGAGTCAGACACGACTGAATGACTGAACAACAAATGAGTTCATCTTACTTTATAAAACAGATACCTGCTTCTGGGTACCAAGAATGGGTTAAGAAACACAGTTGAAAAGCACAAAAAAAGATTAACAAGGCTGTCATACACAGTGCGCAAAATGATTAGTGTTCCAACAAGTTCTTAAGGGAAATAGGCAGCCTAGGGACCCTCTCCAGCTACGACAAGCCCATTCCCTTCTGGTGGAGGAAGCCAACACCTATTAGCCTTGAGCATCCGTCTCACCCATCGTCCGGAGAGTTTTCCATTACAAACCCACCGTGGCCCATCTTCCCCTTCTTCCCAGGAAAAGGAGCCTAGTGAAGATGCCACGGAGTCATAGCACTGTGACCTCAGCCTCACTCACATCTGTGTTTTCTCCCTACATGCAAGCATGTGAAGTCGCTTGAGTCGTGCCTGACTCTTTCAACCCTGTGGACTATAGCCCGCCAGGCTCCTCTGTCCATGGGATTCTCCAGGCAAGAATACTGGAGCGGGTTGCCGTGCCCTCCTCCAGGGATCGAACCCACATCTCTTGTGTCTCCTGCATTGGCAGGTGGGTTCTTTACCACTAGCGTCACCTAGGAGGCCCAAGCACCGTCATTTCCAACAGAATGCTGTGCTGTTTCTAGTGGCTGACATTTAGTGTGTGTTTACCATGTGCAGGCCTTGCACTAAGCAGGTTACATGGATTACTTCATCCGATCCGATTAGAAAGATCTTTTTCCTATGTCCAGTTGCAGGTGGGGAAAGTGAGGCCACGGATGGATGGATGGAAGGATGGACAGACGGTGGGTAAACACAAGGTTCAAACCCATTCTTAACCATTAAAATTGCCTTTATAAGTGATGATAAGATAAATTCTAACTTCTCCAAATCTAGGAACCAATAAATTATAAAGTAAAATAACGATACTTGACACCTAACAATCTTATGAGATGGGTGCTATCATTGGCCTTGGTTTATAGAAATGCCTAAAGTATTTCTGGCTCTTTTGATAAAACCACATTCAGAAGAAGCAGAAACACATAGATAAAAGCACAAGACGAAAGCAAACACAAATGCATTTAGACTTAGGTGAAGACATATACTCATAGGCAGAGGCTATCTTTGTCAGCTCGGGTTGCCGTAAGGACGTATCTTAGACTGGGAGGCTCAAACAACAGCCATTTATGTGACACGATTCTGGAGGGTGAAAAGTCCGGGATCAAGGTGGTGGCAGATATGGTCCTTTGTGACGTCTCTTTCCTGTCTACAGACAACTGGATTTTTCCTGCGTGCTCACAAGGCCTTTCTTCTTTACCTGCATGTGGAGAGAGAGACAACTCCAGCGTCTCTTCCTTTTCTTACAAGGGCAATAACCCCATCACAAGGGTTCTACCTTTCCCAGTAATCAGACAGTTAAGGGGTGCTGGGGGGAACGGGGGAAATTCTCATTATAAACAGGTGTTTATTTTGCACGCAGAAAAGTAGCTTCCTTGGAACCCCTTACTAAGCCCAATACCATGCTGCTACTGCTAAGTCGCTTAAGTCGTGTCCGACTCTGTGCGACCCCAGAGACGGCAGCCCACCACGCTCCCCCTTCCCTGGGATTCTCCAGGCAAGAATACTGGAGTGGGTTGCCATTTCCTTCTCCAGTGCATGAAAGTGAAAAGTGAAAGTGAAGTCGCTCAAGTCGTGCCCAACTCTTAGCGACCCCATGGACTGCAGCCTACCAGGCTCCTCCGTCCATGGGGTTTTCCAGGCAAGAGCACTGGAGTGGGTTGCCATTGTCTTCTCCATGATACCAAGAGTGAGCTATTATTAATCCCATATTACAGACAAAGGGCTCCCCAGGTGGTGCTAGTGGTAAGAAAATCCGCCCATCAATGCAGGAGGCGGAAGAGACGTGGGTTCGATCCCTGGGCTGGGAAGATTCCCTGGAGTAGGAAGTGGCAACCCACTCCAGTATTCTTGCCTGGAGAGTCCCATGGACAGAGGAGCCTGGTGGGCTACACAGTCCACGGGGTCCCAAAGACTCAGATGTGACTAAGCGGACATTACAGATGAAGAAACTGAAAATCAGAAAGTTAAGGAACTTACTCAACTGTTCTAAACGCTGGCTAAGTTCAGATGACTCCCTGCCATGGAATAGGCATACTTTGATTCCCTCTGTCTCTCCTAAACTTTTTCTGATGGAAAATTCAAATTACACATAAATTGGAAGAAAGTAGATGAAACCTCCAGGTACCCATCACCCAGGGACAACAGTTAACCATTGATGATATCGCTTGTTTCAACTGTGATTCCTTCTAACACTTGTAGGAACTTGAGGAAATTTCTGCACAATGGTAAGTAGCGACCAGACAGATGGGTGTGTATTATGCCTTTTGTTTTCTATCTCAAACAGTTTGCTCAACAAAAATGTATACATATGTAATATTCATATAATTCTCCAGCTCCTTGTCATGAGATGAATTTTTCAAATGTCTAAGCACTGAGAATTCCTTGGCAGTCTGGTGGTTAGGACTCCTTGCTTCTGTTGCAGAGGGTGTGATTTCATCCCTGGTCAAGGAATGAAGATCCCGTATGCTTTGTAGTGCTGCCAAAAAAAAAAAAAGTCTAAGCACTTCAGGGACTCTGCTTGCTTGTTTGATCTTAGGGGCAGACACAGAAATGCTGCTTGTGACCCACAGCCAAGTTCTGTGGGGAGGGCAAGGTGCCAACTTCAAAAAGGGGAAGAACTCAGTTCCCCCTGGTGACCTCTCTCACGACCGTGCCATCACATGGCAGCAATCATGGGGCATGTGACAGCCAGTCGTAATTCTCAGTGAGCATTTCAAGCACTTTGGGTGGACCCTTCCTTATTTATTCTTTAACAGAACCACCAAATGGTAAGAAAGTAATTTTTAAACATAACTTGGCATAGGAATTTGGTGAGTATTATCCAATCTCTTTTCTTACTGGAATATGTATAATTTGTCTTCTGAAAAAGATGTATTACTATGACTTAATACCAACACACAACAATTTGTTCATCTTATTTGTTCTCCACAAGAAGGAAAAAAATCATTAGCTATATTTAATTTATAAAGGAGCTTATGAAGGAGCATTTGACCAAAGGTCTTCTAGAACATAAGCTTCACTCAGCAAGTAAGTGGAAGAGACACAGTTGGAAATGAAGGTACCCATCTCTCTCTGTATCATTCAGCTTTGCTATAGTAACAAATGGCTCCCATAGGGGAAGAAAAGCTCGGATTTTTCTACCCTCTAAGTTCTGTCTCTGTGG
This sequence comes from Capricornis sumatraensis, assembly GCF_032405125.1. Taxonomy (NCBI): domain Eukaryota; kingdom Metazoa; phylum Chordata; class Mammalia; order Artiodactyla; family Bovidae; genus Capricornis; species Capricornis sumatraensis. The sequence goes on along the minus strand of NC_091080.1, from coordinate 84,418,796 downwards.
CATGTGAATTAAACTATCAAAAGATAGATTCATAGGAGGGAAAAAATAGTTCACTTACATACGTAAGATACATGCACATGGGAGAACACAGTGATGAGTAACACAAAGGGCTGGTCAGAATTCAGGGCTTATATACCATCTGAATAGGTGAAAGACAGGGGAAGCGAGGCACTTATGGGAAAACTGATGACTTTTTAAAGACAAAGGTTTTCAGGAAAACACATGGGGGATAAAATATTTGTGATAATGTTCCTCTATACAGGTATGAGTGATCTTTCCATCTCCGTGAGGGCCATAAAACTCCCTTGGTAAAGGGATTTGGGGAACTTGTTTTCGGTTTTATTCACTACTTTTTATTGGAGTATAGTTGCTTTACAATGGTTTCTGCGGTACAGCAAAGTGAATCAGCTCTGTGTACACATATTCTCTTTCAGACTTCCTTCCCATTTAGGTCAGCACAGAGCACTGAGGAGAGTTCCCTGTGCTCTTCAGTAGGGTCTCAGTAGTTATTATTTGTTAGCTTTGACATTGAAGTATAATTGACCTCTAACACTATGCTAGTTCCAAGGGCACAACACAGTGATCAGAAATTTCTATACATTACAAAATGGTCACCATCGTAAGTCTAGTTACCACCATGAGGAGTCCTTTACAATAAGTCCTTTAAAATAATAGCTAAAGATTTTATATGGGGACAGATACATATATTATAACAGCATTATTGACTCTATTTCCCACTCTATACATTTCGCCCCTGTGACTCATTTATTGTATTTGGGGAAGGTTTTATTCATGTTCTTGCTTCTAGGAGTAGATCTACCCTAAAGAGGAAATAAAGCAGCCTTATTTCCCAGAAGTTGCTGTCTTTAGTCAGAGAAGAGGCTTTTTCCTTTCTCCCTCATCTGATGACTTTCAAATCTCTTCAGCTTAAAATAACCTTTATACCAACCCAGGGGTTCTGAGTTGGTTTCCACAGATCCAAATCTCGGCAGCTTATAACAACCAAGAGGCACTGGGTTAGCCAAAAAGTTCGTCCCAGTGTTTCCGTAAGATGTAATGGAAAAGCCCGAATGGACTTCTTGGCCAACCCAGTACTTCTCAGTCACATTACCTGACAGCTCTCCTTCACATGTTTTCTTCACCCCAGGAGGAAAATGGGAACAGGTTCTGTAATCGCAGAAGGAAAACAGAAGTGGCTGAGGCTTGCAGTGCCTCTGAGAGCTTCCGTTTGGATGTGGCGTTTGTCACTACAGCTCATGCTCCATCGGCTAAAGCGAGCCATACGGCCAAGATGGCCGACAGGGAGACAGGAAGAGCAACTCCTCCTGAGGGAGGCCACTACGGGCTCAGGGCACCCGGAGAGGGACTCTTCCTGGTAAGGGGAGTGAATACGGGGGAGCAATACTGTTCATGTGGTTTATCAGAGTCTCCAACGATACACCTTTTCCACTCCATTCTGCTTCGAAAAGTTTCAAAGAGGAAGTAAGACTTGAGTTGGCTTTTCAAGGATAGTTCTAGGCAGGGATGTAGTAGACATCAGGTCAGGTATATCTGGAAACAATAAATGTATGAAAAAATGCCTAGCTCCAACGTCACTGTCTCTCAGGAAAGAAGATACATTTTGCCTGCAGATTGGCAAAAAATTTTTAAGTTAATTTGGAAAAGTGCTATTCACTCCTACACTGCTGGTGGGAGTATAGATTTAGATTGTGTGAGCAGCAATATCATAGTATCTACTGAAAGTAAACATGCAAATACCTTTTGACCCATTCATTCCACTCCTAGGAATCTCTCCTACAAAGATACCTGTTCGTGTGCACAAACATGAGTCTACGAAGGATGCCCCATGAACTGGAAAGCCAAATGGATGTCCATCAAGGTGAGAACTGTAAAATAAGGTACAGCTCTGGAATACTATATATATATATAGGAATGTATACATAAATGTGTGTGTTCGTTGCTTAGTCACGTCTGACTCTGCGACTCCACGGACTGTAGCCCTTCAGACTCCTCTGTCCATGGGATTCCCTAGGCAAGAAAACTAGAATGGGTTATCATTTCCTTCTCCAGGGGATCTTCCTGACTCAGGGAATGAACCTGGGTCTCCTGCTTGGCAGGCAGATTCTTTTCCACTGAGCCACCTGGGAAGTCCATGTATACACAGATATGCACACACATCTATATACATATACACATTTAAAAATCATCCAGACCCATTTTAAGCACAAAAGGCAAGTTACAACATGTAAAATCATAATGCATAATACCATGAAAACTACATCTAAGTGTAAATAAAGTATTAGCAGGGTGCACATTACTTTGTCACAGTTGTTTTAATTGTAGCAAAATTAGTTGAGACTAATGATAACAGTAGCAGTATTTAAGCACTTCTAGGTTGTTTGAATCTTTTACAAAATGAATATATTCCTGTATTGTTTAGCATAATTAAACAAATTAAAATGCCTAAAATTAAAATAAAATAGTGCCATTTTGTTTTATAATATTCATAAAGTTCAGAAAAAATTTAAAAAGATAATAATGAAAATCACCCCTAGAGTCATTTGAAAATAACTCTAAAAGCAAACTCATCTGAAAGATTGATCACATACAGAATTCTCGTTTGGACAGGCCTCGTTCTGAAAATCAGACGCCCATAAGATAATAGTTCATGAGACCTACCTCCAAATAGCTTTAATCAGTTGACTTATTTTTGTTAGCAGCTAACAAAGTCCCATCTCAAAGCACTTCTAGTAACCACAGCTGACTGCAAAAGTATCGAGGGAACATTGTGATAGAAAACTGAATTAAGAGGTGCCTAATGCAGGAGAAAGTTCTCGACTGGTGTTTAAAAGAGAGTTTGACTAAAACTGGCGACTGTACGGCCTGATTTGACCAATGATATGCAGCATTCCAGCCAAGTTTATTACCTGCTCAAATTAAATCAATAATCTTGGTCAGACAAAGCATGGTTCAATGGTTTCAATTTTCTTCCGTCATCAGAAGGACCGAATAGGAGCTGGAGTAACTAATGGAAATTTCTTTCATTCTTCGTCAAGCTGAGTTAGAGGTTTCCTGAAGCCAGATTTTCTACCAACTGTATAAATTGTTAAAAGCCTCGCCCCCAGAAGGCTATTCACTGACACTTTCTTCCCTGATGTGTTTTCCTTAGCCCTACCCTGGGTTGCTCTTTGTTACCACTGTTACATTATTCATGTTAAAAGTCCCGTTCATTTTGTATGTGTCCTGGAGCTAGGATGTTTCTCCAAATCACTTTTGTTTGGACAGCTATCCCATTACCGTATTTATGCCTTATAATGCCAAGAAGTCATCCCTAATGGCCCCAGGTAACAAATCCAATATTATCAGCTTTTAAGGTGCTAAGTATTCCTGTGATCTTTAGAAAACACCCAGCACAGTCTACACAATGAAGAAGAAACCCAGAGAGATTGAGTAACTTGTCCAGCTCAAGGTGGTCAATGTCTGACGGATCTCCAACTTCAAAGTCATTTTGGCCCAGCACTACCTGGATCCTGGTTCACAGCAGCAGGATGTCTGCTTTATACTGACAAAGGATGGAGGCTGGCCCTGAGTCCCGGTGCCTACAGGCAGTTTTAAGTCTCTTTGCATCACTTATTAAAGACAGCTTCTGTTAAGATATAATTTATGCACCATGCGTGATAAATTGATGCATCAGCTTCAGGTGTGTCTGACTCTTTGCGACCCTATGAACCATAGCCCACCAGGCTCTGCTGTCCATGGGATTCTCCAGGCAAGAATACTGGCGTGGGTTGCCATTCCCTACTCCAGGGGGATCTTCCCATCCCAGGGATCACACGCGTCTCTTATGTCTAGCCTGCACTGACAGGTAGGTTCTTTACCACTAGTGCCACCTGGGAAGCCTGGGTCTCCTGCACTGCAGGTGAAGTCTTTACAGGCTCAGCCACCAGGGCAGCTCTTGTACATCATAAAGGTCACTAATTTCTAGTGTAGGGATCCAGTGATTTTTAAAACTTTTACAGAGCTGCGTAGATGTCACCATAATCCAATCTGAAGACAATCTCCATCAAAAAAAAAAAAAAGCCCTCTGGCTCTTTTATAGTCATTCCTGCTTTCCCCACCCCAACCCCCTCCTGCACGCCAATACCGGCTCCATGTAACCACACATTTGCCTTTCCTGGACGTCTCATGTAAATAGATTCTTAAAAATGTGTGGTCATCACTTTTGTCTTTCTTACTGCACAATGTTCAGATCATCATTTTGACATGGCCGTGTATTCTGCTGACTGCTCTCTTTCTGCCGTATGGTCATATCTTGCCACCTTGAGACTTAAGCTCCCCGTGAGTCAGTTCAATTCAGTTCAGTTCAGTCGCTCAGTCGTGTCCGACTCTTTGTGACCCCATGAATCGCAGCACGCCAGGTCTCCCTGTCCATCACCAACTCCCGGAGTTCAGTCAGACTCACGTCCATCAAGTCAGTGATGCCGTCCAGCCATCTCATCCTCTGTCGTCCCCTTCTCTTCCTGCCCCCAATCCCTCCCAGCATCAGAGTCTTTTCCAATGAGTCAACTCTTCGCAAGAGGTGGACAAAGTACTGGAGCTTCAGCTTTAGCATCATTCCTTCCAAAGAAATCCCAGGGCTGATCACCTCAGAATGGACTGGTTGGATCTCCTTACAGTCCAAGGGACTCTCAAGAGTCTTCTCCAATACCACAGTTCAAAAGCATCAATTCTTCAGCGCTCAGCCTTCTTCACAGTCCAACTCTCACATCCATACATGATCACTGGAAAAGCCATAGCCTTGCCGACGGAACTTAGTCGGCAAAGTAATGTCTCTGCTTTTGAATATGTTATCTAGGTTGCTCATAACTTTTCTTCCAAGGAGTAAGCGTCTTTTAATTTCATGGCTGCAGTCACCATCTGCAGTGATTTTGGAGCCCAAAAAAATAAAGTCTGCCACTGTTTCCACTGTTTCCCCATCTATTTCCCATGAAGTGATGGGACCGGATGCCATGATCTTCGTTTTCTGAATGTTGAGCTTTAAGCCAACTTTTTCACTCTCCTCTTTCACTTTCATCAAGAGGCTTTTTAGCTTCTCTTCACTTTCTGCCATAAGGGTGGTGTCATCTGCATATCTGAGGTTATTGATATTTCTCCTGGCAAACTTGATTCCAGCTTGTATTTCTTCCAGTCCAGCGTTTCTCATGATGTACTCTGCATAGAAGTTAAATAAGCAGGGTGACAATATACAGCCTTGACGCACTTCTTTTCCTATTTGGAAGCAGTCTGTGGTTCCATGTCCAGTTCTAACTGTTGCTTCCTGACCTGCATACAGATTTCTCAAGAGGCAGGTCAGGTGGGTAGGTAACTGTACCTACCTACTGTAGGTACAATTTCATACCCCTGCAGTGTACTCTCTCAATAGCCTGCCTCTTTCTTCTTGTCCAAACCATCTCACCGCCTGCCAGCCCAACTTTAAACTGCCAGAAGGTTCCTTTTTATCCTTTTTAGGTGGAGGGCTATCTCTGGCTATGTTCATGGCAGGAGCAGGGAATTAATTTTCCCGGAAGCAGCCACAACCAATGGCTGATTGGACACGGTGTATAAATACCCCAACTCTCTCACCTCTCAGGAGCCCTCGGAGGTGTGGGCACTGCACTGAGCCTCAAAGGGTTTCCCAAGAGAGACCAAGCTCTCCTTGTCCACAGTCGCTCCCGGCTGGACTGCTGACCCCACACTGGCTGCTCTGCTTCCAAGTCTCACTCTCCTACTCCTCTCGTGGTGGTTTCTTTTCCTCCAAAACAAACTTCTTGCACCAGGCTCTTTGTCTCAGTGTCTAATTCTGAGGGAACCCAAATTCAGACACTCCCTGCCATGTGCTCAGTACTCATTGAGCCCAGCGTAGATGGCTGTTCCACTCTGAGCTTCTTATTTTGCTACTTTCGTCAACTCATCAGTGTCACATAATAGGCAGCTTCTATGGTGCTGGTAGGAGAAGGCAATGGCGCCCCACTCTAGTACTCCTGCCTGGAAAATCCCATGGGCAGAGGAGCCTAGTGGGCTGCAGTCCATGGGGTCGCTAGGAGTTGGACACGACTGAGCAACTTCACTTTCACTTTTCACTTTCATGCATTGGAGAAGGAAATGGCAACCTACTCCAGTGTTCTTGCCTGGAGAATCCCAGGGATGGGGGAGCCTGGTGGGCTGCCGTCTGTGGGGTTGCACAGAGTCGGACACAACTGAGCGACTTAGCAGCAGCAGCAGCAGCAGCAGGGTTCTAGTGCCTTACCAGGCCTTCCTGGCAGCTCAGACGGTAAAGAATCTGCCTGTACTACAGGAGACCTGGGTTCCATCCCTGGGTCAGGAGAAGGGAATGGCAACCCACTCCAGTGTTCTTGCCTGGAGAATTCTATGGACAGAGGGGCCTGGCGGGTACAGTTCACGGGGTTGCAAAGAGTTGGACCCAACTGAGCAACTAACACTTTCACTTTCACGTGCTAGCACAGGACCTGCCAATGCAGGAGATGCAAGAGACACGAGTTCAGTCCCTGGGTCGGGAAGATCCCCTGGAGAAGTGTATGGCAACCCACTCCAGTATTCTTGCCTGGAGAATCCCATGGCCAGAGGGGCCTGGCGGGTACAGTCCATGGGGTCACAAAGAGTCAGACATGACTGAGTTCATACAGCCAAGCACAAGAAAAAAGACAGATAATAACAAGTGTTGGCAAGGATGTGGATAAATTGGAGCCCATATATACTTGTGGGAATATTAAATGATGCAGCCACAGAGGAAAACAGTCTGATGGTTCCTAAAAATTTTCAATATAGAATTACCATCAGTTCAGTTCAGTTCAGTTGCTCAGTCGTGTCTGACCCCTTGCAGCCCCATGGACTGCAGCACGCTAGGCCTCCCTGTCCATCACCAACTCCCAGAGTTTACTCAAACTCATGTCCATTGAGTTGGTGATACCCTCCAACCATCTCATCCTCTGTCATCCCCTTCTCCTGCCTTCAATCTTTCCCAGTATCAGGGTCTTTTCAAATAAGTCAGTTTTTTGAATCAGGTGGCCAAAGTATTGGAGTTTCAGCTTCAGCATCAGTCCTTCCAATGAGTATTTAGGACTGATTTCCTTTAGGATGGACTGGTTGGATCTCCTTGCAGTCCAGGGGACTCTCAAGAGTCTTCTCCAACACTACAGTTCAAAAGCATCAATTCTTTGGCATTCAGCTTTCTTTATAGTCCAACTCTCACATCCATATGTGACTACTGGAAAAACCATAGCTTTGACTAGATGGACCTTTGTCCAATAATTTCAGTCCTAGGTATACACCCCAGGGAGATGAAAACATATATCCACATAAAACTACATGCATATTCATAGCAGCATAATTCATAATAGTACAAAAGTGGAAACAACCCAAATATCACAATAAATGGATAGATGACGTGCATTATAAAGGAGACCAGTCCTGCGTGTTCACTGGAAGGACTGATGTTGAAACTGAAACTCCAATACTTTGGCCACCTGATGTGAAGAGCTGACTCACTGGAAAAGATCCTGATGCTAGAAAAGACTGAAGTCAGGAGGAGAAGGGGACGACAGAGGATGAGATGGTTGGATGGCATCACCGACAATGGACATGAGTCTGAGTAAACTCCAGGAGTTGGTGACGGACAGGGAGGCCTGGTGTGCTGCAGTCTATGGGGTCGCAAAGAGTCAGACATGACTGAGTGACTGAACTGAACTGAAGTGCATTATATCCATACAATGGAATATCACTCAGTTATTTAAAAAAATGAAGTACTGATTCATGCTACCACATGAATGAACCCTGAAAACAGTATGCTAAGTGAAAGAAGCTAGTCACAAAAACACCAGATTTTATATGGTTCCATTTATATGAAATACCCAGAACAAGCAAATCTATAGAGACAGAGAGGAGACTAATGGTGGCCTAGGGTTGAGAGAGTGAAGAGAGAGGGTTTGTGAAAAGGTGACTGAAGTGTATGGCGTTCTTTGTGAGGTGACAAGAATGTTCTAAAATCGATTGTGCTGATGGTTGTACAACTGTCTGAATATAGTAAATTCACATGGAATTATATACCTTATTAAAAAAAAAATATTTGGCTGCATCTCTCCTTTCCTTCTTTCTTTCCTCCTGTGAGTTAGATAGTAATAATAATAGTAAAACATTAATAGTGTAGGGAGGAAAAAAAAATTTCTCCTACCTTTCCTAGCACTCAGCTGGGACCTCCCCTGTAACAAAAGACCCCTTAAGATGGGAAATACAAACAGCAGTTTATTGACCAGTATCTCTCATGGATATATGGGAGACACCCGGTGAAAAACAATTAGCTCTCGGAGGTGGCTTAAAACTCAGGCTTAAATATCGTCTTCAACTAAAGACAAAAGAGAGAAGTGAGTGGAGGATGCCAGTCACGAGGAAGTGACCAGGAAGGGGACAGTAAATATGAGTCAGCTTTTCATATTGATTTAAGTTGGTTTCAAGCTATCTCCGGGGATTAACCTTTGTCCTTCCTCTTAGAGAAGGGAGGAGAGACAACTTTACAGATTTGTGGGCTGCTTTTAGGCAAATAGGGGAGGACAGAGAGCATTTCTTTTAGCTTTTTTTTCTCAATTGCCTTCAGCTCAGCATAATTCTTACGCCAGAGAGACATATTTTGGAGTGGCACATTCTGCCACTCTTCAGAAGCTAACAGTCATTAAATATAAACGAAACCCTGTGCTCTGATCAGCGCATGACATACGAGATGCCCTTCAGAGCAGACACTCACTGTATATCATATTCTCACACCCTAGGTGAGGTCAGGGCTTCAGAAGAAATAAAAGCATGTGGATGTCTTGACATAAACTTCGGAGGATTTTGCCAGACAGGACTGGGTGTGGTCTAATACACGTCATTGAGGACTGTAAACTTGGTATGCTTAGAGTCAAATCCTTACCATTTTCTACTCATTAAAGGTCAAGGGAAAATAAGAACAAAACCTCTAACTTGGCTAGTGATCCTACATTTGTAATGGCAGATTTCTCTATTTTTTTCTAATTATTTTTAAATTTCTAAAACTATTTAAAATTTTTTCAAAAACACAGCAAAATTGAATTTTATGGTGAATACCTATGAACCTACCACCTAGATTCTATTATTAACATTTTACTGTATTTTATCAATGAGGTTGAGGGTGAGGTGAAGTCGCTCAGTCATGTCCTACTCTTTGCGACCCCATGGACTGTAGCCTACCAGCCTTCTCTGTCCATGGGATTTTCCAGGCAAGAATACTGGAGTGGGTTACCATTTCCTTCTCCAGGGGATCTTCCCGACCCAGGGACTGAACCCGGGTCTCCCGCGTTGGAGGCAGACGCTTTAACCTCAAGCCACCAGGGAAGCCCCCCCTTTATCTTCCCCCTACTCATCCATAACCCGTCATATATGCGTGCATGCATTCTAAGTCGCTCCAGTTATGTCGACTCTTTGCAACTCTATGGACTGCGGCTGGCCAGGCTTGTCTGTCTATAGGATTCTCCAGACAAGAATGCTGGAGTGGGTTGCCATGCCCTCCTCCAGGAGATCTTCCCAACATGGGGATCAAACCCAGGTCTCTTATGTCTCCTGTGTTGGCAGGCAGGTTCTTTATCAGCACCATTTATATGTGTGTGTGTAGGACAAAGCAAATTGTAAACATCAATACACTACCCCTTAATGATTTAGCTAAGCAGAGTTCAATATCTGTTTAATATTTTTTTCTTTTAGTGTAAAATTTACTTTCAATGAAATGAAATCTTAAGTGTGCATTCACTGTTTTAAAAATGCACATTTACCTCTGAGAGCCTAGACTTTAAAGCACCAGTGGGACAAAGTTTAAGGTGCTATTTGTCTGCTTTGCTTTTATTTAGGCTCGGTGGAAGGCTTAGGACTCACTCTCTGGATACTGCGTATACAGAGCTGGATCCTCATTTTATTTAAAACGTTTAGATTTTGCTCATTATGGACTGTTTGCATTAATTTCAGTTTCCTAAAATTGTATTGAAAGGCTATTTATCTTAATTATGGAGCTTTTTTTTGCACCCTGGTGCCCCTTAAATTTTGCAGTCTGATCAAATGCCTCACTCACCTACCCTGCTAAGTGGAAGTCCAAGGGGAGGAGTATCCGGAGCAGAAAAAGTCTGAAACAGGAGCTGAATCCACTTGCTATTCAACAAAGAAGCTGGGTGGTTCAGTCAATAAGAATCATGGTTCCGCTTCACTTCCCTGGGGGACTTACTTACTAACCCTGAGTGGTAAATGCCAGGCACTATCTGGCAAAGACAATCACAGTCCATGCGCCCACCCACGGGGCCACATGAAGGAGCCACCTTAGGACTAACATTTTCAGGAGCTCTGGAACGGAGTTGGGAGGCCACATTAGGTGGCACTGGGCTTCTGGTGGGTCTCAAGAATTGGAAAAGTTGTTGGGGAAAGATTACATCTTGTATGAGTAAGCAGACCACAAGAGCTAGAAACTGGGAGCTAGTGGTGGACCTCACCTGGGCGGAGAGCCTAACCCAAGCAGTCGGCTGGGCATGAAATTGACTAGGAGCTGGCCACACGCTGGTCAATGTTCCTCCCGGCAGGTGGAGGGCGGTTCCCTCCCTTGGGGCCATGCCCTCCGCACTTGGCAGCCCACCTGCCCGGGAGCTGGAGATGAGCTCTGGGGGTCCTGAGGGGCTGGGTGCTGCCTGCCTGGGCTTGCTTTGTCTCTGCGACACGCACCGATTTTTAGCAAAGGACTTTGTTTGCCTGTGGAGCCTGTAGCTTTGTTCCAGGACCTGGAACCCTGATTCCTCGTGATTTCAAAACCTGGGGTCACTGCCGGGCAGTTTCTGTATGATCTAGTTCTAGGAAGTAGGAAATAAAAACAGCGCCTGTTACTGCTGCACACACCTTCAGCGGTAAGGTGGAAAAAAAGAAAGTGTTCCGATGGAAAACTGTGCATTATCCATAACAGGCAATCTCTGCCTTATTGGATTCTGATTTTTTTTTCTTTCTGACTCTAAGCTGTTTTACAGCTGTAGGAGCTACAGATAACTGGTAATTACGTACATTCCATCCTGTTTGGGAGAGGTCCAACTTACCTCCCCGCTCCCCAACTGCTGGGAAAAAAAAAATAGCTTTCCTTTATGATTCATTTCAACATTTCTTTTATTCCTTGCACAGGTGCATTTTGACTTCTTCCTTGAAACAGTTATAAAATCTGCCTGATTCCCTCACTGTGCATGCGTTTGTGCGTTTGTGTGTGTTCAGTCACTTCAGTTGTGTCTGACTGTAACCTCATGGACTGTAGCCCACCAGGCTCCTCTGTCCATGGAATCCTCCAGGCAAGAATACTGGGGTGGGCAGCCATTCCCTCCTGCAGGGGATCTTCCCAGCCCAGGGACTGAACCCACATCTCCTGCATTGCAGGCGGGTTCTTTACCACTGAGCCACGAGGGACGCCCGCGTTCACTGTGTGAGGAGCAAAATAGTATTTTCGACACGTGTCATTTTTCTTGTATTTGAATAAGAGTCACGAGTTTATCCTTTTCTGAAATTTATCTTTTAATAGCCCACTTTCTAAGTCTCCCTAGGATCATAAAGTAACACTCAGAGTTGGCCTGTGCATCTCTTCCAAGGGGAAAGCATGTGTTTTTGGGGGGAGCTGGAAGGGTTGGGGGCTCACATTGACCAAATATGTTCTGTGCGCCTGCTGCTTTCCAAACAAAATTGCATTGAATCTGCACAACCCCAAGGAAGAGCAACTGCTACTCCATTTTATGGAGGAGACAACATGTGTTCAGAGGTAGTTCCAGAGATAAATATTATTCAGAGATGAGCATTATTGGAGGTAACTACGATTCGGAGATAATGTTCAAAAATAAGTAACTTGACCCACGCGTGCGTGCTCAGTTCTGTCGTGTCTGACTCTTTTCGACCCTATGGACCCTCACCACCAGGCTCCTCTGTCCGTTGGATTCTCCCCCAGGCAAGAATACTGGAGTGGATTGCCATGCCCTCCTCCAGGGACTCTTCCCCACTAGGGGACTGGACCCGCGTTTGCGTGCGCCTCCTGCGTTGTAGGCGGATTCTTTAACCACTGAGCCATTTGGGAAGCCAGCTTGACTAATATCACTTAAGAGTTGCAGTTAAGATTTGAAGTCTCACCCATCTGAGCCCCACATCACGCCACATGGTTGCCATACAGTGTGAGAAGGTGGCCCTGCCTTACGAAGAGTTTTCAGGTTTGGGGTAAGGACTATTTCTCTGCATGTCCTGGGTCACAGGCATACACAGACGCAGGGCAGGCATGCTGAGAAACTGCGGTTAATTTATTCATCAGAGGCCTTACCAGCGTCAGAAGAAATAGGTGGGGCTCGCCTGCTATCACGTTTCCCCCCTCCTCTGATCCTGCTCCCCCAGAAAAAACAGGGGAGAAGGCAGTCTGTGAAGCTTGCTGTTTGTGAAACCCCTGAATCACTGGTGAGACAATGGCAGAAAGAGGACAAACAGGTCTTGCCTTCAAACTGACCTCCCCATTCAAAACTGTTGTGTAAAATAGGCATTGAATACCCGACACTCAGTTCACTGGGATAATTTAACAAATACCAGGTGGATAATTCAACAAATAACAAATATCAGTCTGATCAGGGTGATCAGACTCTCTGAGAAAACACAATAGGAAAGGATTTTTTGCTCAGAAAAAAAGGACTACATTATGTACACTAGGGAGCCTTTAGATAACATTCTAGGTGAGTTGGCCAAAGACCTAGAAGGCTCTTCCACAGTCATGCTATGGCTCACGTTATTTGGTATTTTGTATACATTTGTGTGTATTTATAATGTGGTCAGGCTAGTCTTTATCTTAACTTCCACTTTATACTGATTGCATACTTTCATATAGGACATAGAAATTATAAGGTAGCTCCAGCTATAAGACACAGTTTAAAAATAACTTCAGTACCAACTGCTCAGTTAAGCATTTAAAAAATGGTATGGAAATTTTAAGAAATAGGAGACAAAGAAATAGGAGAGCAGGTCTGTAAGTATTTTCATATTCTGATCATTGTGCATACATTATTACTATTCTAAAAGGAATATGAATTTAAAGGACATTTCTGCCTCTGCAATGGTGGGCAATAGTAAAACAGGCAGGAATGTGTATGCAGGTTTGCACAGGAGCTCTAGTCCCCTCTGCTGGACAGATTGGAGTATTGCAAGTGAGGCTGGCCTCTATTGGGTCAGGGACTCCATAGGCATTCTGGTGATGCCTTTGACCCTTTCTTAGAATGTTTTCAACGCATAAAATAAACTAAGGAGAATAACAAAGGAAAAATTATGTTGAGTAAATCAACTATACTTCAGCTAAAATTAAGTTAAAAATGATTAGATTGAAATATTGTTCAGTTGCTCAGTCGTGTCCGACTCTTTGCAGCCCCATGGACGGCAGCACACCAGGCTTCCCAGTCCCTCACCATCTCCTGGATGTGGTTGTTCAGTCACCTTCCCATAAGTGGGGGATAAATACAAGCAGAGGATGTGGTGCAATGTGCCATCCCAGCGCCGTTCCACTGCTGTCTCACAGCACCGTGGACCACTGAAGGGCCTGACCTGGGTGGGGTGTGGGCAGGCTTGCCTTTTGGAGATGAAGTTCTCTAGGATGGAGCACGCGAAGGCAGGGAGACCAGGCAGGTACCTACTGCATTTGTTCCAGGAACGTTCCAGGTGAGTGAAAAGCAAGCACCTGTAGAAAAAGATGACCGAGGTGTTATTCTAGATTCTCTTCATGACGCGGCCCCAAGAGGCACATGGGAAACCACTGTCCTGCAGAAATAAATCAAGCAGATGCCACAACACCTGAGCCACATTTGCCAGAACGGAAGTGTAATTGCAGAATTCCCCAGGAATTCCTGCAGAGGTTTTCCGCCTCCGTCACCCTTGAATGGCCTGGTCTGTGGGTCAGAGGCGTCCACTTGGTTATCAGACACCTCCTGCCCTGGGCTGTCATCCTCACCTCTGCCTGCAGCTCTGGGGAGGGCCGCTAGCTCAGACAAGCCTCCCTCTGGTTGGCCCCAATGGGTTTCACCTGCAGTGAGTGAGGCTTGTGGCCGTGAAGCCTGTGAAGGTCCCCTTTCTTGGGAAAAGAGTCTTGGCAGATGACTAAAGGGGCTTCTCTGGTGGTTCAGCGGGTAAAGAACCTGCTTGCAATGCAGGAGACCTGGGTTTGATCCCTGGGTGGGGAAGATCCCCCGGAGGAGGGGATGGCAACTCACTCCAGTATTCTGGCCTGAAGAGTCCCATGGACAGAGGAGCCTGGTGGGCTACAATAGTCCATGGGGTCGCGACTGAGTGACTAAACCACCCAGTGAGACTAAGGATCTTGAGACGAGGAGACTCATCCTGGGTGACCAGGATGGTCCTAAATGCCCTCATGCATCCTTATAAGGAAGAGGCCGAGCGGGGTTTGACACACCGAGGAGACAGCAATGTAAAGATGAACCCAGAGGTTGGAGAGAGGAGCCCCGCAGCCACCAGAAGCTGGGGACAAGGAGTGGGCTTCTCCCTGGAGCCTCCAGAGGGAGCAAGTCTCCAAGATAACCTTGATTTGGGCCTGGCAAAACTGATATTGGACTTCTGACCTCCAGAGGTGGGAGGAAAAAAAAAGGTGTCTGTGGTTTCAAGGCACCTCGTTTGTGGTATTTTTGCTATAGCAACTTCAGGAAATGAATGAACCAACCCCTGGGGGCGCCTCTGGAGCTTGGTGCTCATTAGACAGCCTAGAAGAGCACAGGTTACTGCCCTCAGGGGAGCCCTTGATCGGTGGTGCTGGTTTAGTGCTAAGTCGAGTCCAACTTTTGCAACCCCATGGACTGCAGCCCCGCCGGGCTCCTCTGTCAGTGAGATTCTCCAGGCAAAAATGCTGGAGTGGGTTGCCATGTCCTCCTCCAGGGGATCTTCCTGACCCAGGGATTGAACCTGGGTCTCTGGTATTGCAGGCAGACTCTTTACCAACTGAGCCAGCAGGGAAGCCCAGGTTGGGGGCGCAGATAATGAGCCAGGCAAGGGCAGCTGCTCTTCCTCTCCTTCCTGGGCAGGTGGGCAGCTCTGAGATCGGTCCACACCCTCTGCAGAGGATTCTGGTGGGCAACTCGCAAGCACATTTTATATGGTCTTCCCTTTTCTTATTTCCCTTCCCCCTTCCTACAGAGCATACCTGCACACACACGCATCCTTCACTCCTGCCTCCTGGGACCGTGTGCCATCAACCAAATTAACTGCTGCACACAGCTTGTGTCTCATCTCTGGCATTGGGAGCACTCTGCCTCAGGCAAGACTCACCTCCAAGACTCGGGTTCAAATGATATCCAAGAAAAGCCTTACGGGATTGTTAAAAGTATGAGATTAAAGGGCCAGCCCATCAGGAACAGTCTTCCGAGCACCATGCAAAGAGTGGTGTGACACCAACCGCTTTCTTCTGTACCCGCATTCTAAATGGGTGTTTCTCAGGCTGGGGTTTATTAAAAATAGTTGGCAGGGTTGAGGCAAGAGGGCAGTGCCTTGCCCACATGCCCCCTTAAGAATAAAACTTAGCTTTGTTTTCATTTCTGTGATCTTCTAAAAAAAAAAAAATGGATAGGATTAACTGAATGAGGCCACGCAGGGAAGCCCCATGCCGGGGGCTCTTTAGGTGGTTGTGGCTCTTGGATAGCTGAGATGGTGCCCAGGATCGCCTGTGGTTACAGAGTTTTAACTCAGTTTCTCAGAGGAGTCTGTTTTCTTTCATTCATAAGAAAGTCTTTTCATTTAAAGGGGTCCACATGTAACTCAGGTTTGAGTAACACCACTCTAACTGGCTATGGTGTGACAGTGGGTAAGTGGTTAAGCGCAGGGGTTAGGCCTTGGGTTAAGTTCTAGACCCATTTCCTATGAGTTGTGTGACTCTGAACAAGTTACTCAAACCCTCTGAGCTGTAGCTTCCTGCTCTATAAATGGCAGTGCTAACAATAGTTACAATGTTGATTCTTTAGTCTGTACGCTCCGTGGTGTCTGACACGTTTGTGACTGCACGGACTGGGACTGTAGCCCTCCAGGCTCCTCTGTCCACGGGATTCTCCAGGCAAGAAAACTGGAGTGTGTTGCAATTTTCTTCTCCAGGGGATCTTCCCGACCCAGGGACCAAATCTGGGTCTCTTGCATCAGCAGGCGGATTCCCTGCAGCTGAGCCACCCGGGAAGGCCCTAGTTACAGCATAGGGTTGTTATAAATCTGACATGAAATAAAGTACATGAAGTGCTTACTTAGCACGATGCCAGGTTCAATAGTGTCCTTATGAATAATAACAATCAACCTGTAGAAAGTGCAGTGGTCACAGCAACAATAGTAGTGACATAGTAGGGATAACTGACATTCACGCAAAGGAAACGTTTTCTGCTCTAGGGACCAATCCCTCTGTCTTACTCCTTTTTCACCACAAGAGGGCGTAGTCAAGAGCTCAAACTGTTCCGTGCGAAAGGCGACCCTACTTTCCCTCAGCTAACAATTTTGTTAAAAAGGAAGGCGCTTGGAGAAGGAAATGTCAACCCACTCCAGTATTCTTGCCTGCAGAATCCCATGGACAGAGGAGCCTGGTGGGCTGCAGTCCATTGGGTCACATGACTGAGCACGTGTGCATGAGGGTGGAGGGTGACAGGGTTGGTAGTAATAAACTGGTAGAACTAAAAAAAAAAAAAAAGGAATGCACTGATCTCCCAGGTGTCCTTGGTCTGTACTCCTGGGGTCTCCGTTTTATTCACAGGGTTCTAAAGGTCAGACTAAAATCCAAAAGAAAAACCAACAATAATAATAGCTAAAGTATGTAACATTGCATACCTGCAGCGCCTTGAGTGAAGCCCTGTGTGCGTGTGTGTGTGTGTACACACAGGTACATGCACATGTGTAAATAAATTACAGGAATTCAGTATGATTTCAGGGTGAAGGGTAGGGTTTAAATACTATGAGGAAAAATTGTATGGAGAAGCAGATATTTTCGTGATCGAAATATTTTAAAAAGTTAGACAGCCAAGAAGAAACGGCAAGGCTGACCTTGGAGTGTTTCCCTTTATAGACTCACACACACTCACAAAAATGTATCTGAAGTGTAGTTGGGTTCGTCACCACAGTGGTGGGAGGGTCACAGCTATAAAGGGCAGACTGCAGGACTCAGAAGGTACCGGCAGAATGTAAACTGCTGCAGCCACCATGGAAAAACAGGACGCAGGGTCCTTAAAAAGCTAAAAACAGAGCCCTGAATATTCACTGGAAGGACTGATACTGAAGCTGAAGCTCCAATCCTTTGGCCACCTGATGCAAAGAGTCGACTCATTGAAAAAGACCCTGATGCTGGGAAAGATTGAAGGCAGGAGGAGAAGGGGACGACAGAGGATGAGATGGTTGGATGGCATCACCGACTCGATGAGCATGAGTTTGAGTAGGCTCCGGGAGTTGGTGATGGACAGGGAGGCCTGGTGTGCTGCAGCCCATGGGGTCACAAAGAGTCGGACACGACTGAGCGACTGAACAAGAGCTGTCATATCCGCCTGCAGTTCCAGTCCTAGGTGTATATCCAGATAAAAACAAAAACTCTAACATGAAAAGACACATGCGACCCAATGTTCACAGCAGCACTATTTACAATAGGCAAGACATGAAAGCAACCCCAGTGCGCAAAAACAGACCATTGGCATAAGAAGATGCAGTATGTATACACACACACACACACACACACACACACAATGGAATATTAGCTATAAAAAGAATGAAATACCGCCATTTGCAGCAACATGGATGGGCCTAGAGATTGTCATATTTAGTGAGGTAAGTCAGGCCGAGACAAATATTATATCACTTATATGTGGAATCTTAACAAAAATAATACAAATGAATTTGTATACAAAATAGAAATACACTGTCAGACATACAAAACAAGCTTCTGGTTACCAAAGAAGAGAGGGAGGGATTGAGAGGCAAATTAGGAATATGGGTTTAACAGATATAAACCACCATATATAAAACAGATAAGCAACCAGGGTTTACTCGATAGCACAGGGAATTATATTCAATACCTTGTAATAACGTATAATGGAAAATAACCTGAAAATATGTGTATATATAATGAATCACATTGCTGTACATCTGAAACAAACACCGTATTGTAAATCACCTATACTTCAATTGAAGAAAAAAGTCACCCACCAGCTCAGCTTTGATTATGTGAGAATCACAGCTGTTTCTACGTCTGGTGTCAAACATGTGGACCCTACACCAAATCAGCAGGGGTGCATGAGAGGCCTCCTGGACTCCATAAATGGTCTTACACCTGGGCAAAACACTTTTTGCCTTGTTATTTCCTTTTTTAACAAAATTATTTATTTATTTGGCCGCGCCGGGTCTTAGTTGCAGCATGCGGGATCTAGTCCCCTGACCAGGATTCCCCGGGTCCCCTGCACTGGGGGCGAGGAGTCTTAGCCACTGGACCCCAGGGGAGTCCCCTCTGTTATTTCCTAAAAATGCTTGGATCAGATGAGTGGGCCTTGCAGACCCACTTCCCCTCCCAGCTGGGTGCCCAGGTTGACCTGCCCTGTTGAGTGGTGCAGGGCTGCCCAGCACAACAGCCTGCCCTCTGGTTTCCTTTGTGAAACCTTGATCTGGGGAAAGGACCCACCGTGAGGGCCCCGCAGCTAGTTCCTCCATAACCAGAAATAAACCCGAGATGACTGTATTTCTTCATCTAAATAACAAACACGGAGCAAGATGTCCAGAAACCTAGAGACATTCTTTTCTCTAAATTATTTGCCTAACTTAAAAAGTTCTCATCACCACAAGCTGCCAGCCTGGAAATATCCCGGCAGCTCTCTCGGTCGTGCTTTTGATACAAGAGTGATCTTACTTCCATAAGAAGTGTGAATGAGCCCTGGAGTGTACAGGGACTTCAACTACTGAGAGACACAGGGCTGTCAAATGTAGCTCTGTTGTAAGGAAGCTCTTGTCTTTGAGGCTTTAGATGCTGACAGATTTCTCTAAGATGTTCAGGGCAAATGTCCAGGCAGTGGAGTAAAAGGGACTTGAGTACACATATGCGTAGAAAAAAAGACTGGAAGGAAAGACTGCAAAATATTGTTCAGTTGCTAAGTCACACCCAGCTCTTCGGTGACCCCGTGGACTGCAGCATGCCAGGCTCCCCTTGTTCTTCAGTATCTTCCAGAGTTTGCTCAAATTCTCGTCCATTAGGTCAGTAATGCTACCTAACCATCTCATCCTCTGCTTTCCCCTTCTTTTGCCTTTAATCTTTCCCAGCATCAGGGTCTTTCCCAATGAGTTGGCTCTTTGCATCCGGTGGCCAACATACTGAAACTTCAGCATCTAGGGTTAGCTATATTTATTTTCTTCTTTGTGCTCAAGTACATATTCCAAACTGAATGCAAGGAACATCAGTCATTTTTATCAGAAAGACAGTTTTAAAGTTCACCTTCTTCAAATATAGTCCCAGCTGAGGCAGACACCGTTGAGTGAAATGTGCAAAGGATTTGAGACCAGGACATCAATTCATCAACACTCTCTGTCCCAATCTCAGCATGTGCCCAGCGTGGTGCTGGGCAAGGTTGGGGGGTGCCCAGGAGAAGCCATAGTTCTGCCTTCTAGGGGCAAGACAGGGACAAAAGGGAACAGACACATAGTATTACTAGACCCCAGACAGAGTCCATTCACAAGTGACTCCCTTCAGCCTGCAAAGGTCCTCTGGGCGGGGTGTTATTATTTTTCTCATTTTACAGTGAGGAAATGGAAGCTCAGAAAGTGAAGGCACTGGGCCAGGAAGCAGCAAACGCTGCCTCTCCCGTCCTGGGACCTCCAGCCCTGAGAGCTTACTCACCTCGGGGAGAGGGGACAGCGGGAGACGGTTTAACCCATCATAGCTTTCCTGCACGCACGTGCCCGTCAGTCACCTATCAACCAAAACCAACAAAACCACCTGGACTTTCTCCAGAGGCAGAGGGAGGTTCCATCTTATTAAAGCAGAGCCCAGCTGGAAGCTGTTACCTGCCTGGCAATTAAAGGCACAGCGAGCTGGAGATGGGGGTGGGGCAGCGAGAGGGGGGCGCCCATATGTCCCCAAAGCCTCCGGAGGCATTGCCAGGTAATCAGTGAAATGCATGAAAACTGAGAGACTGGCTGCCAAGTATAATACCTTAGGACACTTGCAAGCTGGACTTAAGTCTTGTTGTCTTTGAGGCGGCAAGTCAGGCACATGACTAATAAACCCTGTAAAAGACTAAGGCATGCATCAGATTTCTTTTTTTTTTTTTTAAGACTAAAACCCACTAACCTCCCTGCAGACATCAGCTGTGTAATGGGATTCAGGGTTCCGTGGTTCTCCTCTGCGTGTAAAATCTGTGTGAGCCAACATCAGCTTACTGCCGAGCGTGGATTCTCTGACATCAGCAAGAAGCAGCTGGCGCTTCTGGGAAGTTCAAGCTCTGAAACCCTGTTCTGGTTGCGGAGATGTAATAAGGTCAGCGAATAACCAAATAACCCACCCCTGGGTCCCGAGGTCTTTCTGACCTATGAGTCTTTGAAGGCACTTCTGTGTATTTCTCCTTTGTGGTGACAGAAGCATGTGGGTGTTATCTCTAGGAGCCCATTGAAAAACTTCACGGAGTAAGGTCAGTTGTAGGAGTTGTCGTAACAAAGTACCACAGTCTGGGGAGTTTAAGCAACAGAAAATTATTTCCTCATAAATCTGGAGGCTGGAGGTCTGAGATTAAGGCGTCAGTGGGGTTGGTTTTGAGTCACTTCCTAGACAGGTTGGCAAGAAGTCCGGGGTCCCCAAGGAGGAAAAAGGGGTCTGGGGCTCTCAAAGCGGAGATGGGGTCTTGAATTCTCAAGGAGGAAAGGACAAACCTCCTTTTTTCTCTGTACGTTCCTTAGTCTTGGTCACATAAAAAGTTTCTGTCTTTGATGACTACACAACAACTCAGTTGACACTCTGTGCTAAGGATTATATAACAACAATATATCCTTCCTGAGGACAGTGCCTCCTTCCTGAAGACCTTCTGACTAATCCTGATGTCTTAGAATGTATATTATGGGAGTAGGTCTGGTGGGATCTTTCTATTGTTAAATTCTAATCCTGTTATTCTAAAATGCAAATTGTGGGAGAGGGTCTAGTAAGATCTTTACAACCTTGAGACATTCTTTTGATTTATTGTAATAACCAGTTTAAAAGTATGTAACTCTCTTGCTAACACTAGCGAGGGGGGTACTCTCATCCCCCTCCTGATGTCTATGTCAGAAGCGTTCTCTGTTCCGTTTTATACTTTAATAAAACTCTGCTGTACAAAAGCTCTTAAGTTGATCAAGCCTGGTCCCTGATCCCGAGGTTAAATCTTTGGAAATCACGAAGCTGACGCCGGTCACCGTAAGCTATCAGTTTCCTCTGGGGTCTCTCTGCTCGGCTTGTAGACAGGACGTCCTCTGTCTGAGTCATTGCATGGTCAAATCTCTGTGTGAGTCTGAGTCCTAATCTCCTCTTCTAATAAAGACACTGGTCAGATTAGATTGGGCTTCCCTGGTGGATCAGTGGTAAAGAATCCACCTGCCATGCAGGGGAGAAAGAGAGAAAGTGAAGTCGCTCAGTCGTGTCTAACTCTTTGTGACCCTGTGGACTGTAGCCTACCAGGCTCCTCTCTCCATGGGATTCTCCAGGCAAGAATTCTGGAGTGGGTAGCCATTTCCTTCTCCTGGGGATCTTCCCGATCCAGAGATCGGACCCGGGTCTCCCATATTGCAGGTAAACGCTTTAACCTCTGAGCCACCAGGAAAGCCATGCGGGGGACCCGGGTTCGATCCCTGGGTCGGGCAGATCCTCTAGAGAAGGAAATGGCACCCCACTCCAGTACACTTGCCTAGAAAATCCCTTGGACAGAGGA
This sequence comes from Capricornis sumatraensis, assembly GCF_032405125.1. NCBI lineage: Eukaryota > Metazoa > Chordata > Mammalia > Artiodactyla > Bovidae > Capricornis > Capricornis sumatraensis. The sequence continues at coordinate 84,396,807 of NC_091080.1, read as the reverse complement.
GCCTGGTGGGCTCCAGTCTACGGGATCCCAAAAGAATTAGGCACGATTTAGCAACTCAACAGCAACATATTAGAATAGGGCCCTCCTATGTGACTTCATTTTAACTTAGTCACCTCTTTAAAAATCCCATCTCCAGAAACAGTCACATTCTGTGGTGCTGAGGGTTAGAGCTTCAGCAGATGAATTTGGTGGAAGGGACACAGTTCTGCCCATAACACTGTTGGGGGCAACAGAGATGCCGTAGAAGCATTCTACTGTATTCTTTGCAGATCAGGGACCAGCTCATAGGAGGCCGCGGGAGGAGGCGACCTTCTGCACCCACTGTGAGCTCAGGTTGGAGGCTCCAGTGAAGATGCTTCCAGCCCTCTGCTACCACCAGCTGGGACTCATCCTTCCAGCCCAGACCACGCCCTGAGGAAAGGGGTCCCTCGTCTACGAAGCTCAGACACCCACTAGGACCCTGCCGATCCCCGTGATGACACCTTGCCCACCTGGATGAAAGTGAAAGTTTAGTCACTCAGTTGTGTCCGACTCTTTGCGACCCCATGGACTGTAGCCCACTAAGCTCCTCCATCCGTGGGATTACCCAGGCAAGAATACTGGGGTGGGTTGCCATTTCCTTCTCCAGGGGATCTTCCTGACCCAGGGATTGAACCCAGGTCTCCCACATTAGAGGCAGACGCTTTAACCTCTGAGCCACCAGGGAAGCAGAGACAATTCACACCTGAGCAGCACAGGGGGGATGCCGCTTCACCTGCTCACTGCCCTGAAGCCATTCTGTATCCCTGGGAATTTGGGGGTGGGGGTCTTCCCAGGTCATCCAGAGGGGCAGGGCACCTTTGTGATCTGGGGACAGGAATGGCACTCAGAGGGGTGGAGGCATGGCTGCCCTATGTGGCTGCCCCCCTTCAGCTCTAGAAGGCTGTGGCTGGATTTATTCGCTCATTCAACAGGGATCTGCAGGGGCCAGGTCCGCATCAGGCACAGGTGCCTGTGATTCATTAACATGTGAGACAGATGGCAGCCCGTGAGCTCATGCAGGCTTCATGCCAAGGCAGAGGGGTGGCCGCAGAGGAGTGGCCACAGTCGTGCGCTGCACCCAGCGGTGCTTCCTGTGAAATGTCCATTCGGGCCCAGGGAACCGGGGACTCCCAGCCTCCTCTGGCTGAGGGTTTCTGGGTGGTTTCCTGTTTCAGCCCCATGGCCAGGGGAAATTTCTGCTTTTTGCTCTTCTGAACTCTAAGCAGAGACATGCATGCATTTGATGAGGGATTTTTCTGGTTAGAGGAAAGTTTTTATGTCCTGTGTGCACTTCTTAATATATCCTGAAAAACTCAGTTCAAATGTCACTTCCCGTGAGAAACCTCATCTGACCCCCACCAACCCCTCCTCTGTGCTCCCGCGGCGTGAATCATCGGGCGAGGAGCTGCAGGTCCGCAGGTTGAGCTGTGTCCCTCCCCCAGCCCCTGGGTTCCTCCAGCCTGCCTCCAGGCAGGCTCTCTGCCTTGTGTCTATGTATCTGCCCTCGGGTCACCAGTATCCGGCACAGGGAAAGTGCTGGGTGAAATGACAAAACAGAGAGCCAGGTGGAGCCCCCTCCAGCCTGCCTTTGGTGTGGTCCTTACCGTTCACCCCATCACCCTCTTTCATATCCCTAGAGTTGTTTCAGGACCACGTGATTTCAAAGTGGCAACAGGTATGGACAATATTTTGAGATACTAGCAACCCCTAAAGTGCGGAACGAGAATCTGTCTTGTTATTTCTCTTGGCATGGCTAAAACTTAGGATTTGTTACCTGTGTTCAAGACAGAAGGGAATGCTCCATTTCAGTTAGAGGTTAGGGAAAATAAAGATGTGAATTTTTCCTATTTAAGTTCATGGACCCTCTGGGTTCTCTTCACAGGCCCTTTGAAGGATCCACATCCATGTGATTAAGATCCTCCAGACTAGAACTTTCATCTCCCAAGTTGTACTTTGCCCTTTCCCTTGGTAAACCCCACCCCAGCCAGCGCAGGTGCAAGGTTTTGCTGCCTCCCAAACCTCGGGCTCGGAGAAGGCAATGGCATCCCACGCCAGTACTCTTGCCTGGAAAATTCCATGACAGAGGAGCCTGGTAGGCTGCAGTCCATGGGGTGGCTGAGTCAGACATGACGGCGATTTCACTTTCAGTTTTCACTTCCATGCACTGGAGAAGGAAATGGCACCCCACTCCAGTGTTCTTGCCTGGAGAATCCCAGGGGTGGCCGAGCCTTGTAGGCTGCCCTCTATGGGGTCACACAGAGTCGGACATGACTAACATGACTTAGCAAACCTCAGGTGACCTTGAAGTCAGGTGCCCCCAGCTCCTTCGCTCCACCTGCATGGCGTCTCCAGCTGAGGACAGAGCTTGGCCCTTTGCTTGCTCCCCCTCTGGACCTCAGATGTGTAAAAGCATCAGCCTGCAGTGCGGGAGACCTGGATTCGATCCCTGGGTTGGGAAGATCCCCTGGAGAAGGGAACGGCTACCCACTCCAGTATTCTGGCCTGGAGAATTCCATGGACTGTATAGCCCATGGGGTCGCAAAAGAGTCAGACACGGTTGAGCAAATTTCATTTTCACTTTTTCACAAGTCATGAGAGCAAACAGCCTGCAGCCTAGGAGACAGTCCCTTCCCCCAGGCGCCCCCCTTGGCTGCCCCGATGGCAGGGTTTTCTTCCTTTCCTTTTTGCTCCTTTCTCCCCAGCACTGGCCAGTCTCTCTAGCTTTCCGCTTCCAGGTTTTCTTCCTGTCCTTTTCAAGCCCCGGGCAAGTCAGCTCTGCCCCAGCTCTGCGTACCCCAGCAGTTCAGATTCTCAGCACAACATGAGGCTCTTCCTGGGTGGACATTTCACCAATCAAAATCTGTTTATCACGCTTCTTCTAAGGGCACCCAGCACTTTCCTCGGTATTAACTTGGGTAAATGTGTTTTTTTTCCACCTTATTACAACAGGGTCAGAAGTTCTCTGAAGACTCTTGCTCTTTCGGGATTTTCCTCCACTGATGTGCCCTTCTGGGAGCAAGGATATGATCCTTATCCATCATTATCTCTTGTGTTTCCTTAGCCTTTGGACACCTGTTCATCTGTGGTGATCGAGTGTAGCCCAGACTTTACATTAAACACAAATACTTCAAGACAAGTAGGTTCACCCAACAAAGGCAGGAGTGGGTTATTATTAGGGAACCTATCAGTGTATTTCATTGCATTGAGCCATAATAATTTCAATAGACACCCCAAAAACATTTGAAAAGCTGGATACTCTTGATAAACTCTTAGCAATCCAGGAACATGCTGAGCCCTAACCAGGGTTCACCAGAAGCTTACACAAATCATGATGTAAGAGAAGACTCTTGAGAGTCCCTTGGCAAGGAGATCAAACCAGTCAATCCAAAAGGAAATCAACCCTAAATGTTCATTGGAAGGACTGATGCTGCAGCTGAAGCTCCAACACTTTGGCCGCCTGATGCAACAAGCCAACTCAGTGGAAAAGACTCTGATGCTGGGAAAGATTGAGGGCAGGAAGAGAAAGAGGTGACAGAGGATGAGATGGTTGGATGGCATCACTAACTCAATGGATGTGAGTTTGAGTAAACTCTGGGAGATGGTGGACAGGGAAGCCTGGCGTGCTGCAGTTCACGGGGTTGCAAAGAGTCGGACACAACTGAGCGACTGAATGACAATAAGGGTGAAACGCTGGAAAGGAGGGGTGGCTGCCATCCAACACTGCTTCTCTTCAACCTTGTAAAGCAGGTCCTTGACAGCATAGAAGAATAAGACATTGAGTCTACAATGAGAAGGAAAGATATTGTCACTTATGCAGGTGATGTGATAAACTACCTAGAGAATCCAAGACACTAAATGAAAAGCTAATGTGAGAATCTGGGGAGGTGGTTGGACGTAAGATCAACATATACAAATCAATGGCTTTAATTTCCATTAGTGTGGGTATTTTTAATTGAAGAGTCTATTATTTTACTTTTTTGCACGGGGGCATGCTAGACAGTTTGCAGAATCCTAGGTCCCCAACCAGAGATTGAACCTGTGCCCTTGGCAATGGAAGCTCAGAGTTCTAACCCCTGGACTGCCAAGGAATTCCCTAGTGTGAGTATTTTTAAAAAGCAATAGAATATAACAACTGTTGGTGAGAACTGGAGAAACTGGATCTCTGTCCGTTGCTGGTGGGACTGTAAAGTGGTGCAGACACTGTGGAAAATGGTGTGATGATGCCTCAAAAAAATTAAACAAAGAATTAACCGTATGATCCAGAAATTCCAATGCTGGATATGTATCCAAAGAAGTGGAAGAAGAGACTCAAACAGATGTTTTTACAGTGGGTGTTCCTAGTCATCACAGCACTACTCACAATAGCCGAAAGGGTGAAGCCACCCAAGTGTCCATTGACAGATGAATGGATAAAAAAAGTGACATACATGCAATGGATTATCATTTGGCCCTAAAAAGCAGTGAAGAGCTGATACAGGCTACAAAGTGCATGAATCTTGGACACATTATGTTAAGTGAAAGAATCCAGACACAGAAGGACAGATATTGTATGGGCTTCCCAGAGCAGTCAAGTCCATAAAGACAAAAGGAAGAACAGTGGTGGCTGAGGGCTGGAAGTAGGGGGCTCTGGGGGGTTCGTGTCTAATGATTACAGGGTCTCTGTTTGGGAAGATGAGAAAGTTCTGGAACTGGATGGTGAGGATGGATGCACAACAGTGTGAATGTTCTCAGTGCCACAGAACTGTTCACTCAAAACTGATTAAAGTGGGCTTCCCTGGTGCCTCAATCAGTAAAGAATCCGCTGCAGTGAGAGCGCCTGCAATGTCGGAGACCTGAGTTTGATCCCTGGGTTGGGAAGATCCCCTGGAGAAGGAGATGGCAACCCACTCCAGTATTCTTGCCTGGAGCATCCCATGGACAGAGGAGCCTGGCAGGTGACAGTCCATAGGGTCGCAAAGAGTTAGATATGATTTAGCAACTAAACCACCACCACCACTACCACAATAAAAATTAATGGTTTTTGTAATTGCTAACTGTAACTAATTAGAAAAGGTAAGGAGAAAGAGGGGCTTCCCTGGTGGCTTAGCAGTAAAGAATCCACTTACAGTGCAGGAGACACAGGAGACCCGGGTTCAATCCCTGGGTCGGGAAGATCCCCTACAGTTCATAGGGTTGCAAAGAGTCAGACTTGACTGAAATGACTTAGCAGAGACACACACACACACAGGGGGAAAGGGAACCCACCTGAAAATGGACAGAGTCCACAGTACGACCAAGAATGAAACCACCCACTCTCCTGCTATAGACACTAAAGGCGAAAAAATAAACACAGCTGAATGCAGAGCCCAGAACTCCCCGACATTCCACTGCTTGGAGTCTACCCTAATAGCAAAGTAAGTGGACGTGTGCATGGGTATATATGTACAAGAAGCCTCACTGAAATGATGTTGGTAGAAGTGAGCAGTGTTGAGAGCAATGTACACTTTCAACTATGTAGTTGTGTATGTCACCCGAGTGGATGTTCCTCGGTTCTTTGTCTCGTCACAACAAAAATTTGGAGCGACGGACATTAAAGCCTTCAGCACGTCACAGCTCTCGGGTGTTGGACAAACCGTGTTATAGCTCTTAGGCAAATCAGTGTTACAGCTCTATTTTATTTAGAAGATAGCAGGAGAATCCATCCGCGAAGTGTGAGGGCATGCCAACCCAAAGACTTGAAGGGAAGAGAGTGGAGGAGTGCATGGGGGAGGGACAGAGGGAGGGACAGAGGGAGAGAGAGAGGGAGAGAGAGAGAAAGAGCGCATGCATGTGAGAGAGAGTGAGAGAAAGAGCGAACGCACGCGAGAGAGAAAGAGAGAGGGAGAGAGAGGAAGAGAGAGGGAGAGAGAGCGAGCCAGCAAGGCTTTGTCTCCTCCTTCTATATGTTTTTTCCTCCACCTGGGCCTGCCCTGTGCAAATTGGGCTTAGCCAGGAGCGCTGTTTGTTCTACCTGAAGTCTTCACTCTGGTCCTCGGACCTTCTTTTGTTCTATTTTCGCGGGCTTTTCCCTTCCTTGTCTTTTATTACCCAGAGAGCTAAATGCATGGAAAAGTGTCTAGAAATCTACATAGCCGACTGCTGTCCTAGGGGAACTTTCCTTCAGGGATTTTCTAGGAGGATGTATTCAGAGAGTATTGGTGAATTTCTTTTTCTTTATGAAAGTAGGAAGAACCAGCCGTCTCCGCCCGTGATAAGCTGGCCTTGTCTATTTGCCTGCCTGTCAGGGCCTCTCTGTGGAGTCAGCATTGGGGCATCGGTGGGCGTGAGGGCAATAGCTACACCTCCGGGTGTCCTTCCAGAGGAGGGCGGTCTGTGCGGGGCTGTTACGGGAAGATCAGCATTAAACCCGAGATCCTCCCTTCTAACACAGCAGTCGGTTATTCTGGGTGCCCCGTAACCTTCAGCACAGTCAGCCTTGACTTCGGCTTTGCCTGTATGTTGGAATCACGTGGGAGGGCTTCTGATCCTAATCTTTGCCAGGGGATTCCCATTTCTTGGGTCTGGAGGTGGCCCTAAACTTGGGTCCTGTTGATGCAGAGCGCATCTCTCCAAACTCAGGGCTCCTCTGTTTTTCTCAAGGTGTTAGCTATTCTGGCACTTCCCACTTTCGAAAGTGATATGCGAAACCAAAGGAAAGGGTTTTTTTTTTTTTTTTTTGACATTTGACCTCACTGGTTTCTGCTTGTCACTCTATCCCATTGAGATGTCTTCTAAGTTTTTCCGTCTTAGTGATTCTTTCCAGCCTCCATCACCATCACGGGCTGTTCTGTCTCCCAGGCACAGGAGACTCACCTGGGCGCACCTCCCGTTCAGTAGGGTCCTTGGAAGAGGGCCTGGTTTCTCTGTGACTGCCCTGCAGACATCCTTCTCCTTCACTAATGCGGCTTCCCTGGTGGCTCAGATGGTAATGAATCCACCTGCAAGGCAGGAGACTTGGGTTCGACCCCTGGGTTGGGAAGACCCCCTGGAGGAGGGTATGGCAGCCCACTCCTGTATTCTTGCCTGGGAAATCCCATGGACAGAGGGGACTGGCAGACTACAGTCCATGCGGTCACAAAGACTCAGACATGACTGAGCAACTAAGCACAGCACAGCTTCACTCATGAGAAACCAAGGCTTAGCGCTACTGTTCAGCAACAAAAAGAAGCAAACTGCTGATAAACACGCATACCACAACATGAACCCCAAAATCACTAAGCCCAGTGAAAGAAACCAGATGCCAAAGGTTATATACTGGATGTTTCCGTTTACACGAAACATCCAGAAAAGGCAAATCTCTATGCAGAGAGAGAGCGAGCAGATTAGAGGTTGGCTGGGTCTGGGGTGAACTGGGAGGTTGTTGTTGTTGCTCAGCCCCTCAGTCACATCTGACTCTTTGCAACCCCATGGACTGGGCATGCCTGGGAAGCCTGGCATGCCAGGCTTCCCTGTCCTTCACCATCTCCTGTAGTTTGCTCAGACTCATGTCCACTGAGTCGATGATGCCATCCAACCATCTCATCCTCTGTTCCCCCTTCTCCTCCTGCTCTCAGTCTTTCCCAGTGACCTTAAATAGACACAAGGATCTTCTGGGAATGTGATTCGAAACAAATAACCACCAGATGTTTCTCCAGCATCTCAAGATGGGTTTATTCGGGATGGGCAGAGAATTAGCATTCAGCACCTGCCACTATAGAGTGCCACGTGCAGGTCCCCATACAGAAAGGGAAGGAGAACTCTTTTCTAGAGTGGAAAGAAAGTTGGGAGGGCTGTTGTAGTAAGCAGAGTCCCTGGCTTCTCACTGGCTGAGTCTTTGTGAGGAAAGGAGCCTGTCTTCTTCCTGAGGGGCCCAGCCGTGGTCACAAGACCTCTTCTTGTCTCCTGACTATTTAATTGAGACCACGAGTGCATTCCTGCTAAGTCGTTTCAGTCTTGTCCCACTCTCTAGGACCCCATGGACTGTAGCCTGCCGGGCTCCTCTGCCCATGGGATTTCCCAGGCAAGAGTACTGGAGTGGGTTGCATGCCCTCCTCCAGGGGATCTTCCAGACACAGGGATCCAATATACATCTGCTATAATAACCTGGATTGGCAGGTGGATTCTTTACCACTAGTGCCACCTGGGAAGCCCTAGACTGGTTAGAACAGGGGAATGGAAGTGCGTTTTCAGGGAGCATTGGGGAGAGCCTGCATTGTTCTTGGTGGTTACTGGTCCCGTCCCCTCCCCTCTCCTGTTCACCACTCTCCCCTATTTTCTGCAGGACCCCTTCTCTCCTCTCCTTCCTCCTCCCTCCTCCCCTTCCTCCTCCCACCTGTAATGTATCTGGTACCCTTTCTCCTGCAGACCCTGAGCCGGAAGGTGGGCACACAGTGGTCAGCAAAACCAACTTGCGCTTGTCTTCAGAGTTCACAGTTTGTTTGGGGAGAAAAACATCTACCTGATGGCCATGCCAATCAAACGCTGGCTCACACACATAAGGTGTTGGGAGGAAGGGCCCCCGGGGCCAAAAAAGAGGTTCTAGTTTTAGAGGGTCCTTGAAGAGCCCTTGGCCAAGCAAGGCAAGGCTGGGGTGGCGGCTTGACGGCCAAGGGAAGGTCCAGGTGAGAAGCAAAGAGAAGGTCCTGGGAGAGGGAGGTGCAGCTGGGAGGAGGGAAAGGTGGTCAGTGAGTGGGGGCAGGAGGGAAAGTGGGGGGAGTCTGCCCCTCTCCCCCAACTCTCTCCACGGCCTTTCGGCTTCTTCCCACCAAAGCCTGCCCCCAACAAGGAAACATACACTCCCAGGAAAAACCGGGGATGCGGTACAAATACAGCCTCGCACCACCTGCCCTCAATCTACTTCCCTCTTGTTGCATCTACCTGGTCAAAAATGATGAATCTGCTGTCGGTGGGCTGCAGGCGGGGCTTATCCCAAGACCTCAGGAAGGCATTGCTGAGGTTTGACTAGGGCGGGACGCACCTAGGTGATGTTAAGACATCCCTGGTGGGTTGGGGATGACTGCAGTGCAGAGAGGGGGACTTTTTAAGCCAAATGACCCCCTGGAGCTCAGGTCCAAGTTGAGATGCATCCTTTTCCTCCCAGGAGGCTGACTTGGGTGGACATGGCGTTGGGGATGGGCTGGAGCTGGAACCTGAGGGCCTAGGCCAGCTGACTTGGTGCCAGCCCTGGTTTTGATGGTGAGGAAGGGCCTCCCCAGAAGCCCCTCCAGGCCCCTAGATTTGGAGACAAGCAGGTGTTCTGAGAGCAGTTCGTCCTCCCCAGCCCCCGCCCCCATCCCCCGCCACGGGGCCCCTTCTATTTATAGAGCTTCCTTTCCAGCTCTCTGCACTTGAAAAGTGTCCTTGAAACACAGACACAGAAAAAAAAAAATTCTGAAAAATGTCAAACCACAGGCCCTTTCCCCACTCTTCAAGTTTCTAGGTTTGTACTATTCCTGGTTGACCCTAAAGTAGATAGAGTCAAATGGGTGCCCCAAGATTTAATGGTTCAGAAGGTGCTGGGCATTGGGTCCTGGCTTCCACAGGCTACTTGGGGACCAGCTCCAGGGGCAGGGGATACACAGCCCCATCAAGCCTGTAGCTCTGGTGGGATCAGAGGCATTGATCTCAGATGGTGAGAGGGGAGTTAGAAAGTATGCCGAATCGGAAGTCAGGATTTCATGGTGTAGTTGAGGCTCTGTTTAGAAACATCGCTTTAGCCTCTGAGTGTACCTGCCGCTCTACAAATTTAAAAAGCTGGACTAGACCTGTGTTTTACAAACTTTTTTGATCCAGAGCACATCCCCACCCTGCAATAAAAAAAAAAGTCCTATAGAATAGTATTTATGTCTACGGTGATGCATTTTCTTTTGTATTCTGTTCCATTTTTTAAAAATTCTGATCATGACCCACTAAAATAATTTCAAAACCTACTGTAAATGGTTAAAATAGGAAATTTTTTTAAAAGATCTTTTTTTTTTGATGTGGACCATTTTTTAAAGTCTTCATTGAATTTCTCACAATATTGCCTCTGTTTTATGTTTTGGTTTTTTGACCGTGAGGCATGTGGGGTCTTAGCTCACTGACCAGGGATCGAATCCACAACCCCTGCTTTGGAAGACAAAGTCTTAACCACTGGATCACTAGGGAATGTCCCTGATAGTGAATTCTATGTTATGTATATTTTGGTGGCGCTAGTGATAAAGAACCCGACTGCCAATGAAGGAGACACAAGAGACCCGGGTTTGATCCCTGGGTCAGGAAGATCCTGGAAAAAGGAGAGCAGCCCACTCCAGTATTCTCGGCTAGAGAATCCCATGGACAGAGGAACCTGGTGGGTTACAGTCCATGGGGTCTCGAAGAGTCAGACACCACTGAAGCCACTTAGCACACACACATGTTTTATCATAATAAGAAAATTGAAAAACCCATTTTAAATTTTACAATGGCTGAAAAATCCTGAACAACACAATCCCTGAGTTCTCCTCCAATTATTATTTTAAAAATCTAATTGTGCAATCATGGAGTAAAAGTTCTCTTGATAAAATGTTGATTGAGCTTAAATTTTTTCAGGTAATTGAAAAAGTCTTCTCCCTGGCTCTCTTATTCTCCTTTGTGTGCGTGTGTGCTAAGTTGCTTCAGTCGTGTCCGACTGTTTGTGACGCCACGGACTGTAGTCCGCCAGGCTCCTCTGTCCATGGGATTCTCCAGACAAGAACGCTGGAGGGGGTTGCCATGCTGTGGTATCAACTAAAACTGCAGCCAAGCATACTCTGGCCCAGCAGCTCCACCCTGGGCGAATCCCAAGGGAAGTGAGTGCGTAGGTTTGTCCAAAACTATGCTCGGGATCCACACAGATCTGATGTGTGGATCACAACAAACTGGAAAATTCTTCAAGAGATGGGAGTTCCAGACCACCTGACCTGCCTCCTGAGAAATCTGTATACAGGTCAAGAAGCAACAGAACTGGACATGGAACAAGAGACTGGTTCCAAATTGGGAAAGGAGTCCGTCAAGGCTGTATATTGTCACCCTGCTTATTTAACTTCTATGCAGAGTACATCACGAGAAACGCGGGGCTGAATGAAGCACAAGCTGGAATCAAGATTGCCGGGAGAAATATCAATAACCTCAGATATGCAGATGACACTACCCTTATGGCAGAAAGTGAAGAACTTTAGAGCCTCTTAATGAAAGTGAAAGAGAAGAGTGAAAAAGCTGGCTTAAAACTCAACATTCAGAAAACTAAGATCATGTCATCTGGTCCCTTCACTTCATGGCAAATAGGTGGGGAAACAATGGAAACAGTGACAGACTTTATTTTTTGGGGGGGCTCCAAAATCACTGCAGATGGTGATTGCAGTCATGAAATTAAAAGTTGCTTGCTCCTGGGAAGAAAAACTGTGACCAACCTAGACAGCATATTGAAAAGCAGAGACATTACTTTGCCCACAAAGGTCTGTTTAGTCAAAGCTATGGTTCTTCCAGTAGTCATATATGGATGTGAGAGTTGGACTATAAAGAAAGCTGAGTGCCAAAGAATTGATGCTTTTAAACTGTGGTATTGGAGAAGACTCTTGAGAGTCCCTTGGACAACAAGATCTAACCAGTCTATCCTAAAGGAAATCAGTCCTGAATATTCATTGGAAGGACTGATGCTAAAGCTGAAACTCCAATAATTTGGCCACCTGATGTGAAGAACTGATTCATTTGAAAAGACCCTGATGCTGGGAAAGATTGAGGGCAAGAGGAGAAGGGGATGATAGAGAATGAGATGGTTGGATGGCATCACCGACGCGACGGACAGGAGTTTGAGTGAACTCCAGGAGTTGGTGATGGACAGGGAAGCCTGGCGTGCTGCAGTCCATGGGGTCACAAAGAATCAGACACGACTGAGTGACTGAATTGAACTGAACTGAACTGATGCTCAGGAACGTTAGCAGCAGTGCTGTCTGTAACAGCCTCAGCTGGATAGCACTCAGGTGTTCATCATCAGGGAAAGGAATACATAAGTAGTGATCTACCCCCACAAAGAAATAAAAGCAGCAATGGGAGCGAATGAATTACACAACTGGTAACATACACATGAATTGTACCAAAATGATGTTGAGTGAAAGAAGCCAGAGCTGGAAGAACACACACCAGGTGACTCCATTTATCTCAAGTTCAAAACTAGGCAAAAAAAGCAAAACAGAATCTGGAGTTGGGACTGCCCTAGTGGTCCATTGGTTAAGACTTTGCCGTCCTTTGCAGGGCATGTGAGTTTGATCCCTGGGCCCTGGGCAGGGAGCCAAGATCCCACGTGCATTGCAGTGAAAAGCTAAAACATAAAAGAGAAACAGTACTGTGACAAATTCAACAAGACTTAGAAGGAAAATCTAGTAACCTAGGAGGTAGTGATGGGAAGTGGATGCTGGCGTGCGTAGACTGGTCTGGATTTTTATCTAGCTGCTAGTACATAAGTGTGATTTTTAGGGGTTCAGAACGAGGCCCTCCAAAATGTGCCACTTTTGCATGAGGATTATTTTGAGCTAAAGGCCATCAACACCCTGTGGGTTCTAGAGAAATGACTGTCTCTCCCCTCACTACCTAGAAGAATATCACGTGGGGATTTTTCCCAGGAGGAGAGGTATTTTACCAAAGTGGCCCCATCTGTATGTCAGGAAAAGACGTCTAAGTAGCCAACATCCGCTCCTCTTCTAGAGCTTCCCAGGAGGCTCTAGTGTAAAGAACCCGCCTGCCAAGGCAAGAGACATAAGAGACGTGGGTTCAGTCCCTGCGTCAGGAAGATCCCCTGGAGCAGAGCACGGCAACCACTCTAGTATTCTTGCCTGGAGACTCCTATGGACAGGGGAGCCTGGTGGGCTAAGAGCCAGACATAGGGTCGCTAAGAGTCGGGCGCGACTGAAGTGACTTAGCACGCATGCACGCACACACCTCTTCTTAGCGTCACACAAGTGGCCCTGCTGTGCATGGAAACCCAGGCCCTTGCTGCACTCCTCAGCTCGGGCGGCATACAGACCTCGTTCCACTTTGCTGCCTCTGACCTTGTGTGCGTGGGATTCCCATAAATACAAAGCTAAACTGGATTTTCTCCTGTTAGTCTCATGCCAATTTAATTCTTAGACCAGCCAGAAGAACCTAGAAGGATAGAGGTAAGTTTTCTTCCTCCCCGATAGTTTACTAAATGAAAACTGAGTGAGTGTACGGCTTATAGCCTTTTTTGTTAGATGTACACATAACATGAATGAAGTAGGTTATGTTCCAAAAGTTTCCTATAAGAACAATGAAAGATTAAGGAAACACTCCTTTTGACATCAACCTCTGCAATGGGAAAACTTTAGGAAGAAGGGGTGCATTCACCCCCCCCCCAACACACACACCCCAACACACACACATACACATACCAACACACATTGATTCTGGGTGACTGAGATAGGTGCCATGCATGGCCTGGGGAAGGACAGCACCTTTTATTAAAATGTATTTTTAATTGGAAGATAATTGCTTTACCATGTTGTGATGGTTTCTGCCATACACGAACATGAATCGGCCTTAAGTATATACATGTCCCTTTCCTCTTGAACCCCCCTGCCCCCTATCACATCTCACGCCTCTAGGCTGTCACAGAGCACGGGGCTGAGCTCCTGTGCTTTGCAGCAACTTCCCATTAGCTCTCTGTTCACACATGGTAGTGTATGTATTTCAGTGCCGCTCTCTCTGTCCGTCCCTCCCTCTCCTTCCCCTGCTGTGTCCACAAGCCTGTGTCCACATGGTGCTGGATGGGGATATGAGGATCCATGCCTTCTGTCCTCATCCCCCCCACCTGACATCACAGACTCAGACAGAGGAACTCAACAATGTCTCCCGCCCAGGCCGCCCATTCTGCAGATGAGTGAGCGAGGCTGGGAGAGGTGGATTGAGCCGTCTGTGGTCACACAGGGAGCTACAGCTGGTGTCAAAGCCCAGCTCAGCCTGCGGCCTCTCGGGCAAATGCTCTTCAGCAAGCATTTGAGTCTCTATTCCTGCCCTGCAAATAGGTTCATTGGTACCATTTTTCTAGATTCCATATATATGTGTTAACATAGGATATTTTTTTTCTCTTTCTGATTTCACTCTATATAACAGGCTCTAGGTTCGTCCACCTCACGAGAACTGACTCAAATGTGCTCTTTTTTATGGCTGAGTAATACTCCATTGCATACGTGTACTACAACTTCTTTATCCATTCATCTGTTGATGGACGTCTAGGTTGCTTCCATGAAGGACGGTGGCGTCATCCTGCTGGCAGAGTGTTGGTCTAGGAGACGGCCTCACACAGCCATGACGATGGCATCTAATTTTGTTGCTTTTGTGCTTTCTCGTCTACGGGCTCATCAGTGATGTCAGACCACACAGTAGGACTGTAGGTAGGGACGGATCAGGGTTGAGTAGACCCCAGGGATCTCCCCAGGAGTTGCTTTTCTGACTAAATCTCTCCTGGGGGCATTTTCTTGTGAAATCTTTGCAAGCTGTCTTCCTTGCCTGACCCACCCTTTTGGCATTTCCCCTGCATTCTTGGTTAACACGCAGCCACAGGTGCCTCATTCCCACAGCCTGAAGCAAGGAGGGTTTTTCTCATGGATGACCGAGTGCACCCAGCCCAGCACCTGGAGCGTGAAATGTGCGTAAATAACAAGTGATTGAAAGAGAGAAAGGAGAAATAATTCAATTAAGTTGAGGTTTCCTTCTGAAGAAAGGCACGGGGAAGAGAAAATATGGTGGGTTCCAGTTAGCTTCGGGTTGGCCTGCATTCTCGGTCTGTGTTTTGTGAAGTGAGAGGCACCCTGCCCTCTTCTTCCTGAAGAGCATTTGCCCGAGAGGCCGCAGGCTGAGCTGGGCTTTGACACCAGCTGTAGCTCCGTGTGTGACCACAGATGGCTCAATCCACCTCTCCCAGCCTCGCTCACTCATCTGCAGAATGGGCGGCCTGGGCGGGAGACATCGTTGAGTTCCTCTGTCTGTGACTCTGTGATGTCAGGTGGGGGGATGAGGACAGAAGGCATGAATCCTCATATCCCCATCCAGCACCATGGGGTTCTCAGTCATCTGTGGGTACCACCTCTTCCCACTCAGACTTGTTAAGTTGCTCAGTCATGTCTGACTCTTTGCAACCCCACGGACTGCAGCACACTAGGCTTCCTCACTCTTCACTATCTTCCTGAGTTCACTCAAACTCATGTCCACTGAGTCAGTGATGCCATCCAACCATCTCATCCTCTGTTGTCCCCTTTTCCTCCCGCCCTCAACCTTTCCAAGCATCAGGGTGTTTTCCAATGAGTCAGTTCTTTGCATCAGGTGGCCAAAGTATTGGAGCTTCAGCTTCAATGTCAGTCCTTCCAATGAATATTCAGGATTGGTTTCCTTTAGAATTGGGTGGTTGGATCTCCTTGGAGTCCAAGGGACTCTCAAGAGTCTTCTCCAGCACCACAGTTCATTCAAAAGCATCAGTTCTTTGGCGTTCAGCCTTCTTTATAGCCCAACTGTCACATCCATACATGACTACTGGAAAAACCATAGCTTTGACAAGATGGACCTTTGTTGGTAAAGTGATGTCTCTGCTTTTTAATACGCTATCTAGGTTAGTCATAGTTTTTCTTCCAAGGAGCAAGTGTCTTTTAATTTCGTGGCTGCAGTCACCACTCAGACTGCAGCCTCCTGTAGGCGTGGGGATGTCATGGACCATGCTGCCTCTGCACCCCTGTGGCTAGCACAGGGTGCCAAGCAGAGGCTCAGTGAATCCTTGTAGGAAGAAGGCTTTGGGTGAGGTGGGAAGATGAGCCAATAGGAGCTGTGACAGATGGGTATGGAATAGTAGCAGCTCCCATGGGTCCTGTCCTTAGTAATCAGTTACCAAGTACCTTTCACCCCAAGTGGACACATGGGGAGACGGCAGGGAGCATACAGGGTGCCTGCTTTACTCTTGTCTTTAACGTTTTACACAGATGCTGTGCATAATATGGGGGTTCAGAATGCACCTCTCCCAAATATGTCACTTTTGAGTGAGGATTATTTTGAGCTAAAGGCAACTGAGACCCTGGGGGTTCACAAGAAACTACCTTACTACCCAGAAGAGTTGAAATTGGGGCTTTTTCCCAGGAAAGAGTTAGTACCAGCGATAAATGTCACCAAAGTGGCCCCCCCATCTGTGTGTCAGGGCAAACATCTGCCCAGCGTCTGCTCTTCTTATCATCCTGGGAGGGACACTCCCATTCTTGGAAAGCCCCAGGCCCCGACCTCAACTCTCGGCTCAGGACGGCACATCGACCTCATTTTCCCTCTTGGTCTCTGACGCTCTTGTGTATGTGGGATTCCTGTCCGTAAGGATTGAAAAGTTTATTTTCTCCTATTACTGTGTCTCATGTAAATTTAAATCTCAGGGCAGCCAGATGAACCCAGAGCATAGAGGAAAGGTTCCTTCTGCATCCTCAGCGTTCATCTCTGGGAAACCTCCCTGGTTAGTCCGGACTGGGGACCAGCACCTCCTCACCTGGCCCCTTAGCACAGGGGTCCCCAACCTCCCGGCTGTCGATCAGTTGTTGTTGAGTCGCTCAGTCGTGTCGGACTCTTTGTGATCCCAGGGACTGCAGCGTGCCAGGCTTCCCTGTCCTTCACTACCTCCCGGAGCTTGCTCAAACTCAAGTCCATTGCATCAGTGATGCCATCCAACCGTCTCATCCTCTGCCGCTCCCATCAGGTCAGCCTTGGCATTAGATTCCAAATAAAGTTCCCAGCAAACGTAACGCACTTGAATCATCCCGAAACCATCCCCCCGACCCCAGTCTGTGGGCAAATTGTCTTCCATGAAACTGGTCCCTGGTCCCGAACAGGCTGGTGACCGCTGCCTTAGTAACCTGAACTCATTCTCTTCATTGAGTCCCCGAGGTCACCTGCCTGCTCATCTGTCCACTCACCAGAAGGAGGGCTTCTGTCGCTGTCGTAACCCTAGCTGCTTCTGGAAGTTCAGTGTAGTGCAGACATTCGCTGCACATGAGGGAATAAATAGGTTATTTAAGCGTCTAGAAGTGGATCAACAATTAAATGGGTTTTGCAAAGGAGCAAGAAACGAATACATTTGTAACCACTCCCCATCCTTTTCCTCCTCCATCATTAAAGAAATAAAAGGATAAAAGGCGTTGGCTTTCCAGACCCTGGCCCCCTCCCCCGGGGGTGGCTGTACCCGGAACTGAGCTGCGTGGCATCTCTCCGCTTATGCTGGGGGCTGAAGTTGTTCATGGAACACAGACGAGCTAACCACAGAGATGAGATAGGGGTGCACCCCTGCTTTCCTTGGGCAGGCACAGATCAGATCAGAAATCAGTGCCCTGTGAGCCTGGGCAACACCCAGGGTGGTCGTCATGCTCAGACACCACCAGCTACAGCTGCAGGGCCTCTACCCACCCCATGAACAGCAGCATCAAGTCCTCTGTGTCCCTCAGATCTGGTTGACATCTTGGCCACCTCCTTAATCACCAGCCCCAGCTGCAACCACCTTATAATCAAACTTATCAGAAGCAGACTTAGATCTTTGTCTAAGGCTGTGTGGCCTTAAACAAATCGCTTAACTTCTCTGAGCCTCATTTTCCTCATCTGTAAAATGGGGATAACAATGCCTCTTCGTGGACGATGTGAGTATGTCCTCAATGATGGATGCCATTACTGTTACTATCATTGCTATTGATTTTCTGGGCCAGGTGGGAGAGGACAAATAGATTACAAGGAAGGCAGTTGTCAAGTGATCTTGAGAAAGAGTCAGGACAGTCAAGGGATCAGGGAATTGCACCATAGTTTCAAACCCCAGGCTTTGGGGAGCATCAAATGTTTGGGGCTATGAGGAGGTGGGTGTAGGGGTTAACAGGGTTTGCACTGTGAGGGAAGCCCCCAAAAGGAACCAGAAGCTGAAGTTTCTTGTCCTGTCTTGATGGAGAAAGCTGGGATGCTTTGGGGTACGGGGGGTGGGAAATCCTGTGTCTCAACTTCTCCACTTGGAAGACAAAAACATCAGACTGGATCAAGGGTTCTTCTCTTTTCCTGTTGGACCTGTCAGGTGAAAGTAAGGACCCTACTCAGATAGTTGCTCCGTCGTGTCTGACTCTTGTGACCCTATGGACTGTAGCCCTCAGTCTCCTCCGTCCATAGTGTTCTCCAGGCAAGAATATTGGAGTGGGTTGCCATTTCCTGCTCCAGGGAATCTTCCGGGTTGACCCAGGGATCAAATCCGGGTCTCCTGCATTGCAAGCAGTTTCTTTACTGTCTGAGCCACTAGAGAAGCCCTCCTCCGGGTGATGGTTAAAAATACACGCAGTAAAATATGTAAGATGAGAAAAACAACTTCGGTTAGAATGCAGTTATCCAAATGTTAAAAACCAGACTTCTAACATGATACTCCTTCATCTGATTCTTTATTAACAGCAACTGTAATTTCAAAGCCAAGATGAGCAAATGTAGTTCAAGGTCCCCGAATCACCTTCGATGGGCTGTGACAAGAGGCATGATTTCTGTTTAGACTCTGCATATAAGGGGTATCATATGACATTTCTCTTTCTCTGTCTGGAGTGCCATGATTTCTATCAGTGACAGAGTCAGACGTGCACCTCATCCCACCGAGACTGGCCACCTGCGACTGTCACCACAAAGCCAGGTTGCTATTAGAGCCTCATGAAAATGATTCGGCAATTTTTTTCCGCCCAAGTTCCCAGGCCCCCTGATTCCCGGCCCTCCAGGAACTAACTGACGTTCCCACACCTTCCCCTGTAGCAGCCTCTGTAGATAAAAGAGTCGCTGCCATTCCTGCCCCCAAGGAACCCATCAGCTGGTTGAATGGAAACACCTCTGCCCAAGAAACACCCAGAGAACAGCCCCAGACAGTGTCAAACCCAGGGCACCGTGTAGGTGACAAGCCCAGGACGGTGGCCAGCGGGGGTGATAAGGACGATGGCCGGTGGTGAGGATGGTGTCCAGTGGGAGCTGCTACTAATTCTTGAACAAGATCCTGAATGGCCAGGAGAGACGATAACTTCCAAAGGGATCAGCTAGATTCCAGGCCGGGCAGGGACTGACTGATGATGTGTTTGTCTGAACCCAGTGAGAAGCCTCCGTAGACTTTCCGGTCACAGGTCCACACGAAGAGGGGCCAGAATATGCCACCCACGTGCGTTTCTTTGGCATAAAGATTATTTTGAGCTGAAGGCAGTTAACAAAAATAGCAGAACGAGAAGAAAAAAATATCTCTGCCTTCTTCCTGTCTGGCTTAAAAGCAGAAAATAAATTTCCATTTGTAAAGGCATGTCGCCCTCCTTACCGGGAAGACCTCAACTCTTAAATCTTCTGAGAGGACGCTAGACTCTTCATCCAGAGCCAACAGAGAGGAATGTGCTTGGCATACCCTACTGAACACCCTCCCCTTCCATTCGTTTCTCCGTCTATTACCCTCTGCCACCTTTTCTCTGTCGTGTTAATTTCCACCATGTATGGTGCTCTTTGTTAAAACGCTATGTACTCATTCCTATCCACTTTGGTTTCTTCTTATCTGTGAAGGCTTGCATGCCACCTTAAAGTAAAAATTTTAACATCAAATAAAACGTGTGCACCTTTTCTCTTTTTAATCCATCTCTCATCAGTTTAATTAGCACAACCTCAGGCAAACCAGGTGGCAAAGTGGTAAAGCATCCTATGCAGGAGATGCCAGAAACTTGGGTTCAATCCCTGGGTCAGGAGGATCCCCTGGTGAAAGAAATGGCAACCCACTCCAGCATTCTTGCCTGGAGAATCCCATGGACAGAGGAGCCTGGCGGGGTGCAGTTCATGGGGTCACAAAGAGCAGACTGAGCGACTAAGTGTACACACGTGCACACACAGCCACTAAACACAGGAGGCCAAAGGAAAAGTGTTTTCTTTCCTGGCACACACAGGAACGTGTTCCTGGCTCCAGGCTGGCACTAAACGCCTGTTGAGTGAATCATGCGTGAACAGGGTGAGGTGGGCGCATTCTACGGTTTCTTGCCCCTTTTTAGGCCTTCTGGGGTCTTCTCTGAGTGGGGGAACCCTAAATGTCTGGAAGGCATGGAGGCAAGTTCCCTAGGGTTTGCAATCTGAGTGCAAACTTTGCAATCTAAGTCAGGCACCTCTGAACTAAGAAATTGCGTTAGTTCTTCCTTCCGGGCTGTTGGAGGGAAGTTGATGGTGGAAGTTGCAGGTGAGACAGGACTGCTTCACAAACTTCCCCCCACCCCACCTGAGGCTCTGGGAGACGTCTTTTGGGGCCCATGGGGCCCCATGGCCCTCGCCAGTGGGAGGCCAGTTGCGGGGGAGTGTTGACCCACATTCTAGACTGGAGGAGCCCAAGGCAGGTGGGATGTTAGGCCAGAGACACACAGTTCGGGGATGGGGGGTGGAAAAGGGTAGGGAGGTGGGTGGGGAGTCTCGGGTGGACTGGTGAGCTGGCTGGGGAGAGAAGTGACTTCCCTCCGTGTTCAGAGAGCGCCCAGAAAGAAGCCCACGCTCACGTCCCCAGGACGAGCAGCTTAGCGGTGAGGCCCAGTCCGCATCCCAGCATGGGTCTGATGCCTCATGTACTCGCCAGCGGTGTGGTGGGGGGACGCCTTCTCTAGCAGAGGAAGGGAGCACCCTGGCTCCATCCGCTGTCCACCTCCTGCCAAGCACAGCCCCTGGGAGCGTGGCCGGACAGGGCTGCAAACGGGCTTTCAGGCTCCATCAAAGCGCCTTAAAGCCTAGATCACACTCCCAGGAAATTTCGAGCCAGGCATAGCTCCCCTCACTTGCTCACCCCCAGCCTGAGCTCATCAGGGTCCCCTTAAAGCCCTTCTTGCTGAACTCCCAAGTTGTTGGGGGTGGAGAATGCTGGCGGTTTTCTGAAGTTCCTGACCCTGGTGGCTTGAGAGTCACACCTGTGGCCTACACGCCTGCCTGCAGGGGCCACAGAAATGGAAGAGCGGGGTGACCGGTTCCTGGAGCAACGCTCCCCACCTTCGCCCTTCTCTGGAGGTGGGAGGCCTTGTGGCTGAGAGAGCTCTGAGCTCCGCCTGTGGCAGGGAGATCACCTTGCCTGATACCCCGGGTGGTTTTTTTCTTCTTTCCTTTCTTTTTTTTCCCTGCAGGGGTGGGTGAAGGAAAGAAGAGTTCAGTGAACTGATTCAATCCTTACAGAGGGGAGACTGCTCTGGGCACATTTGATGCCCCAAGACCCTTGGGGAGGCGGCTGACCCAGGCTCTACCCGGCTCCCTGGCATCACCCTGGGTGAGCGAGGTAAGCCCACCAGAGGTGGGTGTTTCCAGACACCAAGGGAAGGGCGTGGCTCACTGGGACTTGGGGAGAAAGGCTCAGATCGCTCTGCCTTTTAAAACATACCCCGCGTCTATCTGCTTCTCTTGGCCGCAGGTGGACCATCCTTACTGATCCTGGACACCCGGGGGGACCCCTGCCGCTCCCAATCAGGCAGCAGACAGGTCAGGCCAGAAAGACCCAAGATCAGTGTCAATCTCACGTCCCTGAACAAAACTGGCTGATAGAACTGGGTTAGACCTGGGGTGTAGACCCTCAGAACCCTCTGCAGGCCCTTTTGAGTATCTGTCCCTACGTGGCTGCCCCAACTGACCACCTGGCCCTGTGCGATCACCACTGGGTGAGTCTCCAAGGTACATAGTCTTCTGAGCGGGAGATGCATCAGTAACTTCGTATTAAGATGGAAAAGGATGTAGGAGAGAGGACATGTCCCTTCTTCCCTTCCCTTTGGCCTCATCCCTAAATTGACAAGAGATGGATTAACAGGAGGAAAATGAACAGAAGCTGAGTAACGTGTACATGTGGGAGAGACCCAGGAAAACGAAGTCGCCGGAGTGGGTGAAACCATCACTTTTAGATACGTTCTCCAGCGAAAGACAACAGAAGACCTTGTGTGTCGGGGGTGGTGGGGAGCCAGACGTGAGAGCAAAGCCCGAGAAGGGCAGGAGACAAGGGCAAGTTCGCTCTGCAGGTGACCTCTCGCCTTCTGCATTGACTGGAGTTTCCAGACATTGAGTCATTAACCTCTCTTCTCGGTAGGGCAAGGGAGATACCCTGACAAACAGAAATGTCTTCTAGAAGAATGTTCTACTTACTTATTTATGGCTATGCTGGGTCTTCGCTGTGGTTGCGGGCTTTTAGTGGGGGTTACTCTCTAGCTGCGGTGCGGGGCACAGGCTCTAGGGCTCAGTAGTTTGGGCTCCCAGGCTCTAGGTCACAGGCTCGGTAGGTGTGGCACAGGGGCTTAGTTGCCCCAAGGCATGTGCGATCCTCCCAGGCTAGGGCTCGAACCCATGTCCCCTGCACTGGCGGGTGGACTCTTCACCCCTGGACCACCAGGGAAGTCCTGAATGTCTTTCATTTAAGGGTAACTTCCACTTGGCTTTCAGCACTTCTTCTGTGTCTGTGGTTTCTTAAAAATAAGCAGGTTAAAAGGATCCTTTGGCCAGATAGGTGTGTTTTGGGGGCAATTTCGGCTCCCCTGTGAGACCAAGGGCGGGTCGTTTTCTATGAGCAGGTGGGATGGGGCAGGGCGATGGGCTGCTCTGCGTGTGTGTAGGGGAGAACCCGGGTCGGGGCGGGGATGCTGGTGCAGAAAGAGGCGGAGGAGCACACCTTGGGCAGGTGTGGGCCAGAGCCCAAGGCGATGGGCAGTTGGTTGGTGCCCCTGGGGGGCAGGAAGGGACATTTCCGCCGAGGTCTGCAGTTAGGAGGGGGGTGGACTAGAGCAGAGGGAGGAAAGTCAGTGGGTCCGAGGCATTAGGGCCCCCTTCTCAGGCGGGGAGGAGCCCCTTGTGTGGGTCAGATCTCCCTGAACTCACAGCTGTGACAGTACCCAGCCCCCCACTGTGGGAGGTGGGTGCGGCATCTCTGTGGGTGCACCTCCCGGCAGGTTTCAGGGAGGAGGTGGTGCTTGGTGGGGCCCCGGGGTTGTGCCATGTGCCCGGCGCCCTGGGCTGTGGGCTGGTGTGTGGGGAAGAGGCCCAGGAAAGTCAGGAAGTGGGTTGTTTGCCCAGGGTGGGGTCTTTTTAAGTGCCGGTTCATCCCTGAGCCCAGTGAGGCCTGAACAGACAGGGCAAGGGTCACACAAGCTTCCCCTGGCCCCCCCGGGTGCAGCTCTGGGGCTGAGTGCTAGTGATTCCAGCAGTGGAGTCGACCTGGGGCTGGGACCCTCCTGAGCTAAACTGATCCCTTGAGATGCCCTCCTCGCCACACAGAGCCTCTCCGCCCAGCCCCCACCTCTGTGCCGCCTGAGGGTCAGACTGTTCAGGAAAGGAAGGAACGAGGAGGAACAGCCTTCCCTCTGGATTTGGAGCTGGTGGGACCCCTGGGAGCATGTACCCACCTACCTACTTATCTCTGTCTAGCTGTCTGTTTGCAGATCTATCTATTCACCATCTGCATATCTCTGTCTTCTATCTACCATCTATTATCTACTTACCTATGTAACTGGGTATCTATCTATCCAGTCATCATCACTGTTCATCTCCATCCATCCATCCATCATCCTGAGGTTCACAGGACTTTTCAGAGCTCCTCTCTCTCCTGTTCTGATGGACTTACTTTCCATTTGAATGGAAGCATCTTCTCCATCTCCAGAGACTAGACAGAGCCCTCTATGCCTAGGTTGCAATGAGGCACAGTCTAGAGCAGGCTCCCTAATTTGTTGATCAGTCACTCAGTCGTGTCTGACTCTTTGTGACCCCATGGACTGCAGCCCGCCAGGCTCCTCTGTCCCTGGGATTCTCCAGGCAAGAATACTGGAGAAGGTTGCCATGCCTCCTCCAGGAGCTCTGGCCTGCCCAGAGATCAGACCCAGGTCTCCTGCATTTGACAAGTGGCTTCTTTACCCCTGCGCACCAGGGAAGCCCCAGGCTCCCTACTAGCCAGCTCCAAGTTAGTAAAGGAGGAGGTAGCTGTGTCGTGACTCAAGTAAGATCTGGGGCTCATGGAGCTGGTGCCCTTCAGCCAGCCCATGACTGAGTTCAGCATCTCAGCCTGGGTCTCTGGTTCTGTGAGCTACTTTTATT
The DNA here is from genome assembly GCF_032405125.1 of Capricornis sumatraensis. Lineage (NCBI taxonomy): Eukaryota > Metazoa > Chordata > Mammalia > Artiodactyla > Bovidae > Capricornis > Capricornis sumatraensis. The sequence goes on along the minus strand of NC_091080.1, from coordinate 84,372,702 downwards.
GTGGCCCTTGGGGAAACCACACACCCTCTGCACACCTGAATGCTCACCTGTGCACCATGTGGACAGTCACCCCAGCTCACCGGCTGCACGGAGAGCGCTGCTCCCCTTGTCTCAGTGCAGAAATTAAACGTTAAAAGATGATCAGAATGCAGAGGACAGAAATGGAGGTGTGAAGAGCAAAGGCAGGTGGGGGAAATGGATTGGGAAAAAAAGAGGAAAACAAACATTTTTGGACGGACATCCCAACAGAAAAAGGGACAAAATATACAGGTACCTCATAAAGAAAATATATAAATGGCCAATAAACCAGAAAGAAGATGCTTGCTGTCAATAGTTATTAGGCAAATGCCAGCTGAAACCATAAGAAGATACCCCTGCATACCCACCAGAATGGCTCCCTTGGAAAAGACTGACCCTGCCTGGTGCTGGTGGGGTTGAGGTACCATGGGAATCTCAAACACGGTTAGACTATGAAGAGCAGCTCTTTGCAAACTGTTTGCCAGGACCCACTGCAACCAACTGTGCAAACCTGTGACTCATCAGCCCCACTCCTAGCTCAGTAACAGTGCTGTGCTTAGTCGCTCAGTCATGTCTGACTCTGCGACCCCATGGACTGCAGCACACAAGGCCTCCCTGTCCATCACCAGCTCTTAGAATTTACTCAGATTCTTGTGATGCCATCCAAGCATCTCATCCTCTGTCATCCCCTTCTCCTCCTGCCTTCAATCTTTCCCAGCAACAGGGTCTTTTCCAATGAGTCATTTCTTCGCATCAGGTGGCCAAAATATTGGCACTTCAGCTTCAGCATCAGTCCTTTCAATGAATATTCAGGATTGATTTCCTTTAGGATGGACTGGTTGAATCTCCTTGCTGTCCAAGGGACTCTCAAGAGTCTTCTCCAACACCACAGTTCAAAAGCATCAATTCTTCGGCACTTAGCTTTGTTTATAGTCCAACTCTCACATCCATACATGACTACTGGAAAAACCATAGTTTTGACTAGATTGACCTTTGTCAGCAAAGTAATGTCTCTGCTTTTTAATATGTTGTCTAGGTTGGTCATAACTTTCCTTCCAAGGAGGAAGCGTCTTTTAATTTCTTGGCTGCAATCACCATTTGCAGTGATTTTGGAGCCCAGAAAAATAAACTCAGCCACTGTTTCCCCATCTATTTCCCATGAAGTGATGGGACTGGATGCCATGATCTTCGTTTTCTGAATGTTGAGCTTTAAGCCAACTTTTTCACTCTCCTCTTTCATTTTCATCAAGAGGCTCGTCAGTTCCTCTTCCCTTTATGCCAGGTGGTGTCATCTGCATATCTGAGGTTATTGATATTTCTCCCGGCCATCTTGATTCCAGCTTGTGCTTCATCCAGCCCAGCATTCCACATGATGTACTCTGCATAGAAGTTAAATAAGCAGGGTGACAATATACAGCCTTAATGTACTCCTTTCCCAATTTGGAACCTGTCTGTTGTTCCATGTCCTGTTCTAACTGTTGCTTCTTGACCTGCATATAGATTTCTCAGTAGGCAGGTCAGGTGGTTTGGTAGTCCATAGTATACATAGTATATGATCTCACTAAAGTTCAGAAGCAGGCATGCTGAGTTGTGACTTTTAAAAAAATTGTATTATTGGAGGACAATTGCTTTACAATGTTGTGTTAGTTTCTGCTGCACAACAAAGTGAGTCAGCTGTGTGTATATGTATGTCCCCTCCCTCCTGAGCTACCCTCCTTGGTCCTGCATCCTACCCTTCCAGGTCTGAGTTATGATTTTATGTTTTTAAAGATTTATGATTTTATTTGTTATGATTTTATGGTTTTTTTTAATGTGGACCATTTTAAAGGTCTTTGTTGAATCGGCTATAATATTGCTTCTGTTTTCTTATACTTTGGTTTTTCGGCCCCAGTTCAGTTCAGTTCAGTCGCTCAGTTGTGTCCAACTCTTTGTGACCCCATGAACTGCAGCACGCCAGGCCTCCCTGTCCATCACTAACTCCCGGAGTTTACTCACACTCATGTCCCTTGAGTCGGTGATGCCATCCAACCATCTCATCCCCTGTGGTCCCCTTCTCCTCCTGTCTTCAATCTTTCCCAGCATCAGGATCTTTTCTAATGAGTCAGTTCTTCGCGTCAGATGGCCAAAGTATTGAAATTTCACCTTCAACATCAGTCCTTCCAATGACTATTCAGGACTGATTTCCTTTAGGATGGACTGGTTGTATCTCCTTGCAGTCCAAGGGACTCTCAAGAGTCTTCTCCAACATTGCAGTTCAAAAGCATCAATTCTTTGGCATTCAGCTTTCTTTATAGTCCAACTCTCACATCCATACATGACTACTGGAAAAACCATAGCTTTGACTAGACGGACCTTTGTTGACAAAGTATTGGCCCCAAGTCATGCAGAATCCTAGCTCACCAAGGGGGGAATCAAACCTCCACCCTCTGGATTAGAAGGCGAAGTGTTAACCACTGGACCACCAGGGAAGTCCCTGAGTTGTGATTTTAGAAGTTAGGGTATTGATTAACCTTGAGTGGAGGCAGAGGTTGGGGTGGGCAAAGGCGAGCTTCTGGGGGTGCTGGTGAGGTGCTTTCCTAAACTGAGTGCTGATCACACAGATGTGTTCATTCTGCGAAATTTTTAATTAAAAAAAAGAGAGATACTGTTCACGGGCATGTGGTTTCAGCAAATTATGAAGTGTAACTGTATTAAGGGTGAGGGCTTCCCTAGTGGCTCAATGGTAAAGACTCTACCTGCAATGCAGGAGACACGGGTTTGATCCCTGAGGTGGGAGGGTCCCCTGGAGGAGGAAATAGCAACCCCACTGCAGTATTCTTGCCTAGAAAATCCCATGACAGAGGAGCCTGGCAGGCTACAGCCCATGGGGTCACAAGAGCCAGCCACGACTGAGTGGAATATCAACAGCAACATATTAGAGGTGCAACCCTGAGCTACAATACTACATTTAATTTTCTTGTCTTCCCAAGGACCTCTATGACATGGCTTCAAGCACGGCTGACCCAAGTAACCTCGTCCAGCACACCAACTCCTGCCTTCCCCACCACCCGCCCCGGGTGGCCAGTGTGATGCTGTCTCTGTTCTACACGGCCCTCTTGATCTTTGCTGTCCTGGGAAATGTCCTGGCCCTTCGCCTGGCCTATCAAAAGGACAAGAAGATCAACTCGACAGATGTCTTCCTGGTCCACCTGGCAGTGTCCGACCTCCTGTTCACCCTGACCCTGCCTGGAAAGATCACCTACTTCTTGCTGGACTTCTACTGGCCTTTCGGGGAGGGGTTCTGCAGGCTGACGGCCTTCATCTTCTTCGTGAACACCTACTCGGGCATCTATCTGATGACATGCGTGAGCGTGGACCGCTACTTGGCTGTGGTCCGCGCCCACCAGTGTCCCCGGCTGCGTGAGCCCGGGCGGGCCCAGCTCATCTGTGCGGCTGTGTGGGTCCTGGCGACGCTGCAGACGGCGCCCCTGCTCGGGTTCACCATGACCATGCGCCTGGCTGGCAGGCTGACCTGCATGGAGTACGACAGCGTCCAGCAGGTGTTCACGCTGCCCGTCATGGTCCTGGTGACCTCTGCTCTGAGCTTCTGCGGGCCGGTGGCCGTCATCCTCTTCTGCTACGTGAAGATCACCGTCAAGCTGTGCAGGATGGCCCGGGACAACCCCCTGACAAGCCAGAGGGGCCACCACCGCAGGGCCTGCCTGCTCACGCTGGTGGTGCTGGTGGCTGTGGTCCTGTGCTTCATCCCCTACCACCTCCATGTCATCCAGTTCATGGTGACAAAGATGCTCCGCCAGCCCACCTGCCCTGAGCAGAGGGTTTTCAAACTGTGCCTGCAGCTCACCGTCTGCCTCATGAACTTGAACTGTAGCATCGACCCCGTCGCTTACTTCTTCGCGTCCTCGCGTTACAGGAAATGGCTACGCCACTTTCTGAAACTCAAAGCATCACCATCTTCTCCTTCCTCCCCGCAGGGAAAAGCTTCCTCAGAAACACAAAGTATCAACCAGACAGGAGGCTCCTTGCCCTTGGAGGAGAATGAAGTCTAAGAGGTGATGGGCTCTCATGCTGCACCTGGGGGTCACTGGGGAGGACCCCAAGCTTGTACAATTTGGGGATTGGGTTCTTTAAGAAAAAGAATACAAAACCATAGATGCAGTTAGGTACAAGGTCGTGGAAGGTGAGTGAGGAGCTCTGAAGCGAGCATTCATTAGCTTTGCCGTAAACCTACTTCTGGGGCTTCCCTGGTGGCTCAGCTGGTAAAGAATCTGCCTGCACTGCTGGAGACCTGCGTTCAATCCCTGGGTTGCGAAGATCCCTCGGAGAAGGGAAAGGCTACCCACTCCAGTATCGTTGCCTGGAGAATTCCATGGACAGAGGAGCCTGGTGGGCTACAGTCCATGGGATTGCAAAGAGTTGGACTCAGCTGAAGCGACTTAGCACACAGCGCGCACCTCTCATGTATTCTAATAAACACCGCTTGGTCCTTGGCCTCTGAAGGGTGTGCAGTTTCTTCTGGGAAAAGAGTATTTTCACATCAAATGCAGTCATGACCAGAAGTATCATTGGCTGAGTACTAGAGTCACAGTTTGGACGAGGTTTCTGATTTAGGGAGGCATATTGTTGTGAAGAGCAAAAAATTACCCCTCCCCCCCAAACCAAAATCTCTAAAAGCTTAGAGTTAGCATTTGCAAAAATGCCAAGGTTTTCCTGACAAAGTAAGAAAACGAGAGGAAGACACCCTTCAAGTTATTGGCCTGGCAGCCTCTGGGATGGATGAATTGGGGGTGAGGGACTGGGTAGGAAAAGTCTGATCTGGCACAGAGGGTGCACATTCCCGTATCATGTGTGTGAGCAGGGACAGTCTGGGGGAAGGAAGAAAGACAAGAACGTGGGCATGAGTGTTCATTTTTCACTTGTTCGTGTCAGAAAGTGCGTATGCACACCGAGTGTTGTTTGCATTCGGTCAAAACAAACCTTTCATGGCACTTTCTTGAGTTTAAACACAACACAGATCATTTCCACTTGGGTGATTTTGAATTTTTTGTGAAATAAAACACGTATTTGCCTACCAAAGTGTGGGGGGCACTGGGGTCAGCGTGAGATTTGTCTCAGCCACGTGGGTCCAGCCCAACCTGCTCACAACCTCTGCGCTCCCTCCACCTCATGGGCACCCCCAGCCCTCCCCCCATGGACTCCCTAACCCTCCCCCATGGGGAGGCAATAATGAAGCATCATCAATCTAGTGACTTAAACCAACAAAAATATATGTTCTGGAGGCTAAAAGTTCAAAGTCAAGGGGTCAGTAGAGCTGGTCCCTTCTTGAGCTGCAAGGGGGACTGATCTAGGCCTCTCCTGGCTTCTGGTGCTTTGCTGGCAGTTATTGGTGCTCCTTGGCTTGTGAAACATCACCCCCATCTCTGTCTCCATCTTCACCTGGTTTTCTCCCCGTGTGTCTCCATCTTCACATGGCATTTTCTTCTTTTCCTAAGGACACCAGTCATCTTGGATTTGTTGTTGTTGAGTCGCTAAGTTGTGTCTGACTCACATGGACTGTGACCCCATGGACTGTAGCACAGCAGGCTTCCCTGTTCTTCACTTTCTCCTGGAGTTTGCTCAAACTCATGTCCATTGAATCAGTGATGCCATCCAACCATCTCATCCTCTGTCGTCCCCTTTTGTCTTCAATCTTCCCCAGTATCAGGGTCTTTTCCAACGAAATCAGCTCTTCACATCAAGTGGCCAAAGTGTTGGAGCTTCAACATCAGCTTTTCCAATGAATATTCAAGGTTGATTTCCTTTAGGATGGACTGGTTTGAGCTCTGTGCAGTCCAGGCGACTCTCAAAAGTCTTCTCCACCCTAGTGCCCTCATCTGAACTTGATTACACCTATTTCCAATTAAGGTCATATTCATAGGTATGGGGGTGGGGGTTAGGACTTGATCTTATTTGGGGATCCAGCTTTTAACACCCACCCATATCTGAGCACCCCTCTTTCCACTCTTCTCTGGAAGAGTCTCAGCCCATCCCTGACCCCTCCTGTAAGCCCCTGTGATACCATATCAGAGTCCCATGAGCAAAGTGAGACTTGGGGGAAGGAGTAAGAGGGGTCTGCTTAAATACTAGTTGGTCCAAAAAAAGGTCAACTGCCACGGTTTGTTTTGCAGCCCCAATCAAAATAACTGCATGTCAGAATGGAAGCATCAGAGTGACCCCCTCAGAAGGTCCCCTCACTCTGCATGAGGGCGCTTAGTCCAGAGGAAGCTGTAGGGCCGGTGGGTGGGGGCTCTAGAATGAGGTCCCTGGGTCCCATTCTGGTGCATGAACTACCCGTGGAGGTGTCTGGAAGGTTCTGCCCTTGGGTGGAGGGTTTCCTAAGAATTTTAATCACTTGACAGCTTTAAGGAGGAAGAATGGAGAGTTCCAGAAATGGAGTTGATAGATGCCCAAATGTCCCTCTGGCTGTCAGCTTTCCCCAGAAAGCATATTTGCACTCAGAATCCCTGCTCTGTTGGCACTACCACCCACTGCAAGCTAACCACGGTCCAGCTTTCACTGCAGTTTTCTCTCTCCTCGCCATGCCATGGAGCACGGGGCCAACACGGAGGTGAAGTCCCTCTGGCGTGTGTGGGCTTATGGGCGGCCAGGCTCAGACTGGCCGGGTTCCCTGTGGAGACCACAACCCTGAAGGTCGGGTCACACCTCAGGCCGCAGGAATCCCTCGTGATGCGGACACTGGAACTGGTGACACGCTGTCACTTGTTCACTCCAGCTCAGTGAGGACGGGGGCCATCGAGGCAGCTGGATAAGAAATCGGGGGCAGAGGCCCCCTAAACTTTCTTGCTGCTGCCCTTTGGGAGACCTCTTTGGCAATGGTCCCAATCTTTATGGACTTCTTGCTGTTCTTTCTTTGTTTTAGTATTTTAGATTTTTTTCTCCCCCTTTGTTTCCCTCTACTTATTTATTTGGGTGTGTTGGGTCTTGGTCATGTGGGATCTTTAGCTGCAGTGCATGGGCTGTCTGGTTGTATCGTGAGAGCTTAGTTGTTCCATGGCCGGTGGGATCTTAGTTCCCCAACCAGGGATTGAACCTGAGTCCCCTGCATTGCAAGGATTCGTAGCCACTGGACCACCAGGCAAGTCCTACTTACTCACTATTGATGCCACAATAGACATTCTCTTAGCGGACCTCACTCAGCCATCTCAGGAGCTCTGTGGGTCTGAGGGTCATGGGCCGCACGCTGCCTGCTTGTGGCCGGTGGCTTCTACCCAACTCCTGGTCTTCTGTGCCCACAAGTGGGGCTCTGGGCTCCCCAAGACACAGCTGTGTTTTTTCCCAAAGCTTCTCATATCAGTTGTTATCAAAATTATATCATTATTACACAAACCAATAAAGTATAAAGGCAAAAAGAACGAGCTGTTGTTTTAAGAACTAAGTTAAATGCTTTGGGAAGTTTGGTGAAGGTGAATTGCTTACAAAACAAAAAACGCTGTCACGACAGGCGAGAGTGTAACATTTCCAGGCCATTCGGAAAAATGGAGAAAACCAAGATGACACACGATCCGACTGCTTTGCTGAGTTCTGGGGCTAACTTCAATTTTAAAAAATAATCCAAACTGGAACTCATAAGCGATGCAATGTGGGTATGGATTATGAAAGACACACATTTCTAATCAGTACAAGTACGATTTTTAAAAAGGCCTTAGTGACATTACCACCACTGACATGTTTTAACTTAAAATACTTAATATATGGGCTCCTGTGTGTGTGTGTGTGTATATATATATATATGTATATATATACATATATATACATATAATACGCATATGTATGTGTGCTAAGGTGCTTCAGTCGTGTCTGACTCTGTGACCCAATGGACTATAGCCCACCAGGCTCCTCTGTCCATGAAATTCTCCAGGCAAGAATCCTGGAGTGGGTTGCCATGTCCTCCCTCCTCCAGGGGATCTTCCCAATGACCCAGGGATTGAACCGCTTACATCTCCTGCGATGGCAGGCGGATTCTTTACCACTAGCGCCACCCAGTAAGCCTGATGAGTCACTGTAAGTTCAAAGTATAAGCTGAAATGCATTAATACACATAACCTACCAAACATCACAGTTTAGCCCAGCCTACCTTAAATGTGCTCAGAACAATTACACTAGCTTACATCTGGGCAGGATCATCTAACACAAAGCCTATTTTTTAAAGAAGTGTTGAGCATCTCATGTAATTTACTGAATTCTGAGCTGGCAGCACAAAACAGAATGGCCGTCTGGGTGCAGAATGGTTGTTGACCTGTGACCTCATGGCCGATGGGGGTCTGCACCTGCCACTCCCAGTGTTACCAAGGAGGGCCGGACTGAAGAGAACTTCAGCAGCCAGGAGAAGATCAAACTCCGAAATCCTAAGTACAGTTTCCACTGAATGGGTATCTCTTTCACACCATCATAAAGTCAACAAATTATAAGCCAAACCATTGTTAAATCAGGCCCCATCTGTGTATGTGTTCTGCAGTTTATCCAACTTTTTTTTTCCATTTTATTGTTCATTTAATGGAGAAGGAAATGGTAACCCACTCCAGATTCTTGCTTGGAAAATTCCATGGACAGAGGAGCCTGGCGGGCTACAGTCCATAGGGTCACAAAGAGTCAGACATGACTGAGCATGCACACATTTATTTAATATTTAAGCTCTCGCACTAGATTTTTACAAGCTGGTGAACACTGACAAAATTAGTTCTTCTACAGAACTATAACCAAATGTTCCTGGACAGTATACATATATGGTTGAGCTAATGTCAATACAAATCACCATTTTATAAATTACATAAAGAAACAAATTGTCAAGTATCCAAATATTAAGTTACACAGCTCAAAGGCTTCAGTTCAGTTCAGTTCGGTCACTCAGTCATGTCCAACTCTTTGCAACCCCATGGACTGAAGCATGCCAGGCCTCCCTGTCCATCACCAACTCCTGGAGCTTGCTCAAACTCTTGGTGATACCATTCAACCATCTCATCCTCTGTCATCCCCTTCTCTTCCTGCCTTCAATCTTTTCCAATGAGTCAGTTCTTCGCATGAGGTGGCCAACATGTTGGAGTTTCAGCTTCAGCATCAGTCCTTCCAATGAATATTCAGGACTAATTTCCTTTAGGATGGACTGGTTGGATCTCCTTGCAATCCAAGGGACTCTCAAGAGTCTTCTCCAATACCACAGTTCAAAAGTATCAATTCTTCGGTGCTCAGCTTTCAATAGTCCAACTCTCACATCCATACATGACTACTGGAAAAACCATAACTTTGACTAGATTGACCTTTGTCAGCAAAGTAATGTCTATGCTTTTCAATATGCTGTCTAAGTTGGTCATAGATTTTCTTCCAAGGAGTAAGCATCTTTTAATTTCATGGCTGCAATCACCATTTGCAGTGATTTTGGAGCCCAGAAAAATAAACTCAGCCACTGTTTCCCCATCTATTTCCCATGAAGTGATGGGACTGGATGCCATGATCTTGGTTTTCTGAATGTTGAGTTTTAAGCCAGCTTTTTCACTCTCCTCTTTCACTTTCATCAAGAGGCTTTTTAGTTCATTTTCACTTTCTGCCATAAGGGTGGTGTCACCTGTATATCTGAGGTTATTGATATTTCTCCTGGAAGTCTTGATTCCAGCTTGTGTTTCATCCAGCCCAGCGTTTCTCATGATGTACTCTGCATATAAGTTAAATAAGCAGGGTGACAATATACAGCCTTGACGTACTCCTTTCCTGATTTGGAACCAGTCTGTTGTTCCATGTCCTGTTCTAACTGTTGCTTCTTGATCTTCATACAGATTTCTCAGGAGATTTGATTCTTGACCTGCGTATCAGATCTCTCACATGCCTGTCAAAATGTTAAATGTCTGCTTGATTCTTTAGCAGAAATCTACTTTTTATTTTTGTAAGAGAGGTTGGGAATCATACTTCAAACAAAAATGAGTTATAGTTTACTCAACTTTTTAATGTTAATTGACTAACCACCGTTTCTCAGTCTAGGACAAGAAGGCTTCTGGCAGGTGGCATTTGTACTAAAAATTGTGATGCAATATTGTGATTCATTTGTTGTTGTTCAATTGCTAAGTTGTGCCTGACTCTTTGCAACCCCGTGGACTGCAGCACACCAGGTTTCCTTGTCTTTCACTATCCCCTGGAGTTTGTTTAAACCCATATCCATTGAGTCAGTGATTCCATCCAACTGTCTCATGCTCTGTTGTCCCCTTCTCCTCCTGCCTTCAATCTTTCCCAGCATCAGGGTCTTTTCCAGTGAGTGGGCTCTTTGCATCAGGTGGCCAAACTTTGGAGCTTCAGCATCAGACCTTCCAATGAATATTCAGGACTGATTTCCTTTAGGATTGACTGGTTTTATCTCCTTGCAATCCAAGGGGTTCTCAAGAGTCTTCTCCAGCACCATGGTTCAAAAGCTTTCATAATATATATTTGGTCACTCAGATGACCAGAATTCTTTCTCATATATATTTGGTCTTCATCTACAGTTCCTGGCTCCCAGCTCCTAAACGTTGTAATTCTCTCTAAGCGCAGAGAATCATGTAGGTGTATTTTATTATGTGAACAAGGTGATTTTTGGAAGCACCTAAGGATGGGGGCTGATCGCTGGGAGAACCAATCAGCTGATAGAAGAGCTTTCTGTCCCGCCCCTCTGTCCTCCAGGGAGGGAAGCAGGGCTGGAGGTCAAGCATGCTTCCCCCTTTAAACCGGTCCTTAAGTCACCAGCAGGTGTTGATGTTATATTTATCTCTGTGCAGATTTGAACTAGACAGAACCCAGCCTGCTGAGGGGTTTGAAGAGACCTCTGACCCTGGTGGCTTGATGCACAGGAAAGGCTGGGGTCAAGTACAGGCTACTGAAATAAGGGTTTTACAAAACCTGCATAGAAGTACTAGGCTGAGCAATGTTTAGACACAGTGCAGTACTTCTGAGGAAACTCGGTACCTAGAGTTACACTAAAAACTCCACTCACACAACTCTCAGGATAGCAAACTGGCTGTGAGTCCCTGTGAAGAAAGGAAATGGCAATCTTGTAGGGCAGAAAAGTCAGCCACCTGGGCTGGGCTCCCCCACTGCCCTCTCGGAGGGCCCAGCACATCTCTGCAGGGGCAGGGGGACCAGAAGTGACCGATGAGCAGGGAGCTGGGACCCCTTTCCCACCACGACACAGGCCACCATCCCCCACCCCTGGGTTCCCTGTGTCCTTCTGACAATCCTCCTCACCTTCAGCCTGGAAGAGAGGGAGAGCATTGCAGGGGTTACCTGACAGCCACCATCTTCATCAAACTCAAGGGCTCAGTTCAGAGGCAGGGTTTACAAAGGCTCTGGGCACCAGCCCCACAGGAACCCAGGGCTCCTGGTTAAGGACGCCCAGAAATGTCAAGTCCAGTCTGCTGTTTAGGCTCTATCTGGCCACCCGGAAAAATGGAGACTTGTCCTTAATAACAATTTAATCTCAGGGGGGACACTGTATTGCCAGCAATGCTCCTGGAAGTCTAGGGGTCAATATCCTGACCTCAAATGTTGGGCCTGTTAGGAGAGCAGCTGTGCTTTCTCAGGAGCCCAGGATGGGGGAGCTGGGTGGCCTTGGACATAGTCAGTGGTTTGGGAAGAGAATTCTGGCCCCACAGGAGGAATCCCAGTCCCACACAGAAAGAGAGGGTTTCCCTGCCCCTTCTTCATACAGAGCAAGGCAGCCAGCACACAGGGAGGAGCCGTGGGCCTTGTGACGTGGTTGGAACTGGGGAGACTGGGGCAGGAGGCAGGCAGTCAGGACGGTCCCCAGGGGAAAGGCTGGAGGTGGAACACGTGAGATTTTCCTTCTCTGCTCCCACTGACGCTGCAGGTTGCGTGGGGGCTGGAATTTCCCAGCTGGACGCCAGGTCTGGAGCAGCCAGAGCAGGAGACACTGTGGGGCGAGGTGACACGATTCCAAGAAAAAAAAAAACATTTTGAATCCCAAACTCAGTCTAGGCTTAGGAGTCAGGACTTCGAAGGCAGGTTTTCCTTTATTTGGGAAGGGGAGGGGGTGGTTCACTATAGACAACTTTCTTCCTTCTCTTACAGTCTGGAATCTGCTCACTTGAAATTTAGGCCCAATCTGTTGCCTTTTGCACAAAATTCAGAGCCAACGTGATATTTTCTAGACCTTGGCAATCCACTCCATTATTCTTGCCTGGACAGAGGAGTCTGGAGAGCTATGGTACATGGGGTAACAAAGAGTTGGACAAGACTTAGCAAGTAAACAACAAAAGAAAAAAAGCCAAATGGCTCCCTGACGCACCCCTCTGCCATGCATCCCCATGTGTGACTGCAAGAAGGGTCCTTGAGGGGTACCATCAGCCTGAGACTTTGAGGTGTCTTGACAAGAGGCGTGGGTGTCTTCAGGAACTCACACTCTGGCATCAGGTGCTGTCAGCGACAAATTGCTAGAAGCAAAAGGTCAGGGGTGGGAAACGCAGTCACACACAGAAACTCGTCTGGGAGTCAAGTCAGACGTGGAAGGGTGTGTGTGGGGACAGGAATATCCTAGAGGGTTGGTGATGGATGAAGGGGGACAACGGCCTGCAAGCTGCAGGAAAAGGATGCAAAATAAAGGGTCACCAGTGGGAAGGTGAGACCTTGGCAGCTGCAGGAAACTGGAAAAGAGGCTGAACGAAGCTGTTACTGAGTCCCCGGCCAGTGGATCCCAGAGACAAGGTGCTGAGGCAAGGAATAAGGCTTTATTCAGCGAGCCTGCTGATGGAGAAGATGACAGACTCATGTATCAAGATAACCATCCTGTCGGGGTCTGGATGCCAGGTTCTTTTATGAATCAGAGATGCGGGTGGCAGGGGGAAGGGAAGGGAGGTGAGGAAACAAAATAAAAAGGCCATTTAGAAAACCCTAAAGACTCCACCAGAAAATTACTAGAGCTAATCAATGAATATAGTCAAGTTGCAGGATATAAAATCAACACACAGAAATCCCTTGCATTCCTATACACTAATAATGAGAAAGTAGGAAAAGAAATTAAGGAAACAATTCCATTCACCATTGCAACGAGAAGAATAAAATACTTAGGAATATATCTACCTAAAGAAACTAAAGACCTATACATAGAAAACTATAAAACACTGGTGAAAGAAATCAAAGAGGACACTAATAGATGGAGAAATATACCATGTTCATGGATCGGAAGAATCAATATAGTGAAAATGAGTATACTACCCAAAGCAATTTACAAATTCAATGCAATCCCTATTAAGCTATCAGCCATATTTTTCACAGAACTAGAACAAATAATTTCAAGATTTGTATGGAAATACAAAAAACCTAGAATAGCCAAAGCAATCTTGAGAAAGAAGAATGGAACTGGAGGAATCAACTTGCCTGACTTCAGGCTCTACTACAAAGCCAGTCATCAAGACAGCATGGTACTGGCACAAAGACAGAAATATAGATCAATGGAACAAAACAGAAAGCCCAGAGATAAATCCACACACATATGGACACCTTATCTTTGACAAAGGAGGCAAGAATACACAATGGAGTAAAGACAATCTCTTTAACAAGTGGTGCTGGGAAAACTGGTCAACCACTTGTAAAAGAATGAAACTAGATCACTTTCTAACACCATACACAAAAATAAACTCAAAATGGATTAAAGATCTAAATGTAAGACCAGAAACTATAAAACTCCTAGAGGAGAATATAGGCAAAACACTCTCTGACATAAATCACAGCAGGATACTCTATGATCCACCTCCCAGAATACTGGAAATAAAAGCAAAAATAAACAAATGGGATCTAATTAAAATTAAAAGCTTCTGCACAACAAAGGAAAATATAAGCAAAGTGAAAAGACAGCCTTCTGAATGGGAGAAAATAATAGCAAATGAAGCAACTGACAAACAACTAATCTCAAAAATATACAAGCAACTTATGCAGCTCAATTCCAGAAAAATAAACGACCCAATCAAAAAATGGGCCAAAGAACTAAATAGACATTTCTCCAAAGAAGACATATGGATGGCTAACAAACACATGAAAAGATGCTCAACATCACTCACTATTACAAAAATGCAAATCAAAACCACAACGAGGTACCACTTCACACCAGAATGTCTGTGATCCAAAAAATCTGCAAGCAATAAATGCTGGAGAGGATGTGGAGAAAAGGGAACCCTCCTACACTGTTGGTGGGAATGCAAACTAGTACAGCCACTATGGAGAACAGTGTGGAGATTCCTTTAAAAATTGCAAATAGAACTACCTTATGACCCAGCAATCCCACTGCTGGGCATACACACCGAGGAAACCAGAATTGAAAGAGACACATGTACCCCAATGTTCATCGCAGCACTGTTTATAATAGCCAGGACATGGAAACAACCTAGATGTCCATCAGCAGATGAATGGATAAGAAAGCTGTGGTACATATACACAATGGAGTATTACTCAGCTGTTAAAAAGAATACATTTGAATCAGTTCTGATGAGATGAATGAAACTGGAGCCGATTATACAGAGTGAAGTAAGCCAGAAAGAAAAACACCAATACAGTATACTAACACGTATATATGGAATTTAGAAAGATGGCAATGACGACCCTGTATGCAAGACAGCAAAAAAGACACAGATGTGTATAACGGACTTTTGGACTCAGAGGGAGAGGGAGAGGGTGGGATGATTTGGGAGAATGGCATTGTAACATGTATACTATCATGTAAGAATCGAATCGCCAGTCTATGTCTGACGCAGGATACAGCATGCTTGGGGCTGGTGCACGGTGATGACCCAGAGAGATGTTATGGGGAGGGAGGTGGGAGGGGGGTTCATGTTTGGGAACGCATGTACACCCGTGGTGGATTCATGTTAATGTATGGCAAAACCAAAACAGTATTGTAAAGTAAAATAAAGTAAAAAAAAAAAAAAAAGCCATTTAATCTTCAAGATATCTCCTAGAATGATAAGCCTCAGGCAGGGGCATGTATTAATTTCTTCCTTCCTCCCAGGTAGACAGGGTCCTGAATAAAGGCACTTTAACAGTCAGGCAGAGGGGCAGGATTCTGAGGCAGGCCATTATATATAGGATTATAGTAACAAAAAGCAATGGAAAGGAAGTTGAAGAAACAGCTCCAACATGGAGTCAGAATCGACTTCTCCCTGCAACAAAGCCAGGACAAACCTGAACGGTCACGGCACCCTCATGGACTTGTTTCTGGTGAAGGACTGAAGCAGAGGGTGGCCAGGGCTCCTTTCAGCTGCCCAAGGCTCTCTCATTCCTTCTCTCATTAGAAAGGAATCCTGACAAGAAAGCAAACAAGAGCTTGGGGGTGGTGAACCCTTTTTAAAATTCAGGCCTCACCCTGGATCCCAACAGTGGGCTCTCAGCTCCCCATCCTCTGGGAGAGAGGTGGTGGAAAGTCTTGATGAGAATTTTGCCTCTGGTTTGGTTTTACTTCACTAGGCACTGCCTGGAATGGAGGAGAAACTCAGGAGATGGTGTGTTTTTGGATACGATTGCTCCTTTCCTGTGACCTGTTTGCAATGGAAGCCCAGAGTTGGGGGTTTAGCTTTGCCATGGAGGTGACACACGAATCCGCCCTCAGGCCCTCTGGTCGAGCTCTGTCAGTGACTGTGGTTGAGGACATCCCTGCACTTTTGACTGTCCCTACAATCTGAGACGTGGACACTCAGATCGAGTTGTGGCCTCTCCTTGGGACCAGCTAGGCTCCGAGTCATCTCAGCCCGCATTCTGAGCAGCCTGATGGCCCTGGCAAGCCTCAGGATGGGGTCTCACAGGGGCCAGTCCTAATTTACAGGCACCAAAGAGCTCCTCTCACTTCAAATAAAGGACCCCAATCTTCTCCAGAAAGATGAGCAGTCTGGTTAAAAAAAAATTATTATTATTATTATTTTTTTGCTGGTAAAGAATAGCACAGCCTAGAACAAAGTTTTATTTAGGTTAACTCTTAAAAAAAAAAAAAAACACCAAAAAGCAAAACACATTAAAAACTTTATTGTTAAGTACCACGCATGTCTAAATTTGCATCAGTTTGAAACACTTCTGCTGGCTTTGCAGAACACAATAGTTGCAAGTTTCTTTAAATCTTAACAGTCGCCTGCTTTAGGTCTTTCCAGGCTCGTCTGTTCCAGCCTCCCCCTCCTACCCGTGGTGGGGGCAGTCTACTCTGCCCCATGCTGACATCGGGTCACCCCTGGGCCAGTGGGAATCTGCTTCTAGAGGGGTTGGCCCTGCAGCTAGGGCGGCCTGTACTCCTCGAGGAAGCCCTCTCTTCTTGTTGTTTTCTCTTTGTCCCATTTTTACTCCCAGCCCAAGTGGCTAACTGGGGATATTCTAAGCAAAATTCACCCCAGTGAAGTTTCATGGAGTCTTCCAGAACTGCAAGCTGGTATCTGATAATTCTTTTTTTTTTTTTTTAATGGAAGTGGGGAGTAGCTGGGACAAATCCCCTGGACTGGAGCTGGGTAGAAAGGGTGGAGGTGGGTTTAAGTTTCCTCTCCCTCCCTCGTCGGTGGGCCTGGCCAGCTCTGCAGCTATGAACTGCTGGCTCTGGGGGAATGAAGACCCTGAACAGCACTGGAGTTTGAAAGCAAATTTGACGGTGGGGGGGGGGGGGGGATGAAAAAACGTCCATAAATAAAATCTGACAGGTGCTATCTGAATAACAGCCCCCTTTCTGGCACAAATGATCTGATATAATGTAGAAAGACACGTTACAGTAGAAAGAATATTACAGCAGCTGTAATTTCCCATCTGTAGCGCTATTCCCCTGCTTCCTGAAATCTGCAATTTGAGTGCATTTTAAACACATCAGGAATAAGTGATGATTCTCCAGAGCAAGGGAAATACTCCATAAAAAAATAAAGATAGAAAAGGCATGCTATTTTAATGGCAAACTTACTTTGGATACTTAATGGTAACTGATCTTGGAATTAAGGGAGGGAGCGGCAGGGACCCCGTGCCCAGGAGGACAGCGGGGACTTGGTGCCAGCCAGCGTGCCATCTTGGGCTGCGGCTGCCGAGGCCAGCAGCCTGCCAGTCCCTGTGTCGTCGGCCGGGACCCTCAGTGTTGCAGCAGGAAGTGGGTGGCCACGTTAAGGTCGTTATTGGAAGCTCTCAGGGCTTCCAACGCATCGCCCCTGGAAAACCCCATCTCCATGAGCCGGGCAACCTGAAAACAGAAACAAAACCGGAAGCCTGATGAGGAGGCTGACCGCACTGCCACCGATCCCCCAGCCCCATGATGTTCCTCGAGTGACTTTTAATGCTCCTCGTGAGCTTTTCAGGTTAAAGAGAAAATAAACCACCCTTTCATTTAGTGTGAAAGCTTATGTTTATGAAATGACAACGGACCCGTTTTCAGGTGCTCACTATATGCGGTCCACAGACGTGCATTTTCTCACTGAATCCTCACTTTCAGAACAAGAAGGGGGGCTCCTGAGGGTCAGTGACCTGCCAGGACGAGCAGAGAATGGCTGCGCTGTGGGCCCCGAGCCTGGGGTGGGGGTGGAGGGGGCAGGTCGTACCAGCAGCCCCGCGCACAGGCCTTCAGGGTCAAATCCGATTCCTGAAGAATAAACCCCAGCCGCATTTCCCCGGGCAGGTGAACAGCTGCTTAACTGGGGATTTATTCCTGATGCTGGTGGACTCTGACGGTACACACGCCTTGGAGCTCCCGGCGTGGCTCAGGCAGAGCACGGCCTTGGGGTGCCCACCCCACAGCCTCTCCCAGCAGGTGCGGCGCCCCTGGAGTCCCCACTGGCAGAAGGGACGAAGTCCAGGCACAACCTCGCGGGGGAGGCAGCTAGAGCCACGGCGGAAATCCTGAAGCTGTGAATGCAGAGGCTTCCTGTGCTTTTACATACAGGCGGTCTCCAAGGCTGAAACGGCAGGGTTATTGGTTTATTCCTTGTGACCTGTTTTCCCACTTGAAAATGTATTACAGAAACATTTAGGACCCTGGACTAGCCGCAAGGGTCTTTTCTTTTTTTTAACTTATTTGGAAATAAACTACATTTGCAATAACATATACTGAAAAGTGATACTCTTCCAAATGTTGAGATTTTCAACAAGGTGTAAGTTGACGAGGGCCTGGGGACTTAGTCACCACTTCTAACCTCCTTTCCACAGAACGCGATGCCCGGGGAGCACACAGTGGTCAGAGCCCTGCCGCCCCTCCTTCCCCTGCGGAGGAAGGTATGGGCGGGGCGAGTGGGGAGGGCGGTGCGCAGCCGAGTGGGCCAGAACCATTCAGAGCCCAGGTCCCTGGGCCCTAAAGGAACCTTTTGTTGCTGTTCAGTCACTAAGTTGTGACCCCAGGGGCTGCATGCAGCACATCGGGTTCCTCTGTCCTCCACTCTCTCCTACTAGAGTTTGCTCAAACTCATGTCCATCGAGTCAGTGATGCCTCCAACCATCTCATCCTCTGCCACCCCCTTCTTCAGCCTTCAATTTTTCCCAGCATTAGGGTCTTTTCCAATGAAGTCAGCTCTTCACATCAGGTGGCCAAAGTATTGGAGCTTCAGCATCAATCCTTCCAATGAATATTCAGGGTTGATTTGCTTTAGGATTGTCTGGTTGGATCTCCTTGCTGTCCAAGGGACTCTCAAAAGTCTTCTCCAGCACCATAATTCAAAAGCATCAATTCTTCAACGCTCAGCCTTCTTTATGGCCCAACTCTCACATCCGAACATGACTACTGGAAAAACCATAGTTTTGACTAGGTGGACCTTTGTCGGCAAAGTGATGTCTCTGCTTTTTAATACACCGTCTAGGTTTATCATAGCTTTCCTTCCAAGGAGCAAGCATCTCTCATAGCTGCAGTCACTGTCAACAGTGATTTTGGACCCAAGAAAAGAAAATGTCACTGCTTCCACTTTTTCCCCTTCTATTTGCCATGAAGTGATGGGGCTGGCTACCATGATTTTGAATGCTGTTTTAAGCCAGCTTTCTCACTTTCCTCTTTCACCCTCATCAAGAGGCTTGGGAAGAGGTTAACCCAGCTGGGAGGGAACAAGGCACACTTTTCAGAAGCTGGGGCTCTGACCAGTGTTTTTCAAACTGAGGCTGGGACCCCTCATCAGTGGGTTAAGACCAAGATTAAAAAAGAAGCGCGTGGTGAAGGGCTTCCCTCCGAGGAACCTCATTCTGGTTCCCCACCCTCCACACACGCCCCCGAAGGGTCGACCTTGGGGAGGAGCCCAGTGGCCCATTTCCAGTTCAACCTTTGGGCTGAGGAACTGATGGCTGGTGTGGGCAGAGGCGGGGGCTCTGCTTCCATTTTCCCTCGGGCAGGAATAGCCGTTTCTGGAATTTCAGGAACACTCCGCCACTTGCTGGCTGGGACAGAAGGCTACTCCTCAAGGGGGCCGATCTGTGTCTCACTACTTGTCACCCATGGGGCTTCCAAGGCCTTGATCTGCTTTTGAAGCCACAGGAAATGCCCCATTTCCTTCTCTGCGGCCTCCAGTGTCCTCCTCTCTCGCTCCTGGTCTCTCCTGGCCGTGTGGCTCCATGTCTCCCACCTGGTTAACTCATCTTTGTCCCAGTGGCCTCAGGGCCCCATGGCCTTTCCCGAGTCCCTCAGCTGAGGACAAACCCAGAGTGGGCGCGTCATGGTCCTGCCAACCTCTGTCCTGTGCTCCTCGCGGCTGGCTCCTCCTTATCATGGTCAGGGCCCGGCGGCCTTTGCCCATGCCCGCGTCTCAGGGCCCAGCACTGTCCGGCCTGCCCCTGCCCCCAGCGCTCGCCCGTTTCTACTGCGTCTCGGGGCCCAGCACTGTCTGGCCTGCCCCTGCTCCCAGCGCCTGCCTGTTTCTACTGCGTCTCAGGGCCCAGCACTGCCCGGCCTGCCCCTGCCCCCAGCGCTCGCCCGTTTCTACTGTGTCTCGGGGCCCAGCACTGTCCGGCCTGCCCCTGGCCCCAGCACTCACCTGTTTCTACTGCGTCTCAGGGCCCAGCACTGCCTGGCCTGCCCCTGCCCCCAGCGCTTGCCCATTTCTACTGCTGCAGGATATGCTGCTACTGGCATGGTGTGCCCAGGGCAGAGTGCGCCTTCCTGTGATTCCCAGCCTTGGCACAGTGGGCGTGCACGTGTGTGTGTGCATGCACACATGCCCTGCGTGTGTTAATGACAGCATTCTGGGGCGGTGAGTGATGCTGGGCCTGCGATAAACTGAGCGAAATGTGCTCAAGCTAGGCCTCTGGGCTCTGGGTGAGTTTAATCCGCTCGTCCAGGTTTAGGACTGGGTGCTGTCAAACTTCTGATTACTGTCTAGTAACCGAAACTGCCCTTGGGTTAAATTCTGTCCTCGACAGTATTAGTCAGCTCCCTCAAATGGATATCATCCCCATCTGATTAGCAAATGAACAAGTCACTCAAGGTAAACGCCAAGCAAACAAGATCAGAGGTAAGCCCAGAGCTCACCAGAGCCCGCCCCTTTCTACCTAGGTGGCTTAGTCAACAATCTTTTTGCATTTTCACCAGTTTCAGACTCGGTGTTATTATCCGTTGCGATGTCATCAACATCCCTCTCAAGGGGATGAGAGGCGCACGTGTCTTGGTGGCATCCTGTGTCAACAGGAGAGCGGTGTGGGGCCTTCAGACCACAAGGCCCTTTTCCTCCACAAGTGTCTGCTCCATTATCTGTCTCAGGCTCCTGCCAGACGTGACATGTCCGTTCTCAGGATCCACACTTTTCCCTTTTCCTTGGGGGGCCTTTCACACTTAATGTCACTTGGTGAGAAAGGCCACAGGAAGTGTGCTGGATGTGTGGTCAACAGGGCACAGCCACCTCACTGGTGCAGGCAGCCCTACCGGGCTATTTCCACTCCTGGATCGACATAACCAACCTTTCACGATGCTTATTCCCGTGACTTCCGGTTAAGGACCACGATCTTTAGTGGAGTGAACGTGGCCCAGTGAGGAGGTGGGCAGCTCCCTCTCTGCCGTGTCCCTTACCCGTGGACACACACCACGGGGCCGACGATTTGGCCGTTTTCAACTACAGGGAACAAACGCATGGCAAACGCCACGTTCACCGTCACCTCTAGGACTTAAGGCCTGGCTGCTTCTTCACACCCAGCGACAGGAACAAATTCATCTGTTCAGCAAATCACGATTCATAACCTGGAGCTGGTGACCCAAGAGCCTCGTCTGGCGCTGGCACTGGGCAGAGGCGCTGACTGCAGCTTCCATCTGCTGGAGATTCCTGTCCAGCGACTCTGAATCTGGTTTGGAATCGAGGAGATGCTGAGCACAGGCCGCCCCCTACACAGAGCAGAGCACGCGCGGCACTGGGGCCAGAGGGAAAGCGGCTAGGGTCTGGGGTGGGCCGGGCTGCGTCCAAGGTGGCGAAGTCCTGGTGAGGAGAGACCTATTCTGTGCATGCCAGGCTGCCTCCGAGGTCGTTCTCTCCCAGACACCATCGACCACATGTGCTGTCACCGGTTTTGACAGCCAAGCTGGGTTTTTCGCAGGTCTCCACGGCTCTGTGCAGGCCACAGCTGGCTGGCCATCACAGCCCCTTGCCTAAAGCTGGCTCTGGGGTCTTTTGGATTTCTTGGGGGGTGAGGAGACGAGTGTGATTAGAGAATCTGCACTGCTGAATGACCTGGTACTCTGACCAGAGGAGAAAGCTTAGAAAGTAGAAATCAGGTTAGCAGTATTTAAAAACTGAACAACATGAGGAAAGGGCACTTGTGGGTTTCCTTTAGTTTCCCAAACTACAAACACCTACAGAAAAATGAAACGGCAAGCTCGGGGTGGGTATGAGGAAAATAATCAGAGGACCAGAAGGAGGACACTGAGGGGTTCCCACGGGGTCCCCATAACCCCACAGCGGACAGTGCCGGCTGGGGCACCCATGGCCACATAGCCAGTGCCTCCTGCTGCTGCCCATCCTCGGGGGCCCAGGTCTCAGCAGATGGCGCAGCCCTGGGGTGGACGCTGAGAACCATCATCACGGTCCTGCTTGTTAACCGGCGCCTGACTTGCACAGACCTCGAGCGTTTCGCAACCGTCCGGGTGTGAAGGCCGACTTAGCCTGTGACGCAGGGACTCCCGTGCTCAGCAGTGGTGAGAGATGGCCGAGGCCACACAGGCCTGTGGTTGGGTGAGCGAGACTCTCTAGAGAGTCGGGCAGGACCCTCTAGAGGCTCATGATTCCTCAAAGTAAAACCACAGGGGAGCCGGCAGCTGAGAGAGAGTCCACAGCCCTGGGGGTTGGGAGGCGAGGACCCTGCTGGGTGTCAGAGGGGCTCCACGGAGTCACCGTGTGACCCCAGGCCAGGAACTAGGGCACCGGGCTCCCAGCTCCTCGCCGCTTTGGGGTAAGAGAGACGGGTGCAAAAGGCCTGGGACAGTGGCTGGCAGCTGGCAGGCACTCAGGAGCGTCTCCTCCTGTGATCATCCTGTGCTACTGAGAAGCCACCAGGCCAGGTGTGATCCCTCTCTCGGGGCCTCTGAGGTGACAGAACTGCCCTTGGGTTTTGTTTTCGGCACTCACTTGAACTGCTTCCACTTCGCTAGTTTTATATCCTTTGTTGGTCAAAGAACTGGCGTGTCTTTCATGAGATCAAAGGCAGGCTCGTTTTCAGAGGTGCCACGGCAAGCTTGGAGTGGCTGGAGGGAGGTCCCAGAGCAGAAGGGCCACCCCCTGAACCCTGAGTCACTGCCATCCACAGAGAGGCTCACATTCTGAGATTCCACCCCAGGTCCACAGCCGAGCACTGCCCCCCAACACACACCTCCTGCCACAGCCAAGTACGGCCACGCTGAACAGCGAAGCAAGTGACATGTGTCACCTGTTTCTAGCGTTTGCTGCTGCTGCTGCTGCTAAGTCGCTTCAGTCGTGTCCGACTCTGTGCGACCCCAGAGACGGCAGCCCACCACGCTCCCCCTTCCCTGGGATTCTCCAGGCAAGAACACTGGGGTGGGTTGCCATTTCCTTCTCCAATGCATGAAAGTGAAAAGTGAAGTCGTTCTGTCGTGTCCAACTCTTCGCGACCCCATGGACTGTAGCCTACCAGGCTCCTCTGTCCATGGGATTTTCCAGGCAAGAGTATTGGAGTGGGTTGTCATTGCCTTCTCTAGCGTTTAAATCTTGTAAATAAGCATTGGCCTAACAAAACTAAGATGGTCAGCCCGAGTGAAGTTGGACAGGGAGAGAGCCGAGTTGAGAGCATGTGAGTCAGTGCGGGGCTGGTGGGGCCACGGCGGTCCCAAAAACCCAGGACAGGAACTTCCTAAAATGCATCTCCTCCAACGTTCCTTTCCTGTTTCAGAGCCCAGTGAGTCCTTTCTTCCTTCCGCCTGCCCATTGATCACGGGAAAGTTTCCATCTAAAAATTCTCGCCATGAAACATCAGAGTAGAGTTCCCCTTAGTTTCTAGTCTAAAAACCTGAATGATCCTTGCCTCTAACTTCTTTTGGAAACTGGGTAGAGTTGGGTCAATATCCAGAGAGGACGCTACGATTTTCCCTGTCACTTATTCACAAAAAACTAAGGTGACTCAAATGTAATGTCTCTGGGGCCTGTTTCTGGTGACTGAAAATGTGACTTCCCAGCATTATGACCAGAGGAATTGGATGGGGAGCAGAAGTGGGCACTGAAATTGCAGCTCAGAGGGAAATGTGAGTGCAGGGTCCCCTGCAGTGACGTTGACTCCAGCAGCTGCTCCCATGGGAGGGGTCCTGTCACCGGCATCCACGTGTGTGCTGTAAAGGACACGGTGGAACACACTTCCCAAGGAGAGACCCCAGCAAGCGAGAAAAGAAACCTAAAGAGAGAGGAGATAAACCTGGGCCAGCGTTCCTTTCTTTTCCCCTTTTTCTTTTTTAAATCCTCTGTGGTTGGGACAAGTGCCCCTACCACCTCAAGGTTATTCTTACTCAAGGAAAGGCATAAAAACCTGCCTTAACATTCTACTTGCTGTTGAACTACTCTCTGAGCCGACTGAAGCAGCGTGCTCATTCTAATGACATCTAGAGCAATTCCTCTCAGTCTGAAACACTCTTCTGCTTGTTTTGAGTAAGACTGTGGTTTTAACTTCCCTTTAGCTAAGGGTGTCAAAAACAAATGGTTTTGGGGGTTCTTACTTCCCAAATTCTGACTCTTGCAAAAAGTCATGCCCACCTGAAAGGTGGTCCCAGCCCCTCCCCCCAGGGCTGCCCATGGTGGCTGGCCATGTCCCAGGCCACATGCATGCCCTGCCGGGAGGGTGGCCCCCTCTTGGGCTTGTCAAGGCAAGCTCGGGGCCAGACCCTTGTGGGTCAGAGCTGCCCTTGCCCCCTGTCAGCTGGGCCCCGCTCCTCCTCCTTGGAGCTGCTGAACCCCTGTGGTCACACAGCTGGCTGAGTGGACTGGTTCTCCTCTGTGCCTACCCAATGCAGGCAGCTCAGCGGACCCTCATCTTTGCACTTTCCTGCGTGCTTTGTTGTTTGGTCCTCAGAAGACCCTCACTACTGGCCAGGAGGGGTCTCCTCTGCTTACATCTTTCAGCATTCAGCAGACTCAGGCACCCCCAAAATTGGCTGATTATTTGATTGCTACCCAATAATTCACTCTAACAAAACGTGTGTTCTAACACTAGTATTAGAGATCAGAGATGGAAAGGGCTGATGGAGGACCACCCTCTAACACATTTTTAAGTGAAAACAAGTGTTCTTTTGAAGGAGAAGCCCTCCAACCACACCTTCATGTTCAGGCCTCTAATCCCCTCCACCGAGGCACCTGCAGCCTCAGGCTCCATGTCAGGAGAGAACACGGAAGAAAAGGTGCCAGCCCCCATGCAGTTCACCATATGCCAGGGAGCCAGACGGCGTGGGTGTCTCTACATCAACACTCAGCTCACTGCGCGTCCAGACACTCAGGGCAGGAGCACTGCGTGAGGGACTGTTTTCATAATGAGCTCTGTGGAGTTTAGGTGGGCTTTCCGGAGGCAGTGGTAAGGATTCCAGAGATGAGGGAAGAGACTCCCTGAGATTGAGATCCTCTCACACTGAAGAGACTTGGGTCCTTATTCACTGAGATTGAGTGTCTGTGTGCCATCTCTCTCTACCAGGGCCAATGGGTATTTCAGAGGATGTGAATGGAATCCACACAACTCCATTCCAGTCTCACATATTATAAACATGCTAAGTGCCACCGTATCTCATCTGGCAAGACTCTCATAAGCACCGGGACTGTACTATGTTCCCCAGGCAGGGATGGAAGAAATTACACACATGGTTAGGATCATAATAAGCCCCTTCCTCCACGTCTAATCCATCCTCTGAGGAAACCCAACAAGGTGATTCTTTGTTTAAAATCCTGCTTGGTTTCCTAATGCCTAAAGTCCATATAGTCAAAGCTATGGTTTTTCCAGTAGTTGTTTATGGATGTGAGAGTTAGATCATAAAGAAGGCTGAGCACCGAAGAACTGATGCTTCCAAATTGTGGTGCTGGAGAAGACTCTTGAGAGTCCCATGGACAGCAAGGAGATCAAACCAGTCAATCCTAGAGAAAATCAACCCTGAATATTCATTGGAAGGACTGATGCTAAAACTGAAGCTCCAATACTTTGGCCACCTATTGCGAAGAACTGACTCACTAGAAAAGACTCTGATGCTGGGCAAGATTGAAGACAGGAGGAGAAGGGGACAACAGAGCATGAGACAGTTGGATGGCATCACTGACTCAATGGACCTGAGTTTGAGCAAGCTCTGGGAGTTGGTGATGGACGGGAAAGCCTGGTGTGCTGCAGTCCATGGGTTGCAAAGAGTTGGAAACGACTGAGTGACTGAAGAACAGCCTAGAAGCAGAGGTCCATGCCCCACTGAGGGCCTTGGGATGCCTTCCTGTTTCTTCCCTACCTGGGGCCCCTGCCCCACCTGTCAAGTCCCACTCCAACTTCACCCACCTGTGCTCCCCAAATCTGATGTGCTTTTCACCAGGCTGCCTCTTTACAGACAGCATTGCCCGCCCCACCCCCCCACACCGGCACTCCTTCAGCAGCATCGGGAGACTTGGATGCAGCTGACCAGAGCTGTCCCTCTGCCAGGGCCCCTGCACCAGGCTCTGCACCACACGAGGGCAGGAATCGTTGCCTCACTTATCTCTGTATTTCAAAAACCCAGCCCAGGGTTAGAGCAGGCAGAGCAGACAGCTGATAACTGCTGGCTGACTAGAAGGGAGGAAATAAACGGACGGAAGAGAGGAAGTCAGTATTTGTCAAGTCCATATTCATCCGACTTTCGTTAAGTCCCAGCACTGACTCTGTGAGTCTAACTGGCCCGTCTGACTTCATCTGTGCGTCCCATTAAGCATGAAGCCAAGAGTCCCTTTCTAAGCTTGGGGAAGGCTCAAGAGAGGCAAACTTGGGAAGTATTTTCCCCTTTTCATTTAAAAAAAAAAAAAAAGAGAGACCAATAATGATAAAATGTCATTGTTAATTTTGAGTTTGGGGGTAATATAAAAAATCCTTGGTTAAGAAGAAAAAAAAATCTAAAAGCAAGAGAAATGCAATAATGAATAGACTTATTTTTAAGATAGTAGGGTTTGGGGTGACATCTGGAATGGGTGAACTGACAAAGGTGCTGGCTGAAAGATAGTAGGAATGGACTGTGAAGAACTGAAAATCCAGAAACTCAACAGCAAAAGTAGAAAAACTGGCAAATATTTCTACAGTCCTACGTCAGACTATTATTAGACTTGATGAGGGATGCACATTCTTTCTTAGACTATTCTTTGTTTTCATAATAGATGGACTATATTTCCTATCTTAAATCTCTCTCACTAAAATTCCTAAGGTTTTTGTTCACATCAGAAAAAAAATCACTTCCCTTTTTCTTGGTTTAGAAAAATTACTGTTTCTTAATGCATTAAAATCACATGACTCTGATATTTAAATAAAGAAAATTGTTGTCATTGTTCAGCTGCTAAGCTGTGTCTGACTCTTTGTGACCCCATGGACTGCATGCAACCCACCAGGCTACGCTGTCCTTCACTGTAAATAAAGAAAATACAGCACATCCAATTGAAAAATTAAGCATAAAAAGGTTTCGTTAATTCCAACTATCTTAATGTTACTAACAAATAATATTTATATAGTGTTCAGTTCAATTCAGTTCAGTTTAATCACTCCGTCATGTCTAACTCTTTGCGACTCCATGAACTGCAGCACCCCAGGCCTCCCTGTCCATCACCAACTTCTGGAGTTTACCCAAACACATGGTGATGCCATCCAACCATTTCATCCTCTGTTGTCCCCTTCTCCTCCTGCCCTCAATCTTTCCCAGCATCAGGGTCTTTTCCAATGAGTCAGTTCTTTGCATCAGGTGGCCAAAGTATTGGAGTTTCAGCTTCAACATCAGTTCAATGAACACTCAAGACTGATCTCCCTTAGGATGGACTGGTTGGATCTCCTTGCAGTCCAAGGGACTCTCAAGAGTCTTCTCCAACACCACAGTTCAAAAGCATCAATTCTTTGGTGCTCAGCTTTCTTTATAGTTCAATTCTCACATCCGTACATGACTACTGGAAAAACCATAGCCTTGACTAGACGGACGCTGGTGACAAAGTAATGTCTCTGCTTTTTAATATGCTGTCTAGGTTGGTCATAACTTTATTTCCAGGGAATAAGCGTCTTTTAATTTCATGGCTACAATCACCATCTGCAGTGATTTGGGAGCCCAAGAAAACAAAGT
Organism: Capricornis sumatraensis; assembly: GCF_032405125.1. Lineage (NCBI taxonomy): Eukaryota > Metazoa > Chordata > Mammalia > Artiodactyla > Bovidae > Capricornis > Capricornis sumatraensis. The sequence continues at coordinate 84,344,951 of NC_091080.1, read as the reverse complement.
CTGTCACTGTTTCCACTGTTTCTCCATCTATTTGCCATGAAGTGATAGGACCAGATGCCGCGATCTTAGTTTCCTGAATGTTGGGCTTTAAGCCAACTTTTTCACTCTCCTCTTTCACTTTCATCATGAGGCTCTTTAGTTCCTCTTCACTTTCTGCCATAAGGGTGGTGTCATCTGCATATCTGAGGTTATTGATATTTCTCCTGGCAATCTTGATTCCAGCTTTGCTTCATCCAGCCCAGCGTTTCTCATGATGTACTCTGCATAGAATTTAAATAAGCAGGGTGAAAATATACAGCCTTGATGTTCTCCTTTTCCTATTTGGAACCAGTCTGTTGTTCCATGTCCAGTTCTAACTGTTGCTTCCTGACCTGCATATAGGTTTCTCAAGAGACAGGTCAGGTGGTCTAGTATTCCCATCTCTTCAGAATTTTCCACAGATTGTTGTGATTCACACAGCCAAAGGCTTTGGCATAGTCAACAAAGCAGAAATAGATGTTTTTCTGGAACTCTCGCTTTTTCAATGATCCAGCAGATGTCGGCAATTTGATCTCTGGTTCCTCTGCCTTTTCTAAATCCAGCTTGAACATCTGGAAGTTCACGGTTCACGTATTGCTGAAGCCTGGCTTGGAGAATTTTGAGCATTACTTTACTAGCATGTGAGATGAGTGCAACTGTGCAGTAGTTTGAGCATTCTTTAGCATTGCCTTTCTTTGGGATTAGAATGAAAACTGACCTTTTCCAGTCCTGTGGCCACTGCTGAGTTTTCCAAATTTGCTGGCATATTGAGTGCAGCACTTTCACAGCATCATCTTTCAGGATTTGAAATAGCTCAACTGGAATTCCATCACCTCCACTAGGTTTGTTCATAGTGATGCTTCCTAAGGCCCACTTGACTTCACATTCCAAGATGTCTGGCTCTAGGTGAGTGATCACACCATTGTGATTATATTGGTCATGAAGATCTTTTTTGTACAGTTCTTTCATGTATTCTTGCTGCCTCTTCTTAATATCTTCTGCTTCTGTTAGGTCTATACCATTTCTGTCCTTTATCGAGCCCATCTTTGCATGAAATGTTCCCTTGGTATCTCTAATTTTCTTGAAGAGATCTCTAGTCTTTCCCATTCTATTGTTTTCCTCTATTTCTTTGCACTGATCACTGAGGAAGGCTTTCTTATCTCTCCTTAGTATTCTTTGGAACTCTGCATTCAAATGGCTATATCTTTCCTTTTCTCCTTTGCTTTCGGCTTCTCTTCTTTTCACAGCTATCTGTAAGGCCTCCTCAGACAGTCATTTTGCTTTTTTACATTTCTTTTTCTTGGGGATGGCCTTGATCCCTGTCTCCTGTACAATGTCACGAACCTCCGTCCATAGTTCATCAGGCACTCTTTCTATCAGATCTAGTCCCTTAAATCTATTTCTCACTTCTACTGTATAATCATAAGGGATTTTATTTAAGTCATGCCTGAATGGTCTAGTGGTTTTCCCCACTTGCTTCAATTTAAGTCTGAATTTGGCAATAAGGAGTTCACGATTTGAGCCACAGTCAGCTCCTGGTCTTGTTTTTGCTGACTGTATACAGCTTCTCCATCTTTGGCTGCAAAGAATACAATCAATCTGATTTTGGTGTTGACCATCTGGTGATGTCCATGTGTAGAGTCTTCTCTTGTGTTGTTCGAAGAGGGTGTTTGCTATGACCAGTGTGTTCTCTTGGCAGAACTCTCTTAGCCACCTTCCAGCTAACCCAGAGATCATACGGAAGGTACACTTGTAAATGTTACTCTAAGTGTCTCGAGACAAGGGCAGCATCTTTCTTCTCTTTTACAGTCTCTCGAGCACCTACCACAAAAACTACTGAGCATCTACATAAATAATGCCAGAGGGGGGGACTCTGTGTCTTAATGTGGGACCGTCTTTAAGAGCATTTAAGGATAATCAAGAAACAAAAGAGAAAACTCGGAAAAATATGAACAAATAAGGAAGTTTATGTTAAAAACAACCCTCAAAAAAAAAAAAAAAAAAACAACCTCTCGTGTATTTACATCTTTTCATAACAGAGTCAAGAAGAAGCAAATGGTATTTTAAACTGATAGCGACAACACGTTAACCTCACTCTTGTCATTCTGTGGGAGGATCAAGGACAATGATTCATTAAAAAAAAAAACACAACGCTAAGACTTCAATTACACACATTCACCTTGTTATCACTTTTTGACACTTTTCCCCCCCAAATGTCAAAACTAAGAACTATTTCCCCTATAAACACTTTCTATCGTTAACGGCTCCTCTGAGAGGGATGTGAGCTGGGTTCTATCAAGAAGACAGTAATATAACAGAACTTTATTTCTCTTCACCTGAATTTGAGAGTACTGGTTTATTTTTCAATCAGTTATCTTAAATATTTCACAAATGCCACGTCGCTTGGCTTTAGTTTCTCATCATAGGGCTAACATTTTTCTAGTAATTCGTCAGTGGAGGTGGAAGAGAACTATGGCTCCTTCATGCATCTCTCGACCCTAACGAGTAGCTCAAAGGATGAGTCTGAGCTGAGATGTTAAGGGCGAGGGGCTAGGTCAACTCGTCAGGCACGTTCAGCTGGTTTCTTTCACTTGTCGTGGCCTCTCCCAGAGGGACCTGTGGAGGTTCTGCCCAAGAGCCCCTCTTGAGTTCCAGAAAAAGCCAGGATATGGACAGTTCTGCCACAGATGCTGAGGGCCTTGGGTTGGACCGGTGTTTGCTGGCTCTGGGGACTGGGGGTGGAGGAGGGCATGGTGCGACCCGCTATGAAATGCTGACCTTGGTCTGCTTTGTTGAGAAAAAAAGAGATGTTCGAAAGAACGAAATTTAAAAGGTTTGTTACTGAAATGCTCTAAATTGACTTTTATAGATTTTTAAAAACTTCACAGTGTGAAGTAATCACAAACTTCAAGGAAAATTTCAAGAAGAGCACTAAGAACTTGATCACTCTTCCACCCAGATTCACCAATTATTACTTTGCTGCAGTTGCTTTCTGTCCACATGCACACACACACATGCTCTATACACACACACACACACTCTCTCTCTCTCTCCTCCACTTATTTTCCCTGAGCCACCTGAGATGGAGCCACATACACACACACACACACACACACACACACACACACACTCTCTCTCTCTCTCTCCCACTTATTTTCCCTGAGCCACCTGAGATGGAGCCACATATATCCTGCCCCTATTTCCTTGTCTGCTCTAATCTATAATGCATGCGTGCTAAGCCGCTTCAGTGGGCGACTCTTCAGTGTCCGACTCTTGCGACCCCATGGACTGTACCCCTCCAGGTGCCTCTGTCCCTGGGATTCTCCAGGCATTTCCTTCTCCGGGGATCTGCCCGACCCAGGGAACGTAGCCAAGTCTCTTATGTCTCTCGCACTGGCAGGTGCGTTCTTTACCACTGGCACCAGCTGGGAAGCCTACACACAACAGAATTTCAGAATTGCTGTATTCGTACCCATGAGGAGTGTGAGCTTTGTTTGCAGTTTTTCTTTCTTTCTTTCTTTTTTTTTTTTAGGCAGAGGACATATTATGTTCACAAGCAACTGAAATTAATTTTCCCCCTTTCTTATATCATTCCCTTAAGATACAGCTGGAACATTTACTTCAGTTGCCTTGTAGTTTTATGGTTGTCCCCAGTGTTGATTTGCTTTTTGAACCTGTAAAACATTTACCTGATTCCTAAAGTTAAAACCATACAGACAGAGAAGCTCCTGGACCGTCCGCTTCCTTCTCTCCGAGCCCTTGCAGTGAACCAGGTTCAGTAGTTGTATACATATGAAATGTCATACACTTAAAAATAAGCAATCACAATGCAATTTTTTTTGAAATTATATCCTCCTCAAAGTCATAAGACCCAGAGAAGTCAATGACAGGACCCAAATGTCTAAAATGGGTATAGCTGGCAGTTTACCTGGTATCAAGATCTCTACTTATCAATATACGCTTGAATTCTTTCAAGTCCTGTTCACCAAAACTGCCACGGGTGTGAAGCCTGGATTTAGGGCAAGTACTGGGTGGTTACATTACCTGCTCCTCTGAAACCTCTAGAGGTGGGGACGCTGGTTGTTCAGCTCGCTGACCATCCTGATAGTTAACGTTTCTTCGGTGACGCAGAGGAGGGAAAAGACGGTTCCAGTTGATCATTCCTCCCTAAAAAGAGATCATCGCACAGAGATCAGAAACGGAGGCAAGGAAGCCTTGTAACGCTTGGCACAGCCTTCTGCAGTGACACAGTCACAGCTGCAGACTGGAGGTAAGATGTCAGATGGATGTGCTGTGCACAAGCAGTAAGGGCCCTGCAGCCCTTCCATCAACAGGCTGCAATCGGCAGCCTGCAGGAGATGTGCAGAGAGAAACGGAGGGGGTGGGTGCTGCCAAAGGGACTTGTGCCCTCTGACTGTGGAAGGTGGTGGAAGACGCATGCAGTCACTCCTAACCTCAGCCCCACGGTGTCCCCACTGATGCCGTCCCGACTCCGCTGGGCTCTGGAGAAGCCGCACGGAGGCCAACTCGGGGCGCGCAACCAGAGACCTGGAGCTTCCTTCAGCAGCTCTTTAAAATGCTGCTCCTCCCTCTTCTTGTTCTTTTTTAAAACTTAAGTAAATTCCGAGCAAGGTCAGCACAGAGAGAGAGACTGCAGGTGGAGATAAACCCCAGGTTGGGGGACAGGCCTGAGAATGTAAAGGTAAATCCTCCACAGGGGGGCAAGCAGTTCAGGCTTGTCCTCCGTGTGGCTTTCTGGATAACTTAACATTGATGGCGAGGTCACTTCTTGCCTTTTCTATGTTATCAGTAAACAAAAGCCACAATAGGAAGAAAAAAAAGTATGCACCTCATGCTGCTTTTAAAAAAATGGATTTTTTTTTTACCCATATGCCAATTTTTTAATTGATCAACTTCAATCTGTTTCTAGATGTCTTCTGGTTCTGGAAGATTTAGAGACTAAGAAAACCTAAAATTTTTCCTACTATAAATACTTGTGGATAAAATTTTAAAAATATTTCAAAAGCAGAGCTGAACACAAAGGGGAGACAGAGCCCCTACGGTGGCAGAATCCTACGTGCTGTGGAAACCAGCGCGGTAAAGAAGCAGGGACAGGTATGAGGGCGGGCACACTCTGCTAACTCAGACCCACCTGGGCGCTGGCACCTATCTGGGTTCAGGAGCGGAGTCCTCGGGTCTGAAAGAGGCTACGACTCTACGCAACAATGTGGTGAAATCTCTCAACGTAATACTGAGTAAAACAAACACAAAAGTACATCTGTATGACTCCCTTTATACGCTAACTTTTCTGTATGTTATACTTTAATAGAACATTACAAGAAGAAATAGAAAACTTGACAAGACTTTTAGCCATTAGTGTCACTGAAATAATACTTAAGGATCTACCTACTAAAAATCTACAGGTGAAGTCCATGAAAATTTTAAGGACCTGCTGTCTTATACAAATTGTTCTAGAGAAGAGAAAAGGAAAAGAGCCCTCCATCTAATTTTCTGAGGCTATGCAATGCTGTTTCCAAAATCAGAGAAGGCTATCATAAAACAGCCCACTTTAAATTTATGGACAAGTACAATAATCCTAGATAAAATATCAACAAACTCAATCCAACAATGTTAAAAAAGTACCATCTTATCCAATAAGATATATCAGAAATCTTAGAAAATATAGCAATATAATTCACACATTAACAAATTAAAAGAGAAAAACCAAATGCTCACTCAACAGATATAAAAATAATTTGGTAAAACTGGATGAAGAGGCAAGAATGCCTATTACCACCTCTTGCATTCAACACAAGTCGCTGCGTCATGAAGACAGACCAACCAACTGTGAAAGAAACTGCAGCAGGATGGAAGGGAAGAAACAAAACTGTCATTCACACAGGATGACCGTCTTACCTAGAACATGAGGACTAACAAGACGGAATACAAGACACAAAAATACCAGTAACATCCCTTGCCTGTGATCACTGAGAAAATGTAACTGCAAAAATTTCCTATTTACAAAGAATAACAGAAACTATTTAGGTACTCAGGAGGGCTTCCCTGGTGACTCAAATGGTAAAGAGTCTGCCTGCAACACAAGAGACGTGGGTTTGATCTCTGAGTCGGGAAGATCCCCTGAAGGAAATGGCAACCCACTTCAGTATTCTTGTCTGGGAAATCCTACGGACAGAGGAATCTGGTGGTCCATGGGGTCGCAAAGAGTCAGACATGACTGAGCAGCTAACAGCTCTCACACTCACTCATAGGTCCGTACGAATTAAATCTAACAGGAGATCTGCAAGTCTCTATGAAAACTGGTAAGCTTGATTGAAGGGTATGGGTGGAAAGACAGTCCATTCCTGCCTAACAAGGCTCAAAACTGGCATCTTTCCACACTCTGCCAATTCCAGAGTGTAGCAGATATGGTGGGCTGACTCTCAATATCCACATTCTTATTAAAAATAAGATTTCTTTTGGTGACACAGTTACTACAACACATTCTCAGCGTCCCCCGGTGGACTCAGTTGGGCCTATGGTTCGCAAGCCAAGAAGGCATGGAGGACCCCGAGAGGGGGCCTTCAAGGGAGGGACGCAGCCCTCCTCAGTGCCTCCTCCTCCTTCCTGGCCCCACGCTGAGGACAGGGCAGCAGCAAGAGAAGAGGAGACCGGGGGCGGCAACCGCTCCCGACAGTTTGGGGCTGTTAACATCTGATTTGTTTCACACGAGACAGACCCACACCTTGCTTAGGTTTCTGTGATTTCATGCTGCTGCTACATGCAGCTAAAGCTGTGTGTGTGTGTGTGTGTGTGTGTGTGTGTGTGTGCGCGCACGCATGTACGTGCATGCGTGTGTGTTGTGTGTTTTGGTGGAATGAGACAGCCTGAAATTAAGGGTCAAAACTAGACCTGAATACTTTCAAGAAGTATAAGGAGGACTTTTATCTACCAGTTACTAGGACTTACTGTCAGACAACAAGAATTAAAGTAGGATGGCATGAGCATGTGATGGGTGAGCAGTGCAAAGAAACAGGCTGAGAAATCAGAAGTAAACATGGCCACTTAGCACATGATGGAGGGGGCCCTGGAAGCCAGCAGGAGAGACACCACTTAGTGAACAGTACTGGGACAACAGGTAAAAGACATGGAAAAGGACAGAATTAGACCTCACGTCACATACAAAGTAAGCTTAGTTTAAAATAAACCCCATAGATTAAAGATTTAAATCTGGCAAGCTAGGCTGTTACTAAACATTTTAGAAGAAATAAGAGATATTCTTTATGTTGCTGGGATGGGAAAGGACTTCTAAAACCAAAATATGAAACATAAATTACACAAAAAAAGGGTTGCTAACAATTACAACAAATAAGAACTCTGTGTGATTAAAAACAACAGAGCTAGAAGACAAAGTATAGATTAAGAGAAGACATGTGTAACATATAACTGACAAAACAGTATGCAGAATACGTAAAGAATCAATGAGAAAAAATAAATAACACAAGAGAAGCGTGGAGAATGCATGAGAAAAGTGGAGAATGCATATGAAAAAACAATTTACAGAAGAGGAAACCCTGAATCAATAAACATAAGAAAAGATGTTCAACCTCACTAGCATAGGAAATGCAAATTAAAACAGCACTAAGTCATTTCATAACTGTAAGACTGGCAAAAATAAAATGTCTAACAATACCAAGGATGGGGGTGATGTGAAGGAAATGGGAATTCTATAGTGTTGATGAGAGTTTACATTGGCACAAACATTTCAGAGAACAATGTGTCAAGATCTAGTAAAACTGAGGATATTCTATAGTCTAGCAATTTTATCTCCAGGGAGCTATGAGTGCCTCAAGGGGCATTTAGAAGGTTATTCTCTGAAGCACCGATTATAATATTAAGTAAGAAAGCGTAAAAAAATTCAACTGTCCCTAAGTAGGGAAATAAACCAGTGAGTGGTTCCATTTTATAAAAGACTATAAAAGACAGCCTTCTGAATGGGAGAAAATAATAGCAAATGAAGCAACTGACAAACAACTAATCTCAAAAATATACAAGCAACTTATGCAGCTCAATTCCAGAAAAATAAACGACCCAATCAAAAAATGGGCCAAAGAACTAAATAGACATTTCTCCAAAGAAGACATACGGATGGCTAACAAACACATGAAAAGATGCTCAACGTCACTCATTATCAGAGAAATGCAAATCAAGACCACAATGAGGTACCATTTCACACCAGTCAGAATGGCTGTGATGCAAAAGTCTACAAGCAATAAATGCTGGAGAGGGTGTGGAGAAAAGGGAACCCTCTTACACTGTTGGTGGGAATGCAAACTAGTACAGCCACTATGGAGAACAGTGTGGAGATTCCTTAAAAAATTGCAAATAGAACTGCCATATGACCCAGCAATCCCACTGCTGGGCATTCACACCGAGGAAACCAGAATTGAAATAGACACATGTACCCCAATGTTCATTGCTGCTCTGTTTGTAACAGCCAGGACATGGAAACAACCTAGATGTCCACCAGCAGATGAATGGATAAGAAAGCTGTGGTACATATACACAATGGAGTATTACTCAGCCATTAAAAAGAATACATTTGAATCATTTCTAATGAGATGGATGAAACTGGAGCCGGTTATACAGAGTGAAGTAAGCCAGAAAGAAAAATACCGATACAGTATACTAACACATATATATGGAATTTAGAAAGATGGTAATGATGACCCTGTATGCAAGACAGCAAAAGAGACACAGATGTATAGAATGGACTTTGGACTCTGAGGGAGAGGGAGAGGGTGGGATGATTTGGGAGAATGGCACTGAAACATGTATACGATCATGTAATAAACGAATTGCCAGTCTATGTTCGATACAGGATACAGGATGCTTGGGGCTGGTGCACGGGGATGATCTAGAGAGATGATATGGGGTGGGAGGTGGGAGGGTGGTTCAGGATTGGGAACTCATGTACATCCGTGGCGGATTCATGTCAATGTATGGCAAAACCAATACAGTATTGTAAAGTAAAATAAAGTAAAATAAAAAAAAAAGACTATTACATGTGCAGCTAGAATAAATGAACTAGATCTAATGGATACATCTCAGAAATACAATGTTGAATGAACAAAGAAAGCTACATAAGAATATGTGTATATAAAACTATTTACATAAATTTAAAAATGTTTAGAATAATTCTGTGTAACCTATTTTATGGATATATATGTATGTGTACACACACACACACACACACACCACACACACACACACGTGGTGATTCTGCCCCCAACACCTAAGGAATATTTGGGGGCAGATGTCTGGAGGCATTTTTGGTCATCTTAGAGGGTGGGGAGGAGTCTGGGGAGAGGGTGGTGGGTGCTGTTGGTTTTTAGGAAGCAGAGGCCACGCCTGCTACTGCTGCTGCTGCTAAGTCGCTTCAGTCGTGTCCGACTCTGTCTGACCCCATAGATGGCAGCCCGCCAGGCTCCCCTGTCCCTGGGATTCTCCAGGCAAGAACACTGGAATGGGGTGCCATTGCCTTCTCTGACGGCTGCTACTAAGCACCCTCTAATGCACAGGACAGACCCCACAACAAAGGACGGCCTGGACTGAAAGGCCCACAGTGTCCTGGCTGAGAAGCCCTGATATACACACAGGTGGCGAAGATACAAATACATGCAGGCAGTGGACACAGTCAAAGGCAGACACACAAGACACCTGCTTCAGGACAGGACAGTGGGAGGAGGGGGTGAGCCTTTGGGTGAATCTGTAACATTTTATTCTTCAAAGGGAGTGAGAGTGAAAGAATAAGCAAAGCAAAACAAAACAAAAAACCAACAACAAAAAACACAACTAAACTCCAAGCTGTGATAGAAAAAAGTGCTTAAAAAGCAGAAAGTTACAGGAGCTCTAGGTTCTGGGGTGTTTTGACACCGGCCTGCTCTTTCTGTAGGTTCAACGTGAGCCTCTGCAAACAGGAAACACTTCCTTTACTTTGTCTTCTTCAAAAGCAATAACCACATACTCAAAAGAGGAAGGAGGAAACAGCTTGCATTTTGAAGAGCCATATTTTGTTATTACTTGGTACGGAGATTTTCAAATAAAGTCAAAGTTCTTCTGAAAACAAGCAAACAACTGATTTTCCAACTGAGAGCAGCAAAGGATTGTTCATGTTGTATCATGTGGAAGTTACGTGGACTAGAACTCTCTCTCTAAAGGTCTTGGCTGGTTTCAGAGGGGACTGCCAGGCAGGCCATGTCTACACCGAGAAGCCCGGTCAGAAGAGTCCCCCAGGGGCCCCGGGGGCACGCGTAGCTTCCACAGGAGACACGAGTAAGGTGCATGGTCTGGTCCTTACTGCCACGCAGCTCCTGATCTCCCCGGGGAAAGGAAGACATCCAGAAAGGGAAAAGTCAGAACCAGGCAAGGAGGTCCAGGAAGGAAGCCACGAGGCATCAAAGGGCAGAGCCAAACCTCGGGGGTGAAACTTCAAACAGGGTGGGGGCTTTTAGCCGAGTTTTAAAGGTTGAGTGTGGTTTCAACCAGGGAGAGGATAGCCAGGCATTTTGTCAGGCTGTTCAAAGACAGGGGACTGAGAATGCATTTATTCCTACTTCAAGGGCCCAAACAATGCTCTGGAGTAATGACGGAGGGATGAAAGAGTAGAGGAAGCTGAGTGACTGAGAGCAGTCTCTAGAGCCAGAATACCCGGGTTCGAATCCCAGCTCTGCAATTATCACGTGACCTTAGTAAAAGTGAACTGAAGTCGCTCAGTTGTGTCTGACTCTTTTCGACCCCATGGACTGTAGCCTGCCAGGCTCCTCTGTCCATGGGATTTTCCAGACGAGAATACTGGAGTGGGTTGCCATTTCCTTCTCCAGGGGATCTTCCCAACCCAGGGATTGAACCCGAGTCTCCCGCATTGTAGGCAGACGCCCTACCGTCTGAGCCACCAGGGAAGTACATGTAACCTGAGGCTTTAGTTAGAAAACAACTTCTTTGAACTTTAGTTTTCTCATCTGTAATATGCAAATAACAACTACACTCACCTCATAAGGATATGAGAAATAATGAGTTTGTACATGTAAAGCATTTAAAACAGAGCCTGGAAAACGTCTAAAAGCATATTACGTATATATTTAGCCATTATTACTGTCTGATACTTGTATGGTGTCTTACAGGGTTATTTTTCATTTTCCCAGCTCAACTACAGGACCCTGGAGAGCTGCACTGGGGGTGAGATTTGCATCAAAGCCCCCAGGTAGCGGGCACGACTCTCAGCTCAGTGCAGCCTGAAGCTGGTTCCCCAGCCAAGGGAGAGATGGAGGTTACAGGGCAGGTATAAATGAACGTGATGGTTTAGAACAATGAAGTCTTTCCAAAAGCATCCTTATCTTATTTTAAAAGTTTGGTCACTGGGGGCTGGGAAAGCACCCTTTATGCTCTGTCTTGGTGATCTGAACGCCTTTATCAGATGCTAGGCTCTGAACTGTAAAGCAGGTGGGGGCCTCTCCACGGTGGCTGCCTGTGGACTGTGTCAGGAGCATGCTGGGGTGGTTATGGGTTCATCAGGACAGAGTGACAGGACTGCTCAGTGACACTGAGAGGCGGCACCTGTACAGGAACCACCCGCCCTGCTGTGGCCCATGGCTGTCCAGTGGCCTCCACGTCGCGGCACACACAGAGGGCTGTACGGGTGTGACACACAGGACAGAGGGAGCCCCCACACCTGGCCTGGCAGCTTCGGGCCCTCCCCGCCGCCCTGTGCGCTGAAGGGATCACTACCTCAGCCCACCTGTGACTGGGACCCAGGGGTCGGGAAGTCCTGCCGCAGACTCTTGAGGAAACACTGCACGTTTAATGCGAGCAGTTCATCGTGGAGTTCAGACACAGGGAAGGCCAGAGTACTTCAGGTGGCTCGGTTACAGTGAAATCAGCGGAATCACAGTGCCTGCTCAAGCACCGCTAAGAACCTGAGCCACAAAGCTGGAAAGAGAGCTCAGATGGCGTCCCCGCGTTCCAGAAACTCCGTCTGGTATTCTATCCGTTAAATTGCTTTTCCCTCTTCATCCAGGTTACCCGGAAAACCCTCTGCTTGGTCAGCGGTGCCTCCTTCGCTCTCCACACCCTCCCGGGACACTGGACCCCCCCTCCCCGCCCCCTGCCCCCATGCCCCTATGCCCCTCTGGCTTCTGGAGAATCACACTTTCTTGGTCTTTTGAGCCTCTGGTCACTCCCTGAGTGCCCCTGAGAGCCGCTGCCTCCAGTCTGTGTCCTTAACATGCTGGCTGGTGTCCCTAAGGTCCTGTTAGGATCATTCCTCCTCTCTCTCCACACCTGTCCCCAGGGGCTCGTGTGTCCCCAGGGCTTTAGTTTCCACGCGTCTGGTGGAGACTCCTACCCCGCCCCCCTGCCCCCATCCAGGTGCTGCCCCCTGGAGCCACACAGCCAGATCGCCCAACACGTCCCCTCAGAGGCTCCAGAGACATGTAAGATGGAGCACGTCCCAGACAAAACTCGTCATCAGTCCCGTATCTCTCCCCGTGTCCCCGCTCCTGGGGAATAACACGGATGTCCACCCACAGCACAAGCCAGCTCACCAGCTCTGTGAACTGTTAAGTCCCGAGTCCTTTGGAATCCGTCTGTTTCTCTGAACTCTGACTCCCGCCATCCCATTTTAGATCACCGTCAAGGGTGACCTTCTGAGAGAGAAATCTCATCACGCCATCTCTCCACTTAAAAACCCTTCAGTGGTTCCCATTGCCTTTCTACCAATCTTAAAATACTTTTTTCTTCATTGATAGCAATCGCAAACCCACTACTTGCTAAAACATTTTTATGAAAAAAACAAACCATTTTCCAAAACAAAGACCATTAGTTACTGAGAAGAATGTCATTATTTTCTATTTTTGGAAATCTCTTTTATGTCTGGCTTAATGGAAGATAGCTACATTCTCGCATCTCCGTCTGCAGTCAATTCTGCTACAAGCTACTCTGGCTTCTGAAGTATATAAAAATATCTAGCCATATGGAGATACAGAGCTAGACAAAAAATTAGAGTATATTAACAGCCTTCTCTGTAGATATTCTTTGATACTCGTCAAGGTCCTATTGGTTTCAGGATACAGTTCTGGTTTCTCACTAGGGCTTGCCAGCCTCCTGTTGACCACCCCAGTGGTTTTCCTCACCATGCTGGCCTCAGTCTAGACACCTGCCCAGGAGGCTTCTCTAATCCCCAGGGTGAGCTAGTCTGGGGTGAGCTGCTCCCTCACGCAACTTGCCAAGGACAGCCCTTGGGACGATACACTTTAATTCTCTGCCAGGAATCTTCCCAGCAGGTGACGAGATGCCATGAAGGCTGAGACTGTCCTTCTTGTCTCTGTATTAATAGACCCAGCCTTGCCTGCCACCCGGCATATCCAACTACTTAAGAAATATTAGCTGAATGAATAAGGCAGTGGACAAATATACAGCAAAGCATATTGCTGAGTGAAGTTCTAGGCGGTTTTCCTTGGCAAAGATGGAACAGTGAGTTGTAATACGGGGCCCTAAGTGTTGGGGTGACCAGGGTGGGAGGGGCTGACGCTGGGAGGTCCAGAGAGAGAGTGGAGCACATCACACGGCCGATAGGACCTTTAATGGCAGGAGGCACCATCTCCCTCTAACGTGGGAACCAGCAGTTTTCAAAGAACTGTGGCTGGGGAGCTGCGATGGTGCCGGGAAGCTGGAGCTAGGAGCTCCTCACGGGAGGGGTGTTTATAAAGCGCTGACTGCTGCCCTGTACACATCGCAGGCTGCTGCTCACGGTGTAAATACGAGTAGGGTTGGCTTCATTCCCGTACCTTCTGTGTGCAGAGCGCTGCACTGGGGCCAGGTAAAGAGGGCTGTGACACACCGAGAAGTGACTAATTTCCTATGGCCCAGAGAGCGCTTAGCTGAGGTGGCAAAACAAGGGCACGGTAGAAACTGAACAGGAGGCACTGGGGATGCGGCACGTAGTGACTGCGGGCGATGTGAGAGGCCTCCTGTTAGACTGAGCGCCAGGGGCTGCCGTCATCAGCACTAGCTTCATGGCAAAACCCGGAAACAAACCCCATCAGAGCCACCACACCCAGAAACTAGCCATACATCTATCCATCACGTAGATGAAAGATGGAAGGACAATCACAGGGCTGAGAACGAGCCCGATCACGTCTTTGGGAAGCAGTTCCTGGGTCATGCCTAGGAATATGACCAGGAGAAGCACGTGGGAGATGGAGGCAGACACGGCGCGTGAAGCGCCCCATCGTCACGTTTGCACAGATGCCAGAAGTGGTCCCAACAGTGGCGCTCTGCACTGCCGGGCACAAGCAGCCTTAGCAGGTGCTTGGAGGAAATTGTGGACTAGAGGGAAACCAGGGGGTGGCTTGAACACAGTCCCAGGTTAATTTGACAGCTCTCAGTTTTCTTTGGGGTTTATCTGACAGCCAGTTTTGGGGGCTCAGACACTTTACATCAACCACCCTTCTCAGCAAAACACAAGGCAGCTTCCACAGCAGTGAGATCTGAGACAGGGCTCTCTGACGGCCTGATGCCCTCTGCCATGGTCCCCCCTCCTCCTTCTTGTCCTGGTTGGCCGGAGCTCTGGGGGCCACTCCGTTGCTGGGTGGGGGTGCCCGGGCCACGGGTGTGGTCTGAACACTGGACTGGGGAGGCAGCGAGGAGCGGGGTGAGGAGGTGCCCAGAGTCCACAATTAGGAAGCAATGCTGCAGCCCAGGCCACTGTGCTCCCTGCGAGGGGCGCTCTGGCTGGTGTGCGCACCACCTGACGTGTGTCCCGAGCCCTGTGTGTCTCAGATGGCGTGTCTCGTGAGAGGCCGGGGCTTCCCATCACCGCTGATCTTAAATTCTAACAGGCAGAGGAAAGGACCCAGGAGACAAGGGCAGCTGGCTTCAGATGACCCTGAGGTCAAGGGCTCCCCACCCTGAGGGGCGAGGAGCTGGGGTGGTACTGGGGATCCCAGGTACTGCCATGCCTGGGGTGGGGTGGGGGTGCTCACATTTCCCCAAGGCTGGCTGACCCTCCTCTAACAGGGACCTTCTCTTCTGTGAAGCGTCAGGATCAAAGGTTTCCCCGCCTTCTGCGGGGAGGTTTGGTTTTGATTTTGGCACTGAACGGGAACGCGCGCTTTCTTGTGAGGAGGAAGTGGTGGTGAGGGTATGAGCAGCCCAGGCTGGGGCCATCTGGTGCAGGAAGAGGACACCTCTCTCTCACTTGAAGGCGTTTTTACTATCTTCACTTGATTCACTAGCACATGCGTGTGAAGACTGAACACAAGAACTGCACAGCACAAAGCACAGCTTCCTTGAAAATATGAAGGAAAGGGCATCTTTGGGCACTGGGATGACACATTTCCACAATTCACCTTTTGTTTACAATTTGTTTTGCTCTTTTTTTTTTTTCTTTTGCTCCTTAACCTTAGCTCTACACAGAAATTATTAGATAAAAGTAAAAATTAAGTTTACTTCTGGTACTTGTTACCAGTAAATGTTTGGACAGAAGAAGAGGTGAAATTTGTTATTAAAACTGAGATTGGGGATGACTCAGTGTTTCCCCTCTTTTCACCTCTCCTTCCCCCCGAGCGGTCACTCATCTTCACCCTTCAGCAATCACCTGTCACCCCCTTACCCGTCCTCCGACGAGCACCGGGCCAGGGCGGACAGCATCTCCTGAGAGCCTGGCAACCCTTTTGGACTCAACTCTCTTCCCTGTACATTAAATCAAGCCCACTCTCAAGTACCACCTGTATTTCCTTTCAAGGGGGTCTGCCACTGTGTACATCTTCGCTGTCATCCTCTGTGATTAAACCAATAGACTCTTAGATGACATCACTACCTTGAGCTTCACAGATATTCTATTTGGTACATATTGAAGGTCTGTGGAAACGCTGAACTGAGCGTATCCATCTGTGACATTTTCCAGCAGCATTTCCTCACTCTGGGCCTGTGCATCACTATTTGCTATGGTGATCTGTGATCGGTGACCTGTGACGCTACTGTTGTAATTGTTTCAGGGTGCCATGCATGCTGCTGTCTTATTTTAAGAAATTGCCACACCCACCCCAACCTTCAGCAAACACCACCCTGATGACTCGTCAGCAGCCTTCAGTACTGAGGCAAGACCCTCAGCCAGCATAAAGATTATGACTCCTGGAAGGTTCAGATGATGCCTAGTATTTTTTTACCAATAATGTATTTTTTTGATTAAGGTATGTACATTTTTAAGGACATAATACTATTGCATATTCAACAGACTACAGTATAGTATAAACATAAGTTTTATATGCACTGGGAAATCAGAAATTCATGGGACTCACTTTATTGCAACACCTGCTTTCATGTGGTCTGGAGCCGAACCTGCAGCATCTCCAGGTGTGACCATATTGTCCCCGACCAACCTGTACGCCACAGCAGGAGAACCGCGCCTATACGGCCTTTCACAATGCCACCACCGCAACTGAGGATCTTAATTACATGCGAAATCACATCTGAATTGCTCTGTCCTGTTTTGAAGGTCTTCCAAAACCAGCCTCATCCTAATTACTTCTCATCTCTTCCCTGCACGTTCCTTCCACTTACCAGGCCCTCACTCACTGAGACAGCATCTGCCCCAATTGTGCCTGTTACCTAAAATGCCCTCCCCCTGCCCTCCACCCCTCTGCCACCCTACCAGTGTGCACAAGGCCCGGTTTTTGTTTTCCATCTGTAACTAGCTTCTTCCTTGACTGTCCAAATCCTTACTGGTCTCCCCATCGCTGAACGTCTACAGAACTCAGTCAAGCAGCCGGTCTGAGAGGACGAGACCACCTGAAGGCCTAGGGTGCCTCATGTGTACAACAGGAAATTGGACTAGATGATTCTTAAACTAATCACTCCGAGTTGCCTCTTCCAAATCAGTATCTCACCTCCCTGGTGGCTCAGATGGTAAACAATATGACTGCAATGCGGGAGACCCGGGTTCCTTCCCTTACAAAGAATGTCTTGAAAGCCAGGCAGTTCTCTCTCAAATACAGGTTTTCCCCGTTGCAGCAGGAGCCCCGGGGGCCACTTGCTGAAGCTGCTGCAGATTCCTCGGGCAGACACAGGTCCAGACACTCTCCACTTTATCCCCTCTTGTACAGACTGCTTACGAGTGTCACCTGCACTGATGGAAGCGCTCTGATGGCCATCTCTTCTGAGCAAGGACCCTTGAGCACCACTCCTACGAAGATGGCAGGAACGGGCAGCTCAGGAACGCAGAAGTCAAGTACTGAGCGGTGATCTCTCACAGCCCGGAGCCCCTGCTCTGAACCACCAACAGAGTGGCACCTGCACCTCTCGCCCCACCCCGGGAATCCAGGCAAGACAAGAGTGTGTACACCACCATCACTTAGAAAGTATGATTAAAAAAAAAAAAAATCTTGGTATCGCTAATCTGTGCTCTGATCTCGAATAGGAGATCATGACTCATGAGCCTGGAAACTCCTGTGCTCCTGCCGCCTTCTTCACAAAACCATGTCTGTCACCCACCGCAGCAGGCCACAGGCCTGAAGCTGGGGCGGGTTCCATGAAAGTCAAGGCTTCTTGAGATCATCAGGAAGACTTGTTTTTTCCTGAAAAACTCATGGGTAGCCCAGGGGTCTGTCCTGCACTCGGACTGTTTACTGGTTTTGAAAACCCACAGGGATGGCTTTGCTTTTTTTTGAGGAGGAAAAATTTATAAAATGATTACGGAGACACATTTTTTTTTTCCTAATATTCCCACACATTAGGTGTGCTTCAAGATACATCTCTAAATTCATTCATGGTTTTAAAAAAGCAATTGATAAATGAGAAAAATAAAAATAAAAAACAATTATGAAGAGAACTAGGATTGCTGATCATTTTAATTGCCCCTAAACACCGAGTATGTGGTCATCGTATACTTGCGTCCTTAAGCACCATGAGACTATACCACCCTCTTCTTTCTCATGAAGACCAAGGCAGAGTGGAAAACAGAAATGATTTTCTCGAGGTCACTTAATGAGTCAGCCTTGGAAAGGGATTAGAATTTATATTGATCCTATCTTCCAGTTCTGAATTGTGTCACAAAGGTCACTGTGATCAACTGCAAGAGCACCCAAAACATAACAGCAGTTTCTGCAAGGAGGTGCAGATTGAGATAAACAGCAGAGCTTGAATTTCACTTGAAAATGGAGTTCTCGCACCTAGTTCTGATTTAATTTGCAGATTTTTATCAACCGAGCGCTAGTAACTTATTCCGTACCTGATACTACACACTTCAGACTCATAAAAGAAAAAAGTCATAAAAGAACTAGCTCTAACTGATTAGATTGCTTTGTTGACAAGGCAGCGCAGCAACTTGAAAAGGATGGCTTTAAAATCAAATTGCACCAAAAAGTGAAAGAGCAAAGCTGAAAAGGAAAAGTGCTGAGAAGCAAGCCACGTGCTCGGGTGCTGTCTTCAGGGCTGCTAGGGTTCATCTTGGCTGACAACCTGCTCCCTCTGGAGTCAAGGTGGGCTCCTGAGCTATACACACACACACACACACACACACACACACACATACACACACCACATACACAAAGACACACACACACAGGTTTAGGTATACAGCGTTCAGGGCTCCATTCCAGACACACTTTCCTGGGGGAGGGACTTCTGGAAGAGCCTTCATGACAATTTGCTCCCTACTCTGACTCGGGAAGAGGAAAGCCTGTGCTGTCTTGTTCGCTGTGGTACTCCCCAGAGCCGGGAGGAACGCTAAGTACACCAAGGATGTTTTGTGGAAAGGAGGGTAATGGAAACTAGTCTTGGTGTGGCCAAGAGGTGAGACCCAGCCAGCTGAAGGGACAATGACAGAAACTGGAATGAAGGGCAGTCAGGCATGCTGCCACAAAGACAAACCTCAGAAACGTGAGGCCAAGTGAGGCCCCCGTCATAAAGGGCCAGACGGTACCTGATTCGATTCGGTGTCTAGAACAGGCGAGTCTAGAGAGTCAGAAGCCAGATGGCTGGCTGCCCGGGGTGAGGTGGGTGGCAGGATGCAGGACTGACTGCTAATGGGAACAGTCTCTTCGGGAAGGAACATCCATGTTCTGAAACTGAACGTGGTGATGGTGGGAGAACTCTGAGGACGCACTCAAAATCACTGAATTGTCCCTTTTTTTTTTTCGGCTGTGCCGGTGGCTTGACGGATCTTAGCTCCATGACCAGAGATCAAACCCCAGGTCCTGGCGGTGAAAGCGCCAAGTCCTATCCACTGGCCAGCCAGGGAATTCCCTGAATTGACCTCTTTTAAGTAGGTGAACCATATGGTATATGATTCAACCTCAATAAAGCTATTATAAAAACTTAATAAAATTGAGAACCTGAGAGCACTTTTACTTACACTTAAAAAAAGCCACTAAAATAAAAATCCTTGATTAATAAAAGGAACGCTCATGATCTGCAAGGCAGATGTGGCTCGTAACCATGCACATGTTAGATGTTACCTGACAACTGTTGCTGGGCTGGATGAGGAGAGAAACAATTTTCACAGCCACAAAATGTTACTAACCAAGGGTGAGAGAATACAGCCAACTCACGTCAACCAAATACTGAGAAAATAACTGAAATGCATGTGTGAATCACGGTCAGCTGCGGTAGGTGCCAACATCTCCTCTCCTCGCAGGTCAAAAAGGCTGCTCGTTGCTGAAAACAGAGGTGATAATCAACCAGGAAACACAGGCAGCCGGAGGAAGTGCAGAGGTAATGAAAAAATCAGCATCAAGCAACCTCACTGCTTTGCTGACAAAATTCCTGCTTGGCTTATACCAAGCATGGATGCATTCACAGTGGGCTCCACCGTAATTCTACTTCTAGAGTACGTGGAGATCTTACAGAAATGCCTTAGCAAGTCTTGTCACCAAGCTCAGCTTGTGGCACTGTCTCCATCAGCCAAACAACAGAGGGAATGGCGGTTCACAGCAGTTACCAGACAACCAAACTCGAGAGAGTACAGACTTCCTGGGAGAGAGTTGCTTAGAAAGTTGCTGGCTACATAATCTTCCAGGGCAGAGGGTTGATAAAGCTCTTCTGTAAAAGGTCAGGGAGTGAACGTTTTAGGTTTTGAAGACCAATAGGCCAAATTCAAAGATACTATGCAGGTACTTACAGAGCCACTAAAAAGGTAAAAACCATTCTTAGCCTTAGTTTGGTCCATGGGCCCAGCAGCCTACTGACCTTTGTTCTAAAGGTTACAAGTTTCAGAGAGGAATAACAATCAGGTTAGCTCCTAAATCAGGACTCTCAAACTTCCTGAGACCCTGAAAACAGACCTTCCGATGCAATCAGAATAATTAATACCTGACGGATCTTTCTGGTGTGTCAGGTAATGCTGCACCAATTATTTTATCCTCATGATAACCCTCGAGAGGCTGTGCACGGAGCTCCCTGTCCACCCAGGGTTGAGTCCTTGACTGCAGATTTCTTCCCCTTTTCATTTACATCCTGTTGCTTTTCTACTATGACGGCAGCACGACCAGCAAAGAGGGCACTGTGTGCTGAGGAGCCGCAGAGATTCATGGCTGCTCAAATGTTTGTCACAGAGGGGATTTCAGTGACTGTTCTGGAGGTGTGAGCGCCCCGGGGCTGGCAGGGCTTGACCCTTCACTCTCAAGTAGCAAGGACGCCCTGCCTAACCCCAAGAATGTCCCGAGGACTCAGAGCATCCTCACCATCTGGCCTTCCTCCTCCAGTTTCACCCTTCCCCAGGATCACTCACGTCAAGGCCAAAGTCATCTTTCTTAAGAGACAAATCTTACTTACTCTTCCGTTTAAAAGCCTTCACGGATTCTACTTCTTGCAGGACCGAAGAAAAACACTTTCAAGTGTGGGACAAGACCTCTGACACCCTGGCCTCACCTCACTGCCCCCTCCTGAAGGAAACCCTGAGCTCAGACAAATGCACTCGTCATCCCCGCAGCTGTCTCGAGCCCCTATGCTTTTTCTCCCCAGGCCCTCCTTGTGGAGGCCCTCCTCCATGTTTCTGGCCTGCGTGCTGGCGTCTTCCCAAGACTTCTCAACCACACAGGGCTTTGCAAACTGAGATTTTTCTGCTGGCATGGACTCCAATAGAAACCTAGCCCTGTGCACTGACTCATCTCTTGTCCCCCAGGGGCTGCCAGCTTCTCGAGGGTCGGGGCAGGGCCATTTCCTCTCTCTGGACTGCACACTGCAGTGGAACCAAGAGGGGCACAAGCAAGCAGAGCACGCAGCTCTTGTCCTTCAGGAACTCAAACACTCTTCAGTGAATGAATGAAGCACAAGCCCCCGAGGAGTTACATAACAGTCTCAGCAGTGGAAAAACAATCAGCAGCTGCTAGTACCAAAATGACTGGGCAATGTCAGCCACCGTGGAGCCGGCAGCCATGCTGGGGGTGGGGAGCAGTGGGCCCGGGAGCAAGGAGCTGGTTGGGGTACGGTTAGCCTGGAGCTGACACGCCGCCCCTACGACAGTGTACAGAAGAATGGGACTGTGCTTGGGAGGGAGATGAGAGTCAGAAGGCAGGACCACCTGGGCGTTACTATGGAGTCAGCTCAGCTTTCATCACGGCGAGTCTGTCAGAGCTGCTGGGGAGTGGCCACCGTGGAAATGTCCAGAAAGGTCACGTTGCTGGGCCTGACGATGAACTGAAGGGCGCTGCAGAGCGGCCCTGTAGGCCCAGGGGAAGCAAGGTGTCGCCTCCCTTCAGTGCTGGGGGTCGTGCGTTCACGGCAGAGCATGGGATGACAGCTGTACGTTCGGGAGCGGGGACGTGACACCTGCACAGGGTCTGCGGACAAGGCCAGGTGCTCTGAGCACGAGGGACGCTCGCCTGTCCTCTGCGCCAGTCCCTGCACTGCTTCTTAACAAGGTGCCTTCCGCCAAAACGCCTTCCACAAGGCAGCCGACTCCTGTGGTCTTCTCCTCCTCACTGTCTCGGCCTGGCCTTTCTTTTTTTTCAGTGGGGGGTGGGGAATGGCCTCTGAATCTGTTGAGCACCCCTACTCCATCCTTCCTGAATCACTCCGCTGCCCTGAACTCTCCTGGGCGCCTCCTCGCCCCCTGGACGGCCCTTCTTCCTCCTCTCTGCTCTCTGCAAGCTGGGTCTCAGGCTGTCTTTAGTGGTTTGCTCCAGACTTGTCCTCAGAGGACAAGTATACGGTCCTGAATACTTTCCGGCTAGGACTATACATCTGCACTTGGCTGGTGGTCTCAGTGTTTTTTTTTTTTTTGGCTGCGATATGTGGCAGATGGGATCTCAGTTCCCCAACTAGGGATCGAATCTGTGTCTCTTGCCTTGGAGTCTTAACCACTGGACCAGCAGGGAAGTCCCTGGCATCAGTCTATTAAGAAATTCTATAAATATTTATTCTACGCATATGGAGCCACTAATTTCCTGAATTCGTGAGTTCCTACCACGTGCCAGAATAATGCCAGGCATTATTCACGTTAGAGATACAATGGAAAAAGTTTCCACCCCCGCCAACCCCACCTCCAAGACACACAGCTGGCCCTGGCGCCTGAGTTGGCCGTGCGGGGCTCTGAGGATGGAGAGAGGGTTGGAGCTGACCGGGAGGCTGGAGAGGGCTTCCCCAAGGAGGGGGTTTTAGAAAACATTCAAGGGTGAGCGGGAGTTAGGCAAGCAAAGGCCGCATAGGGTGGGGTGGGGTGGGGTGGGGTGGGGAAGTTGGTGCAGGGGAAGTTTGTTGTCAGCGAAGGGCAGATGTGGAGGCAAGAAGTGAGAAACAACAGGGCTGAGATGCCTGCAAACAGTTCAGCATGATCAGCCGGAGGCGGCTGGGGGCTGGGGGTGGGGAGACGGGGCTAAGGAGCAGGCAGGGGCCGCTCGGGGGAGCAGGAACCACCCTGGAAGCTGAGGCGGGCCTCTGAAGGCCCTGGTGGGAGTCAGACAATCAGATTTGTGTCCATGGAGCCCAGCTAGAGGGATGGAGTGGGGGGCAGGGCGGGGGGAGGGTGCGGTCGAGACAAGATTTTCCTAGGTGAGTGGACCGAGGCAGGGGATGGAGAGGTGGGTTTATATGGGGAAAGCAGACTCTCTGGGATGCAGGTGAGGGAGGGGACCTGCGGGATGGGGAAGCCGAGGGCAGAGTCCAAGGGGAAGTCAGGATGCTCTGGTCTGGGCCTCTGGGAGGACGGTGGTGCTTCCCATCAGGGAGGGAAGGAGGGGTGGAGGAGCCAGGTCAGCAAAGCAAGGGTACATTTCGGTGCCCCGGAGCAGACAGGGGGAAATGCCCAGCGGCGGTAGGATGCTGAGGTCTAGGGCCCAGGAGAGGTCAAGGCCACAGGTCTAGGTCTGGGAGCCAGGAGCTTAGCTCAGGGGAGCCTTGGACTGGGTCTGGTGGGAGTGTGCCCAGGAGAGCTGGGCAGGCTGGACCTTGGAGAGAGCACGGGTTTGGAGCTCAGTGAAGAGACAGCCGTCATCCTGGCCAGGGGTTCACAGAGCTGAGCGCTAGAATTCTAGAATCTTCTGTTGGTCTCTTCCTCCACGGTCTCTCCTTCCTTTACCAATCTCATACTCAGCGATAGAGGAACTTTGCTGAGATAACTGTCCTAGCAACACTACTGATTAAACCACTTTTGACAGCCTCCAATGTCAAGCTCCAACTCTGCTGCTGGGTTGAAAAACACCTCCCTCTGTTACAGTCGCTGTGTTCCTTCCCTTGGTCACTACGTACCTATCTCTTGGCCCTCACGTCTCCTTGAGGGCCTTCCCCTTGCAGGCCTCCCTGCCATCTCCAAGGCCTCCCCTCCATCTTGCTGGTCCTCTCCTCTAGGCTCGTCCT
Organism: Capricornis sumatraensis; assembly: GCF_032405125.1. NCBI lineage: Eukaryota > Metazoa > Chordata > Mammalia > Artiodactyla > Bovidae > Capricornis > Capricornis sumatraensis. Next base: position 84,321,086 of record NC_091080.1, on the reverse strand, counting down.
CTCCACTGCCCACATCCTGCCCAGCCTTCTAGTCCCTGAAGCCTCTCACAGCATCAGGCCCCCTTAGGGGTCTTACTGCTCTGGGCACTCCGGGCATTATTTCATCGTTCTTGGATGCTTCTCTAATTCAAGTGTGTCTGTTGAGTTCCCTGACATTGATCAAAACCTCTCTAAAGGGAAAGGACGTGCTTTTCACTTCTCAGGGGCCAACTGCACCAAACTTGGTCACTGTTTCAATAACGACCGCTGGCTGACTGCGACCCCAGAGCCAAGTGCAGACCACAGGCGGTGGACAACAGTGAGCATGAAGCAGGTGGCAGGCAGCAAGATGAAATCTGACAGAAGCAGGCAAAGCAGTGCAAAGGATACACCCAAACAGGACTCTGGCCTTATTCTGGAATGCTTGAAATTAAAAACTGCAGACAGATCAATCTAATGCACAGTATTTAGGAGATGAATGGCTTTCTGACCAAACAAATGTTGGGTTTTATGAAAAAACATCTGAAAACCCACAGACTGTAAACAAATAATAAGTTTATCGTAAATGCAATCATGGAATTTGAGGAGGTCTGCAATAAAGCAGAAGGATCCTAAAACAATCAAAAAGATATTTTAAAGATGATGGAGGCAGGAGTACTAGCTTTGGGTTTAAACAGTTAATTTGACTGAACCTTAAACTTAGCATTGAGTTTCCTACCAGCTGAAGCCAAGAAAGAAAGAAAAACCCAGTGAAGGACAGGGCAGAGGCCCTGGAGTCAGACACATCTGGGCCCCTGTTCTACAGCTCTCTCAGCAGCCGTGAATGGGCAAGCCAGCACCTTGAGCCCAGGATACGGGCAGGGAGCAGCTGCGACTCTCAAGGCAGATGCTGGGAATAAATGCAGAGGGAACGAGGCAGTCCAGGCCAGGGGACCCCCTGTGCTCTTCTCTGTAACAGACCTCACAACGAGAAGCCAGTGGGAGGACTCCAGGGGCTAGCATACTGACCTGGGGGCAAGACCGACCTCGGAAAGTGGGGGAGCCTGCCCAGCAGTGGGCAGAGTCACAGACCAAAGGGCATCACTTCACGGCCGCCCGCTGGAAAGCCCTTTGAGGAGGGCGGGGACCTGGGGCTGGTTTAGTCATGGGTGCCTGGGCTGCGTGGCCCAGCAGATGCTATGGTGTTCAGAGCATCTGTGGTGGGGAAAGACCCCAGGTGGAGTCCGCAGCCAGCCAAGGGGGACAACCGTGGTGCGGACGCCTTGGGGACTGGGGCCAGGGCACGCATACACAGCAGAGAATTACAGAAAACTCCAGAAAACACTGCTGCTGGACCCATCGGGACAGGAAGTGCCTGACCATGGGTACGGAGTGAGCGGGTGGCCAGAAGTGTGAGACCTACCAAATTCTAGCGTTAGGTGGGGCTAAAGACCCATCGCCCCACAGAAGTCGTGTGTGCAGGGTGAGTAGAAGCCAGGCTGGGGGTACAGTGGGGTTGCAGAGGCAAGCTCTCCTGGACCACCGTGTCCATCACCCCTGTCGCGTAAAAACCTCTGCCCCAGTTCACACCTCTTGCAACACCGGGTTGGGTTCCTAGGACCAAGTGACCAAATTCGGTTCATGGGTTGGCTTGGTACACAAGTGAAAGCTGAAAGCGGACCGTGGCTGCACTACGGCTCCAGCTGGGGGTCACCCTGAAAAGACAGGGACGGGGACAAGTACTCCCAACGGGGAGATCCTGGGTAGTGCATTTGGCCGTGTACTTCGTGTGGAAAGAGTGGTGGCCTGAAGGAAGAACATCTATGGACTCGTTGGACGTGGTGAAGGGCTTGCCTGCATGGCCAGGGGACGGGAAGGTAGGGGACGAGGCGGCCTGGGCAGAGGCATGTGGTCCGGCAGGAGCAGGCAGGCAGTGTGACACCCAGGCCCCCATGCTCACCATGAACGGCCAGCACAGAAGAGTGGGAACAGAGCGACGCGGCAGGCAGCCGTTGGCCAGCCCCTGACATGGCCACCCCGGACTGGCACGTGAACTGTGCAGTCGAGATAGAAGGAGGCTGTGTGTGGGCCCTGCTCTCCAGGGTGGACTTGGCTTCTGAGGGTGAGCGAGGGCAGCACTGAGCCTGGACACTCCACCACCCATTCAGGAGAACCGACCGTGCCTGAGAGCCAGGCTGACTCTGCTGGGCCCTTACTGCTCAGGAAGGGGCGCTGATGTAGACTGGAACATGTACCCCCCCACCTCTAAATTCATATGCTGAAGTCCCTGACCCCCCCAGTGCAACCGTACTCGTAGACAAGGCCTTTAAGGAGCACACATGTGCTCAGTCATGTCTGCCTCTCTGCAACTCCATGGACTGGAGCCCGCCAAGCTTCTCTGTCCATGGGGATTTCCCAGGCATGAATACTGGAGTGGGTTGCTATCTTCTTCTCCAGGGGATCTTCCCAACCCAGGAATCAAACCTGGGTCTCTTGTGTCTCCAGCACTGGCAAGCAGGTTCTTTACCACTGGGGCCACCTGGGAAGCCTTTCAAAGAGGTAATTAAGGCTCAATGAGGTCATAAAGATGGGGCCCTAATCCAAGAGGACTGGGGTCCTCGGAAGAAGAGACACCAGGAATACGCGGGCACCAAGGAAAGGCCGCGAGACACAGAGCGAGAGCCAAGGAGAGTCCCTCCAGAAACCAGCCCTGACGGTGTGGATCTTGGACCTCCAGCCCCCAGAGCACTGAGGAAAACTTCTGTTGTTTAAGCCACCCAGGCCCTGGTCTTCTCCTGGGGCAACCTGAGCTGACTGACACAGGCAGCAGCTCATTCTACCTGACAGTGACACACTTTCCGGTCTCAGGGCCACCTGCCTTCTCTGTCCCACGGCACTACTCCCTGTGGGCTGGCGGGCTGTGTGAGGGGCTGACCAGGGTGCCAGATGGCATCTCTCAGACCACAGGCCCGCTTCCAGCCGGGAGGGTGGGGCCGTGCCCAGACTACGGGGCACAGCGACCCTCTCACAGCATGACCCAGGGCTGCCCACTCGCCAGACGGACGGACAGCCAGGTGAGGCGAGAGAGACGCCAACTTGCAGATGGCACCTGACAAGGATGGAGCTTGGGGCTCCAGTGTGCAGAACAGCCCAAATCAACGACTGTCATTCGGGCGCTGTGTGCCCAAGAGGCGGAGCACACGGCTCCTGGCAACCAGAGGTGGGAGGAGAGGGGCCCTGATGATCCGCCCTCCTGGTGACCTACTCGGGGCATCTGGGCTCCCTGTCCCGTGACTCTGGACTCCCTGGTTTACAGAGCCTGGCTTACAGGAAAGGAGCTTCCAGTGGGGACAAAGCAAGAACACTGCTACGTCTTAAGTGACCACTGTGGTCCCGTCAGTTTGGGCTCTTCTGACCAAAAAAAAGGCAAGGGAAGGAGTCATTATCCTGCAGGAGTAATTAACCCTGATCATTAGGAAAAATTCAGCCAAGGGCACACAAGGTGGGAGGGAAGACCCAGTGTGGCGCTCAGGTGACCTGCAAGGGCATCTCCTAAACCTCCTCACTCATGTTCTAGCGGACACGTATGTGTGGCAGACACAGCCCAGGAAGGACGGGGGTACCAGGGACCCAGACCCCACAGGGCTGAGTGCACCTGTCTCTTAATCCAGTCACCTTACAGGTGGGGCCGGGACTCTCAAGCGGACCACAGAGGAGGGGCTGGTCACCAAGGTGCCCTCAAGGCCAGCTGCCACAGAAGGGGAGGCGGTCAGTCCTGCAGACCTTCTGCTTAAGGTGTCCCCTGGGAAGAGCACCCCTGCCACCCTGCAGGAGCTGCTCCGGGAACCTGAGTGAAACAAGAAGCTCCCAGCAGCGTGAGGGGCGGGCACTCAGTCTTCCAGCTGTGGGGGGTGCAGTTCTTAAGGGGCACCACTCTGTGGATGGTGTCCAGCTCTCAAGACCTGCAGTCCACCCCTGCATCTGTCTGGACTGGAGACACTTTGGCAGACACTCTGTCAACGCCAGGGCTCCTGAGCCGTAAGATTAGCTCTCAGACCTTCCTTGTGACTGGTGCTCAAAGGTCCCCTCTGTCCTTCACCACCACCCGCCCAACGCTGTGCTCATCCCAACAGTGCTGTCTGATCAGCTCTGCATGTGAGAATCTGCTGGGGACGCCAGCTTCAGAAACACAACCTCCCGTTTTGCTCATGAGCACAAGACCACAGCTGCCTACTGGGGAACCCCCTCTCAGGCAGCCCACGGGCACCCCAGTCAATGCACTTCTCCTTGTCTGTGCTGATGGGATGGTGCTGCCACTGAATCTCTTGTTAGCTGAACCAGCCATCTCAGATCACACACTACTTCTTTCTCTCCCTCTCAGCTCTGTCCAGGCTATTGGAAAGTATTTATACTCATTATCACTCTGGACGCTGATTATTCTGAGTCCTCATCCTTACCATTCTTCCATCCATTTCCTCAAAGAATTTCCCCTCTTCCTCCTGCTAAATACAGGCTGAGTCTACCGCCTACGTTTCATCCCAGGTGGGATCCTCTGCAGTGGTCCCTGCCCTCATTGGCACCAGGGACTGATTTCACAGAAGACAAATCGGGGGTGGGGGTGATGGTTCCAGGACATTCCATCCACTGTGCATTTTCTATTATTATCACATTGGCTACACCTCAGATCATCAGGCATGAGATCCCAGAGGTGGGGACCCCTGACCTGTTGGGTTCACCTCCCAACCCTACACACGGACTCTAGGAGCCACACCTGCAGCCCTGATCTCTCCAGAAGCCGCGTCTGTCTCCCCACGCATTAACTTCCTTTACTGTACATTCTGGAGTCACCTCAAATTCAAATACATCTGCAGGGACCAGCCTTCACTTCCCTCTCTGTCACCTGCAGACCTGGCCCACTGATAAGGGAACCCCTTCTCCCTACCCCAGATGGAAATTCTGGGACCCAGCTCTCCACAGATGTCCAAGGATGTCACACCTGACATCACTTTCCAGACCACATGCAATGAAGACCGACTTCTCACACGCAATGCAGGCAGGTGATGTGGGAGAGAACAGAGCTCTCTCTCATACCCCAGAGGGTAAAGGGGATGGAGACGGGAAATGACAAGCCCAGTGTGCTTGATCACGGAAGTGCCCAAGAAGGATCAGCTTGATTGAGAGTAACCCTGGGAACACCAGTGTGGTATCACGTTGCTGTTCGGACGGAGCCGTGTTTTGGGTAAGTGCTCGATATTTCCTGATGATTAATGACAAGGCTGAGAAAACCCAGCACTTATTTGACTGACTTGTTGGTTGTTTCCTTGAACTTCTATTACCTTCATAGTCGCTCCATTTCAATCAAGGAAAATCAAGAAGTTTGATATCTGCTCTTTACTCCAGAGCACACAATAATAAGCATTTTAACAGGAAGACACTGTGGCTTTTACAAGATGATAAAAACAGATAAATATTCTGTCTTGTTAACTAGGTTGGTGTTTCTCTAAGAAATCAAGCTTATCTGTTGGAAGTGGAGTGAGAATGTCCAGTTTGACCAGTCTTTCAGTGGCAACTTACTTTTTTTTTTTTTTTTAACCTTCCAAAGAAAACACTAACATATAGCCCCAATCAGAGACATTGGAAACATGTCAAGATATCCAAGACACAACGCAGAGGAATGACACATGGTTTCGACCACATGTACAGTCTCAGAGGAGACGTTTACGCAGGCCCCTGAGTACTTCTCAACTTTCCAGTGTGATTGTGATCGTTTACCTGCTGCTGTCTTTGCCGCCTCACTTGTGCAAACTGTGACAGCATCAGCTGCCTGTCCAGCAGCTCCACCCTCTGCTGCCTCTGGATGTCCACGGTGGCTCCCATCCCGATCCTGGCCTCGCTGGTGGGCTCCGAGGATGAGAAGAGGGGCTCCAGGGTCCAAGCGCAGAACTTGGCTATCCAACTGGGCACACACAGCACCTCGTGGACTTGCAACATTCTGCTGTTGTAGCAGATCCCAGAAACCTAGAAGAGAAAGAGTCCAACTGCACTGTTGACAGGTCATACAATTTTTAGGGAACATATCTGACACAGAAATCAGTGACCGTAAAATACTCTAGGTGGTGTTTTTTCCTTCATTTCCGCACGGTTAGGTGAAAATCAGAATGCCTACTAAGTTGCGGGATACTAAGCAGGACAAACCAAACCAACAGAAAACTGAATCTCCTGAGCAAACAAACGTGTTTTTAGTAAGCTAGAAGAGACAGCAAAATCCTACCTATTCAACACTCGGAAGTACTGGCACCATACTTAAAAACAATGTTGTCTTTCAGAAAAAAACAAGCCATAAAATATCTGATTATCAAGACACTTTCACACTGTACTAACTTTGTGGTTACTTTTATTGGCAGATGGCCATCAGAGAGAGATACTGGCATAAAACAACCCTGACAGTCAGTGATGTGACCCAGGCACAGCTTTATCAGAAAATAAAGATGATCTAAAATGTATATAGTATTTTAATAAATTTATCAAGTATTGATTTGTCCTAGATTTAGAAATCCTTTCCAATAGTTAGCAATGAATAGTTCTGCTTACTATTTTTCATCTTTAAGGCAAGTTACATGGTAAGAGGAATCTAAAGAGTCCCTATGGTTTTCTAGGTAATCATGAGAATGGCTATTCCTTTGTTAGAATTCTTCAATTTTGTGAATCTGATTCTTAGGATAAGAAGTTATTCATATAAAATCAGAGCAGGTTTGATAACTTTCTAGTAAGAGAAAAGTACACTTTAATATTTTATTAATAAAATTACCTAATTAGGCAAAAATCTATTGAGAATTTGCTATATACCAGGTGCTGATCTAGGCACTTAAAACAGAGCAGAAGACAAGATACATAAAGCCCTACTCTGACAGTCATGGTCAATACGGAGATCAGACAATAAACAAGCAAACATATAAAATGATTCCGGATAAGATCTATGAAGGAATTACAATAAGGTGACTTGGAGCAGGGATCTTCTTTAGCTCAGGTGGAAGTGACATTTGAGCAGAATTTTTAAGGATAACGAGGTGCCAGTGATTTGATGAACTGGAGGAAGAACCTTTTAGGCAGAGAAAACGGCAAAGGTAATGCAAGAATGAACTCAGGAGTATCTATGAGAAATCCCGGTGGAGCTGTCAAGTGGGTCGTTGGATATAAAATTCTGGAACTCAAGGGAAAAGTTAGCAGAGAGAAAGATCTGAGAGTCAGTGGTATCAGACTACATCTAAAGCATGAGAACTAGGAGAGATAATAGGAGGGTGAGGGAATACTACAGAGAGAAGAGGACTTTGGACTGAACCTGGGATACACCAGGATTTTGTGGATGGACAGAGTAGGAGAAGCAGGTAAAGCAATCTAAGAAGGGGCTGCAAGTAAGAAGGAAAACTAGGAGAGTTTAGTACTGCTGAAGCCAAGAGAACAGTGTTTTAAGATGGAAATAGCCATGTCTAATGCAGCCCAGAGTTCATGTAAGACGTGAGAGAAGAAAATTACCGTTGGATTTGGCAAAATTAACCAACTCTGGTGCAGTGGTAGAAGCAACAGACAGACTGGAGGAGGCTAAAGGGCGAATGGAAAAGGATTTCTGATTTCAAATAATTTCCATGCTACTTCCTGCGTGAATTGTACAAAACAACAAAGAAAACGAAAACAGAAACAAGCTTCAGATTCAGTGCAACGGGAGAGCATCTGCAATCCTCAACCACACAAACAAAATGGAAAACACACTTAGCAGTCGCAAGGAAGGGTAAATCCACAGGTAGGAGAGGGAAGGTGCGAGTGAAGGGGAGGATCAGAGGACTCAGTGCAAGAAGCAACCCGTCTCCTCTGCAGGGAGGAGGAGAGGGCTCGGCATGGCCTGCGTCAGGGAGGCTCTGGCAAGGGCAGGGCAGCCCCTTGGGGGGGGCGCCTGGGCTCCACATGGTGGGGGTTCCAGACAGACAACAGAGGCCCTCCATGGATGTCTTCGGAGCTTCCAAAAGAAGACCACAGAGGAAATATATGAAGAAGAAGACTTTGTTTCAAGAGATGATAATGAGTTTTCCAGGATGAACAAAGAAACTGAAAGTGTAAGAGTCCCAAGAAAGATAATAAAATGAAATGTACATCTAGCTCCATGAGAGTCAGAAAGAAATCCTTAAAAGCGTGAACAAAAAAAAAGAACAAAACAGCTCACTACACAAGGGTGAAGTCACAACCCATGGTAGTCACGCACGGACGGTGCGCCCTGGGGAAAGTTCAGGATGAAAACGTAGGAGGAGGCACCATTTGCTTCCGATAAACAGGACCCTAGACGGTCAGATGCACAGCTCAGGAAGTACTTTCAATGACCTCAGATTCCTGCACCTTCATGTATAAAGAGAAGTACTAAAATGAACTTGAGATTCTGCCCTTTGTAATTACCGGTAAATCTTTCAGCAGGATGTAGGCCTGACTAGATGTACTTCCCAGCCAATAAATCCATACATGCTCACTTCATCGTGATTTGTTTGGCTTCATGACACTTAAAGAGTTTATGGACACTTTGGTGTGTGTTACGTATCACACACACTTTAAAATGATTTAAAAATAAAGAATAAAGGGTACAGGACAGATAAGGTAATTTCAGGGAAGCATACTGAGGCCTATCAGATTATAAAGTATGCTATAAAGTTTGAGTAAGCAAAACAAGGTGGTCTTTATGGGTGTGTGTGTGTTAAGTTGCTTCAGTCATGTCCGACTCTGTGATGCTATAACCCCACCAGACTCCTCTGTCCATGGGATTCTCCAGGCAAGAATACTGGAGCTGTGCCCTTCTCCAGGAGATCTTTCCGACCCAGGGATTGAAGCTGCATCTCTCGTCTCCTGCACTGCCAAGCGGGTTCTTTACCACTAGTGCCACCTGGGAAGCCCCAGGTCTTTATCTAGTGTCTCAAACTGATATAAAGAGCAAGGGCAGAGACACAAGGCACCTGGTACACAGCAGAAATGGGTATGTCACACACGAAAAGAACACATGGGGCACACAGAAGGAAGAAGTCAAACCAGCTCCCTCTGCCTGATACCACACAGAACCTCCCAATGGGTTAAGGACACAGACGTAATTTACGAAACTGCACATCTTTCTGCGCAAATATAGAAGGAACATCTTTTTGGCACTGGGATGAGAAAGGATTTTTAAGTAAGAAACATAAACCCTAGATTATAAAAGAAAACACACATTTATCTACTTCGTAATTTAAAGCTACAGTAGGCTAAAAGTTACAAGAAGGGGGCGAGGAAGTAAGGATTCCTTTTCTGAAGGTCTGAGTAAAAAGGAAGATGGAAAATGGAATTGTGCAACAGCAAAAGCAGTGATTCAGCTGAAGACAGCAAAATGTTGTCATAATATCACGACTGTGAAAAAACTCTGAACAAACTCTCAGAACTGTGAGATTTTAATTAAGTAAAAAATTTAATTTTTTTTTTTTTGTCTCAAAGTATCCAACTGTGATGGTGAATTTATCCATTTGCCCATAGTTCTAACCCCAAGTATTTGGAACATGTTCGTGTATGTGGAAGCTGTTATCAGGCACACATACATAGACCCTTTTATCACAATAAAGTCTCCTTTGTTTTCAGTAATACTCACAAAAAAAGTCTATTTTGTCTTAGATTAATATGGCCACTTCAGATTTCTATTTCCGTATTAATCTTTCTTCATCCTTTTACTTTTAGTCTTTTGTGTGTGTGTGCGTCTGCGTTTAAAGTGTGCCTTGTGGACAGCGTACGGCAGTTTCTCATTTTTAAATGCAGTCTGACAATCTCTGCCTTTTGATTAGCATCTTTGCCTGTTCACACTTAATATATTTACCTTGATATAGATGAATTTTGCTGTTTGGTTCTATCTCAACTGTTTTTTGTTCTTTGCTCCTACTTTCTTATTTCCTTTTGCATTAAGCAAATACTTTTCAGTATTTCATCTTAATTTGTTTAATGGAATTTTTAAAGCAACATCTCATATTTTTTCTTGTGTTTGCTCTAGGGATTTCAATACACACACAAGGTGCTTAGAATTAATACCAAAATACTTCAAGTAAAATAAAGGAAACTTATGAGAGGAGAGTTCCATTTAACATTACCCTCATTCACTGTGATACTTTTCTGTCCTAATACATTATGAACCCACATAACTGTGTTATTCACACTTTATGCAATCATATGTCTTCAAGAAATAAGGAAAAAAGTAATGACAATGTACAATTGTTGCCTGTACGTAAGGAGCTCACAATTTAGTAAGGCGGGGGGTGGTTCTTAATGGGAAGGGTAGGTCAGAGATTCCTTTAAGGAATTGAGGAAGGCTAAAGATTTTTATTCTCTTGCCCATATCTATCCACCCACCACTGCATATACAATTATGAAATCATGTGTTCAATTTTAGGAGGGACAGCCTATGAAGAATTAGTACATTCTATTCAGCAATAAACAAATGCATGACTGCAAATTCTGGCAGGGATAAAGTGTGCTCATTGGCGTAAAGCTCTAATCTAAGGCTCACTTATCTGAATATATGTATGCTCTGGAAGGGGAAGAATTCTGGTTGATTTTGATCACTTCATGGCCTCTGCACCTAGAAGAATGCCTGCTGGGAGAATAGTGAGTGAACAGTCCAAAAAATATGTCATCTTAGATTCTTTTAAAGGAAATTGGAAAGGTGCCAAAGGACACACTTTTTTGGTGCTAACTCCATACTTTCCATATGACAAAAACATCGAATCCACTGGTTCACGCCTCTGGTACCTCAGCACAACCTCAAGTCGTCAAATAAGTAAAGTGCTACTGTAAAATGTTTTGGGCAATGAAATAAAAATTTGTATGTTACGGTAAGACAAGAAAAATTAAAACAAAGTTTTCTCTGCCCATTTCGTTGTTTCCCCAGCATCTTTGCCATGTGGTTACCCAGCCCTCCCCAACGGCAAAAATTCCTGCTCAACCACAAAGATCAATCTTTCTCCTTCTGGCGCCTGGGCAACTCCGTAGATGATAACACCCTTTACTCAATCCTGTGGGGGGTCACGATGACCCTCCCATACCTTGTACGTGTAGACACCTTAGGTCAACAATGCCAAGACATCATTCTCCTCAAAGATAGAGAGTCATGCAGAACAGACTGGTCAGATGAGCTGGGGAGATACTGGGCCACACGGAATGGAAATTCATAGCTTAAATACTTATGACCTTATTTTACTTATATTTTGACTATTTTACAAGATTATTGTTATTTGCATCACCAAATCTGTGTAAAATAAATGATGACTAGGCGACGTGAAATAACTGACCAAAAGCATATCCTCTAAGAGCCAACAGTGTGACTCCAGGTAAGGGAAGAAGCAACAAGAGGGAACCATTTCGTAGACCATAACACACTAGTAAGACGGGTGCTTCAGAGGCTTGTGGCTACTGTGAACAAGGCCTAGTCCAGTAACAGCATTGAGTAGCCTAATGATAAAATCCTCCTGACCTGGGAATGAGCATTCCTAAGAGCACTGGGGAAAGCTGGTGACGAAATGTCTCCCAAGCCTTAGTGAGTATTACGACTGAAAGGGAAGAGAGAGAATGAAGAAAGCTGCCCACCATCCAGTTCTCTAAGAATCAAATCACCAGCCACTGCAGTCGCTGACCTATAGCACACTCTGAGAGGAACTCAAAACAAAGTTCAGGGTGAGGCACTCTGTGCTCTGGGAAAACTGACAGAGCTGGCCCTCAGACAGCTAGATATTTCAGGAGAAATGTCATAAACTTAGGGTCTGGCATTTTCCCACACTTAGAAAAGCACTAAAATCATTAACTAAGCTATCTGTTCCTTGCAAACAGCAGCAACTTTCTGCCAAGATGTGTTCCTGATTGCATGCACCCTTTTGTCAACATCACATATGTTCTGGTCACCTCCTTCCCTCTGCAAACAGTTCTCAGAGCTCCCTGAGAGACTGTCCTGGGTTATAATCCTCAGGTTGGCTCAGATAAAATTTCCCATTTCTTTCTTAGATTGACTATTGATTAAAATATAAAGAGGTTTAAGAATTTAGTTTCCTATAAATATGTGATAATCACATCACTCTATTCTAGGAGAAGATGGGGGATAAGATAAGCACAGTAAACTTTACCTAAGTTATACCTCATTACTACCAAAAGCCTAGAGAGAGTATTATTATGAATTACAAATAATACTTATTCATTATACTAACTTACACATTACTTTTAACTTTCATTTTCATTATCTCATGAACCCCTCTTATACTGGGACTTCTGAATGAGAATTTGGTTGAAACCCCATAGCGTTTGTGGAAAAAAACAGGCTTTAAAAATAGACCATCTGCTGGGATTTGCATGTCAAGAGGCCAGGGGAAATTCTAACAGAGGGGTCTGGCAGGCCCACAGAGCCCAGAAGCCCCAGATCAAGCTGAGAGACCCAGTGACAAGGGGTGAAGCAGTGGCAGGGGTCTTGGGCAGGCTGGGAGAAAGGTCTAGGATGTTCAGATACAGTGGGAAGGAACATGTGGGCTGTGTCTGTGAAGGCCGGTACACCCAGAACTAGAACATTCAAGCGACAGGAGCTGGGAATCCTGGCCAGCAAGAGGGCCCCAGGGGTCAGGCAACCAGAGAGCATTCTGGATCTCTTGCAGTTGTAAGTCTGGGCCAAAGGGGATAAAGAATTTAATTTGCTGGGTGGAACCATGCGAAACTCTCTTGATTACAGAGAGTAAACCTCAACTGTCCTCTGGTCTTGTTTAGTGTTAGCATGAAGCCACAGCCACAAAGGTGAGAAACCATGACATGGAACCAACACACAGGTTTCTACTGATCTCTTTCTCCAGCCAACTACGGCTGAACAGAGACCCACGTGGCAAACTGCATTGCCACGGTCCTGGCAAACCAAGGTCCTAGCACGCGAGAAATTTATCTAGCGGGACAGCAGGACAAACACAGGGGCCGTCATCCTGGAGGAAAGCGTGACTGTCTCGAGATAAAGATGAGATGGGGGAGAGACGTCCCCTGATACCTGGACCCCTTCACAAAGACTGCATATTCACTCACGACCTGAAGAAAGCAGGCCCACTGAGCCCTCATTTATTCATTCAGTGCATGTTTACTGAACTTCTATTATGTGCCAGGCTGTGTTCTAAAGGCAGGGAGCAAAACAAAGAAAATTCCTGCTCTAAAGAATGGTCCATTTTCCTACTCCTTCTTCTTCACTGAAAATGCTAAAGAAAGAAGGAAGGAAATTACTTATTGGATTATGCAAAGAATATGTACACAAATCAGAAATGCCCAAAATTATCTGTGCCATGTGTGATTAATTATGAAATGACTGTCCTTTCCATGACAGAATCAAGTGCCTTTAGCACTTATTGAAAGAATCTTGCTATCCTGTTCTTTGTCAAGTACAAAACTGATTCAGATGAATTTCCCATAGCTCTCTTTTCATTTTCATTATTATTTTGAACTATCTATTTAAAACACTGGGTATCCTTCTGACTCTTGGGAATTTGAATTAGAAGAGGAACACAATTAATTGAACTAATAATAGGTTATTTGTTTTTAAGAAACTGTCTTAGAAAGCTGCTCTAAGCTTTTCCTTTCAGTAAACCATGCATCAAGAGGATGAGGTTTTCTGAAGAAAACTGTAAATTCCAGTGGTTTAAATACAACAGAAATTTACTTCTCTCTCATGTTAGAAATGCTCCAGCCATCTTAGATGCATCCCAGGCAGTGGGGAGAAGAAAATGAGGAAGAACAAAATGACAAAAGTCTACTTTCAGGAGACTTCCTGGAAGCCCTGCCAATAAGTATGCTTGTAGTTCACTGGCCAGCATGCCAAGATTTAGCTTGACAGCTAGACCTAGATACAAAGGCAACTGGAACATGTGATCTTTTAGGTGGAGGTCCTGCTGCCTCTGATAAGATGAAGGTTCCATTAATAAGGAAAAAATACACTGGGAGGCAGCTAGAGTCTCTAGTACATGGCAAAAAGCCTTAAACACTAAAAGGTAAATACCTTTTAATATCCCTTTCAACAAGGAGACTGTCCCCTTTTATAATTATATTCACTTTCATAAACTGATTCAAAAAATTGAAATTAAGAAGTAAATAGGTTTATGTTAAAATTTGTTTCTTACATTGGACTAAAAATAATAAAAATGAATTTAAATATCAAGAATAACTTATGCATTTACAGACAAAGATTCAACAGGGAAAAACTCAATCCTTTCTAAGACCAGGAACAAGACGAGGATGTCTATTCACCACTCTTATTTAACATTACATTAGAGGTTTTAGCTAGTGCAGTAGGCAAGAAAAATAAAATGCACAGATCAGAAAGGAAGAAAGAAAACATATAAACCAAATATATTTCCTGATAACTTGATCATATATTAATATGTAGGAAACCCTAAAGAATCCACAGAAAAGCTACCAGAAATAAATAAATTGCTATTGTATCCTCGAGGATACAATAGCAATATACAGAAACCAACTGCATTCCAGGTACTAGCAACAAACATTTGAGACAAAACTCCATTTAAAATAGCATCAAAATCTCACAAATTATTAGAAATACATTTAATGAAAGATGTATAGGGCCTATACATTGAAAATTTTTAAATTAAAAAGGAGAATTAAAAAATTACATAGTAGACACATACTATGTTTATGAATTGGAAGACCCAATATTATTAAAATAGTTGTACTAGTTACACATTACTGAATAAGAAATTATCCCAGACACAGTGACTTAAAACAATATGCATTTAATATACATACAGTTTATGTGGTCAGAAATCTAGGGACTGCTTAGTTGGGTGGTGTGGCTCAAGGTCTCTCATGAGGCTGCATTCAAGATGTCATCCTACCTATGTTCATCTGAAGTCTCGACTGGGGTTGAAGGATCAGCTTCTAAGGTAGCTCAAAACCCAACTGGGAGATTAGTGCTGACTGCTGCCAGGATGCCATTGTTCTTTGCCATGTAGACCTCTCCACAGGGCTGCTTCAGGACCCTTGTGACATGGCAGCTGGCTTCCCCCAGAATGAATGATCTGAGAGAAAACAATATGGAAGCAATATGTCTTTTGTGATCCACCCTTTGAAGTCACACTCCATCATCTCTGCCATTTTCTATTCATTGTAAGTGAATCGCTGAGTAGAGCTCACATTGTAGAAGAGGGGAATCCATTTCTTGAAATACAAAATAATTTGTGGCCATATTTTTAAAACCATCAAAATGGCAATCTTTCCTTCATTGATCTATAGTTTCAGTGCAATCTCAGGTTAAATTTTAACTTTTTTTTTCTTTTTTGAAGAAAATCACAAGCTAACTTAAAAGTACATATGGAAAACCAAAGTTTCTAAAATAGATTAACCAGCTTTGAAAAAAGATGAACAAAGCTGAAATACTTGTGTTACCTGATTTTAAGACTTACCATACTCAACAGTACTCAAAGTGGTATTGGCATAAGAATACACATATAAATCACTGAAATAGAAAAGAAAGTCAAGAAACAGACCCACACTGGTCAACTGACTCTCAGTAATGGAGCCAGGGTAATATGCCAAGGAGATGTCTTTTTGACAAACATTGATGGAATAATGCTAGACATCTGTATGGAAAAAATACATCTCAATCCTTAACTTCACAAAAATTATACTCAAATTGGATCTCAGACCTCAATGTAATAGCAAAAACGATTACATTTTAGATGAAAACACAGGACAAAATGTTTGTGACATCAGATTAGCAAGTATTTGTTAAATAAGATATCAAAAGCACAAACTATTTTAAAAACTGAAACACTGAATTAATTGAGTTTAAAACTTTTGCTTATTGAAAGAAATAGTTTAGGAAACAAAGAAGCAAGCCACAGACTGGCACAAAATTTTTATAAAATATATTCAACAAAGGGCTTATACCCAGAATATAAAATGGGCACAAGAAAAGATGCTCAAATCACTAGTCATCAGAGAAACACAAATTAAAACCACAAGATATAACTGCACCCCAACTAGAATGACTAAAATTAAAATGGCTAATAATGCCAAGTGCTGCCAAGGAGATGGTGGAATTAGAATGTTCATATATTGATGGTGGAAATGCAAAATGGTATAGTAACCTTGTAAAATAATATGGTGCCATATGTTTTTCAAATGATGAATTCAAGCAATTCTACTTCTAGGTATTTACCCAAGAGAAGTAAAAACATATGTCCACACAGAAATGCATACACAGATTTTCATAGCAACATTACTCATAATCGAACCTGGATATAACCCAAATATTCACCAACTAATGAACAGACAAACACTGTGGTGTAACATACCAGGGATTGATATTTACAGTAACAAGGAATGAAACAGTAATCAAAGGTAAATGGATTTCAAAAACATCATGTTAAGTGAAATAAGTAGAACATAAAAGACTTCATACTACATGATTCAAATTATATGAGATTCTAGAAAAGGCAAAACTGTGGTGACATAAAGAAACCAGTGGTTATCTGGGGATGGCAGGTGGGTGAGAGGACAGAGCAAAAGGAATGAAAAAAAAAAAAGTTTAGGGAGAGGAGACTGTTTTCTATCTTGATTGTTGTAGTAGCTATAAAACAGTATACAAGTACCCAAATTCACCAAACTGTACACTTAAAGTTGGTATATTTTATTGTACTGTAATACTTTAATAAACAAATGAAAAAAATTTTCATAAAAAAGTAAACGTGAAGATCTAGGAAGACTGAAATTTCTATATATATACTTCTCATCTTAAAATTTATAAAAGAGGTGAGACTTTCACAGACTGAAACCAGTCTTTAGAAACAAAAAACTTCTGATATCTTGAAAATATTTCCAGCTAACATAAACTAACATAAGAAGACTTTTCGATAATAAGTTATGCTATCGTTTATAATAAATATGCCAACTTCCCTGGTGGCTCAGACAGTAAAGAATCTGCCTGCGATGCAAGAGACCCCAGTTCGATCCCTGGAGAAGGGAATGGCAACTCATTCTAGTATTCTGGCCTGGATAATCTCATGGACAGAGGAGCCTGGCGGGCTACTGTCCATGGGGTTCACAAAAAGTCAGCACGACTGAGTGACTAAGCACACACATCATGAATATATTAAAAATCACATGCATTGATTTTACCATAGTTCTTTTACAGAGGTGATAATAAAGATATAAGAAAAATATAAACATAATCAGCCCCAAAGAGGAAGGAACACTGGACATTTCTATTTCAAAACAATCAGTTGAAAGACATAATCAAAACTGATTCAAGACTTCCTATCTCTTGATAGGAAAACAATGTGAAGACTGTGAGAAAAGGAAAAAAGCACTCTGCGTGGCAACCGCCACGTAGTCTATCAGGAATCATCAAGAGTGAAAACATCTGGGTGTTTTCTGGTTGACCTCTTATCTCCATTTCTTTTCCCTTTGACTGGCAGCAGTACTGACCCAGCTGAATACATTCTACACTATCCTTTAAGCCTTCTCAAAGCCATCCTTTACTTCGTTTTCTTGTACACGACAACGCCAGAGACATAAGACAATGAGTTTGTTGAAGGTGATGTTTGAGCTGCATTTTTAATCCATCATATGGAGGACCAGTTAAATAAATATCTTTGATGGTCTTAGAAGAGAAAGTACAGTACAGCTACCGACCAATTTCTTCGTATTAAGAAGAAAGCAGAGGCTGCCAACAGCATAAAGTTTTCTTGGATATTGGTCGGCCCACAAAATTCGTAATGAAGGCTTCAGGGAACTGTTGGGGGTATGGGTCTTTCAGCACCTCTGGGCACTTTTAAAACTTCTTTATGACCAGGATCTCCCTCCAGAATCCAGTCTCCATGGATGAGGATCAGGGCCTCTCCTTAGTGGGGTTGGCAAGGGAAGATCTAAGAACAGCTGGTACCTAAGTGTCTTGTGTTTAAAGCAGACATGGATGAGAGCCTTGAAACCGGCATTGGAAGGCACTGGGCCCACTGGACCACCAGAACACCTGGCCTTTGGTCCTAGCTCAATCACCAAGCAGTTGTGCAACTTGAGCTTCAGTTCTAAAACAAGAAGCCTAGGTTCCCCACCACTGCAGAGAGTGTGTCAAGAACCTAATGAGGCGGTACACATTGACAACATTCTGACAACCACAAAGAATAGCAGTGTTTTGCTGTACAGAAATGATTATTTTGATAATACTGAATTTTGAAACTCAGCAAGTATTTCTAGAATATAGATGAAATGCCAGATGTTTTGTTAGGCACTGGGGATGATAAAGAATAATGTATAGTTTCTAAATTGACAGGGCAGATTCAGAGAAGGCTTCAGAGTTAGAACTTAAATGAATACGATTTTCTAGGAAAAGAAGGGATCTAATGGTGAAGGAATGGAGATGGCTGCAAGAAACTGCCATATGGTTATGCAAAGCTACCCCTGAAGAGCACAGATGCTAAAGCTCCAGAACCCACGTTTGAACATTGTCTCCGCTATGTATCAGCTTGTATTCTTGGCAGCTAAGTTCCTTGTGCCTCAGTTTATCTATAAAATAGGGACAACAGTGTCTACAATATCAGGTTTTTAGGAGGACTAGTTTACCTAGTTTTTAATTAGTGACTTTCCATAGCTGTTATGTTTGTGAGTAGATGGCATCCCACTCCAGCATTCTTGCCTGGGAAGTCCCATGGATGGAGAAGCCTGGTGGGCCGTAGTCCATGGGGTCGCTGGGAGTCAGACATGACTGAGTGACTTCACTTTCACTTTTCGCTTTCATGCATTGGAGAAGGAGATGGCAACCCACTCCAGTGTTCTTGCCTGGAGAATCCTGGGGACGGGGGAGCCTGGTGGGCTGCTGTCTAAGGGGTCGTACAGAGTCGGACATGACTGAAGCGATTTCGTAGCAGTAGCAGTTAAATAAATAGTATTTGTAAAGTGCTTAGAAAAGACCTGAATTAGTCTGCTTTCTGTTATCCCAAATTTCAGTTGCTTTTACAAAGGCTGTTTCTCACTCATCTTGCATGTTGGCTATAGCCCTGCTCTATGTGCTTTCTTCATTCTGGGATCTGGGCTGAGGGAGCAACTTCTACCTGGCAAATGTTTTTCTCATGTCAAAATGAACAGAGCAATGGTGGGACCACACAAGGGTGCTTAAAACTTCTGCCTAAGAAGCACCCATCACTCCTGCTCATAGTCCGTGGCTCACGTGAGTCAGAGTCGAGTCTGACGTTCATACAGCCCCTAGACGCCCTGCAGAGAGGGGCCTACGGAGATGGGGCAGCAAATACTCTCAACCAACAAAACAGCTGAACAAACTATATAATCTACTACAAATGCTTGGGACATAGCATGTGCTGAGGGTTTGTTAAAGAAAAATAAGTGATGACAAAGAAGCTCAAGACAGCATGAGATATCAGAGGGGTAAAGAGCTTAGGGGTAAACTCCTTATTACCAAATTCAGACTCAAACTGAAGAAAGTAGGGAAAACCGCTAGACCATTCAGGTATGACCTCAATCAAATCCCCTATGATTATACAGTGGAAGTGAGAAATAGATTTAAGGGACTAGATCTGACAGACAGAGTGCCTGATGAACTATGGAATGAGATTCGTGACATTGTACAGGAGACAGGGATCAAGACCATCCCCATGGAAAAGAAATGCAAAAAACCAAAATGGCTGTCTGGGGAGGCCTTACAAATAGCTGTGAAAAGAAGAGAGGCAAAAAGCAAAGGAGAAAAGGAAAGATATAAGCATCTGAACGCAGAGTACCAAAGAATAGCAAGAAGAGATAAGAAAGCCTTCTTCAGCGATCAATGCAAAGAAATAGAGGAAAACAACAGAATGGGAAAGACTAGAGATCTCTTTAAGAAAATTAGAGATACCAAGGGAACATTTCATGCAAAGATGGGCTCGATAAAGGACAGAAATGGTATGGACCTAACAGAAGCAGAAGATATTAAGAAGAGGTGGCAAGAATACACGGAAGAACCGTACAAAAAAGATCTTCACGACCCATATAATCACAGTGGTGTGATCACTCACCTAGAGCCAGACATCCTGGACTGTGAAGTCAAGTGGGCCCAAGTATCACTACGAACAAAGCTAGTGGAGGTGATGGAATTCCAGTTGAGCTGTTTCAAATCCTAAAAGATGATGCTGTGAAAGTGCTGCACTCAATATGCCAGCAAATTTGGAAAACTCAGCAGTGGCCACAGGACTGCAAAAGGTCAGTTTTCATTCCAACTCCAAAGAAAGGCAATGCCAAAGAATGCTCAAACTACTGCACAGTTGCACTCATCTCACATGCTAGTAAAGTAATGCTCAAAATTCTCCAAGCCAGGCTTCAGCAATACGTGAACCGTGAACTCCCAGATGTTCAAGCTGGTTTTAGAAAAGGCAGAGGAAGCAGAAATCAAATTGCCAACATCCGCTGGATCATCAAAAAAGCAAGAGAGTTCCAGAAAAACATCTCTTTCTGCTTTATTGACTATGCCAAAGCCTTTGACTGTGTGGATCACAATAAACTGTGGAAAATTCTGAAAGAGGTGGGAATACCAGACCACCTAACCTGCCTCTTGAGAAATCTGTATGCAGGTCAGGAAGCAACAGCTAGAATTGGACATGGAACAACAGACTGGTTCCAAATAGGAAAAGGAGTACGTCAAGGCTGTATATTGTCACCCTGCTTATTTAACTTATATCCAGAGTACATCATGAGAAACGCTGGACTGGAAGAAGCACAGGCTGGAATCAAGATTGCCAGGAGAAATATCAATAACCTCAGATATGCAGATGACACCACCCTTACGGCAGAAAGTGAAGAGGAGCTAAAAAGCCTCTTGATAAAAGTGAAAGAGGAGAGCGAAAAAGTTGGCTTAAAGCTCAACATTCAGAAAATGAAGATCATGGCATCTGATCCCATCATTTCATGGAAAATAGATGGGGAAACAGTAGAAACAGTGTTAGACTTTATTTTTTTGGGCTCCAAAATCACTGCAGATGGTGACCGCAGCCATGAAATTAAAAGACGCTTACTCCTTGGAAGAAAAGTTATGACCAACCTAGATAGTATATTCAAAAGCAGAGACGTTATTTTGCCGACTAAGGTCTGTCTAGTCAAGGATATGGTTTTTCCTGTGGTCATGTATGGATGTGAGAGTTGGACTGTGAAGAAGGCTGAGTGCCGAAGAATTGATGCTTTTGAACTGTGGTGTTGGAGAAGACTCTTGAGAGTCCCTTGGACTGCAAGGAGATCCAACCAGTCCATTCTGAAGGAGATCAGCCCTGGGATTTCTTTGGAAGGAATGATGCTAAAGCTGAATCTCCAGTACTTTGGCCACCTCATGCGAAGAGTTGACTCACTGGAAAAGACTCTGGTGCTGGGAGGGATTGGGGGCAGGAGGAGAAGGGGACGACAGAGGATGAGATGGCTGGATGGCATCACGGACTCAATGGACGTGAGTCTGAGTGAACTCCAGGAGATGGTGATGGACAGGGAGGCCTGGCGTGCTGCGATTCATGGGGTCGCAAAGAGTCGGACACGACTGAGTGACTGAACTGAACTGAACTGAACTGAAAGTGCTTAGTGACTCTGGAAGACAGGGTCCACGGGCTGAGAGAGGGACCCGAAGAGGCCTAACTTTGAAAGGCTCTGCAAGAGGGCAAGGTTTTTGCCTATAGGTAAAAGATAGGTGACAGTAATGCCAATTAGATAGCTGTATTTTATGAGGCACTCTGTGCCGGTTTTTATCAAGATGCTGGCATGATTTCATTTGTCTTGCATTGAACATTTAAAAGTCTACCAGTCACTCCCCATTCAACACTTGTCTAAGACAACATTCTGTCAGCAGTGGACTGAGTTGCAACTGTCGCAACAAAGCAGAGGACAGGTTTCTTTCAGTAGGTCCAGGCTACCTAGGGTCAGGATAGGGGAAGGGGGCTCAGAGAGGAAGGGAGGGAAAAGGGGGGGGAGGAAAGAGAGGGTGTGAAAGAATCAGAGAGAGAGAGGGCACTGTACAATGAACTGATAAGCACTCAGTCTGGTGGTGGGATTGTAAATACTGTGTTAATTAGAAGACGGTGAAGGCATCCTCTACACAGGGCTGCTTTCTAAGGATCCACTGTCTTCTATACGAGGTTCTTTCACAAGCCCAACCCACCTCACATCCCTCTGCAGCTTCTGTCCTCATTTTCAATGACATGCTAAAAAATCACCTCAATCCCTCAGGTTCAACTGAAAACCTTGGGCGTCGGATGATGATCTGCTATGCTGTACCCTTCCTTTGGTGAGCTGGGAGAAGAAATCTAAGGGAAGAAAGAATAAGGAAGAAGAAAAGCAAACGTGAAGAGCAGAGAAAGATGTGAAAAGGAGCAGAACCAACACCCATCCTTATTCACCTGGGAAACAGGTCAGGGCTCCAAAACTTCCTCCAAAGAAGTTCTGATTTTCACAGTGGATTCTGCTAGGTCCGTGAGCTTTTTTCCCTTAATGATTTATCATGGAAAGCCCATCAACATAAGGTACTGTTTGATGCTTTTTCTTTTACAGTTACCATCAGACAATGTTTTACTTTTTGTCTTTAAAACTTGTGGAGGGAAGAGAGACAGGTAAATTATAGCCCAGAGATGTGCCATCCTGATTCCCCCAAGGCTGCTTAACTCTCCCCTTCCCCGCTTCTGTGACTTACAAACCCTAATAAGACGTCTATAATCTTGTACCATCGTGAAGTTTCTGTTTGAAAAGCTTTAAAGATTTACTCTTTAAAGATCTATACCCACTGCCTACAGAAAAAACATACACACTCAGACCACGTCCAAAGTCCTAATGAATGCAGTATGAATCTGTGTTTCTAACCTTGTTACTGGGTAGGACAGACTTTCTTTCACACTACCGTGACTTGATTGTAAGATAATCAAAGTCTGGCATACTGTACAGAGCAGGTAACAAATGCAGGATATGGCCAGACTGTGAAAGTGACAGGTGGACGGGGAGAAGCCAGAGTCTGAGGAGGACAGGCCTGCCTCTTCACCTGCTCTCAAACAGCTTGAAAGAGGACCAAACGATGATGAAGACATGAATTTAAAAAAAAAGAGAAAACATGGCAACAGCAGGCTCTTTCTATTTTAATCATTCCAGAATCAGCTCAGGCCTGAGACTTCAGCTTTTGAGACTTAGGGTACATCCCGCTGGTAATGACTCACTACTATGATTCAGAGGACGGCAGAAAATGAAGAAGTGCAGGGCTACAGACGGCCTGAAGGCTTTCTGCAGAACCACACAAAGAACTTAAAGTTCAGTAAGTAACCAATGTTTTCTTTATGGAAAAAAGTCTTATTAATATGGAACAAATGCAGTGGAACTGTGGAATACAGAGTGACTTCCTCCAAAGAAGGTCTCTCACAAAAGACACGAAGAAGAGAGAGAAAAAAAAAAAGACATGAAGAAGAATAGTGAGACATGAGGTGGGAACAGAACTCAAGGAGGTGCAGACTAATATTTTTGAAGTACCCACTTAAATGGAAATATTTCACTTGTGTACTGTATCAATTATTATACAATTCTGCCAACTTTCAAGGAAACAGTCATATTTATAGGCATTAACTGTTGGTATTCAAAGCCAGAACTGTCGATGGAAAAACAATGCAATATTAAAATAGGTATCAATGTTACATGTGAGTAATCTCAATCTTTATGCAAAACCAAATGCCCCTTATACTTTCTGGGCAGCAACTGTAATCCCCAAGGGATCGCAAAATGGATCCTAGCTGTTCTGGGCAAATCAACTCATTATTGCTCCTTGAAACCTAAACACACTTTCCTAACCCCTCTCCAACCAGGAAAAATACTTAGTCCTTATTCTTTTCTGCGACACTACTCCCAACCTAGCAAAATACTGTACTAATGGAATTTACCCTCCTTCTCCTCTTTTAATCAGTGGGATACTTTTAAGCTGGGTATTCAGAAACATTTCTAATCATGAAGGGATGGGTGACACAAAGAGAGAGAAAAACTGGCCTAAAGCAAAATAAATCCACCCATAACTAAATAAAATAAACCCAAAGCTGGCAGCTTTTCAGAAAAGCATGAGTAAAGGTTTTGGTTTCTATAACAGCAGATAACACATTACTTATGTTTATACAAATGTCTCTATAAGAAAAAGGCTCTTTCTCTTAAAAACACAGATTGAAATAAAATTACTTCCTTACGACACATAGTATGTTAGGAGAACTACCGATTTCAGAGCTAAAAGGTGATCTTTTTATCAACAGGTTTTCTAACATTCCTCCAAAACACTGAATATTATCTGTGCATTTTTGGGGGGAAGAGTAAAAATTTTATTTTATTTTTAGTATTTTAACATAAAAAACCCCAAAAAACAAAAAAAGGAAGTTGCTTGATAAATATGGGGAGAGGAGAAGTCACGTTGAGCAAGAGGCATCTGGGACAAGTTGTGGCTTTATGAATCTCAGACCTCGATCCTATAATCAGTGGTGTGTGAACCAAACACTCAAAAACAACACCCTCCTTTATAGTTATCCTTATCTAAAGTATACCATATTATATTAAATATTTCATAATAAAAGTGTGCTTTTCTGGAAAAAGTCAGAAACAAAATATTCATTAAATTCAAAACAAGCACTAACATCTATGGTATAATGTGAAGGAAAACTGGGGTAATTATCACTGACACTGATCATTTTAAGTCAACACAATCAATATCATCTAACTACACTGGGATAATAATAAAGAACAAGGTTGATATGAAGAGTTATCAGATTTGTGTAAGGATAACAGGTCTGTAACCCTGGTTGAATTACTTACAATAAAGTGAAGATTGAACTGGCTCAGAGATATTTATTAATAATGGGATTATTCTAAAGCTACATTCATCTGAAAATTGTATTTCAAATATCAAGCAATTCAATTCACTCTTCTGAATGTTAATGTTAAAAATTTGTTAAACTTCTGATTCCTTTATGAAATTAAATCAGCCCCTTACCACCTGTTAAGCATGTGTACTAGAAAAGGCTGACCACAACACACAAACTTTAGATTTTAAAAAGACTAGGAAGAGATGAGAAACGCAACCTTCAATTCTAGAGCACTGAGTGTCATAGAGTGAAACTTTCTGAGGTGATATCAGGAACTTATTTGAAAACCAGGAGTCTGCAAACAGAATAAAGAAATAAAATGGGATGTCTTAAAACAAATGAGTCACACAGTGAGCTTATATTAAAGAAGGGCTCAGACAATGAGAGCAAATCAATCAACAGAAAACTAACACAATGAGACGTAATACACTAAGGTACTTTTCAAATTTTTGGATGTTTTAGGAAAAAAAAGGACTGAAGATTATCACTGTTAAGAGAAACAGAATGTATCACAAACGAAAGAGTAAATTCTCAGGCTGCTCTCATTATGAAAGCAATGAACTCTCAACTTACTGTCTTCAGGTTGGTTAAAAACCTGCCAGTCAAGCTGGCAGATCAAGTGGGGATGAGATTAGATGGGGCAGAGCCTGGCCACTGTGTCTCACAGGAGCAGAATGACCCCAGGCTGTCTTAAGTCACTACAAGTCTTAAGAATACCAGGTGGCTCAGATGGTTTGAAGACCTCACAATGGAGTTCAGCTCTGCAGTCCTGAAGCCAATCAGGACATCAGTGGAAAGTGTTTCGGGAGGGGGAAGCAAAGTGACTTCAGTCCTCAGAACTGTGGCTGAAAACTGCGAGGAGTGAAGGAATAAGTTGTATATGAAAAGAACAAACACAGAAAATGGTTAATACAGAGAGCGTAAAGGAAGGACAGAAGTGAGCTGGCTAAAAGCAATGACCCAGTGTCCCATTGTACTGTTCACCCAGGAAATAAGAGTAAGTAGTGATAACTTACTTAAAATGTCTGCAGTGGAATGCATGGTGGTGGGGGTGGGGGCGGCTTAGTCGCCAAGTCGAATCCAACTCTTGCGACCCCATGGACTGTAGCCCACCAGGCTCCTCCGTCCATGGGATTCCACAGGCAAGAACACTGGAGTGGGTTGCCATGCCCTCCTCCAGGGAATCTTCCTGACCCAGGGATCGAACCCAGGTCTCCCACATTGCAGGTAGATTCTTTACTGCCGAGCCACCAGGGAAGCCCAGTGGAATGCAAAGTTATGTCCAAATCCTTTCCCCTTGATGTTATACATATCCCTGTGAATCCAGTCTGTAACTTTCTTAGTCATTTCCAAGAAAGAAATTAAAACTATGTTCCACATATACTAGTTACAAACTTAGTTTTTATAGAAATCTGGGAGTTTGAATTCATGGATGAAAAATAAAGCTTAATTTCATGCTTTAGAGTCCTTCTTGATACCTCATAGAGTTGAAGACGTATGTGAATTAAAATAAAACAAAACAATACAAAGCACGGGGATGGGGAAGATGAAGCTTCTGTGTGGCACACAGATGAGATACCACCCAAACCCTTCAGCTAACTCCCTCTTCCTTCTCCGGCCACACACCCTGACGAATCTTGCATCAGTTCTCATCCACCTGACTTTCCACTTAACCTATTTTTCCCCTTGCATGACCAAGTCTTTTTCCGAAAGAAACAAAATATCTCTCCCTGCTTTTGGCAAATCCGACTTCTTCATTTTCTTTTTCTGCTCTTTTTGTCCTGCTGTGAGCTTGATTACTGCTAATGTAATTTTAAAATAACATGGACAAGAAACTCAGCTAAAACTTCCACTAAAATTACCTTGAAAACTGAGATAATCTGGCCTCTTTTGTCTCAATGATCCACGTAACTGGCTTTTTCATTACTAAGGAAGTAGCTCTGAGATGGAATCTGACACCTGAAGACAACTGAATATAATCCATAATCTCAATATGACATTTTCCCTCAAGTTTCTTCAGGAAAGAGGGGAGGTGGGGGAGGGAGGGAAATCACACTTACAAGTCCACTTATGGCTACAATCCAGATGTAGGAACCAGAGGTGAAAAGCTATAAAAGAAAAAAAAGGCAACTAAAAATGAAATTCAACTGCCAGTCACAGCATATTTACTTTTACATAATTATAGTCATTACCATTTATGTTGTCTTAATTATATAATTATTAATCTAAACAAATGGAAGATTAGCAAATACTCTGTTATATAAAGGAAAATAATATACCAATTTTTCTTTTCTTTCCTCTTCTACCAAGACCTCATTCAGCTTTTCGACAGCCTAAAACAGATTGGTTGAAACCAGCCCGCTCTTGGGCAAAGAAAAATAAGTGGAATTCAAGCACATTCTTGTTTACAAATGGACATTAATTGGTTTATACAAAGTAAAATACTATATGGACAGAAATTATTAGCATTAACAACACGGCAAATATGTAGTCGCCGCCCAATGCTTAGGGTCAAGTAATGACATGTATTACAGTTCACATAATTCTCTTATTTCAATTTCTTATTATTGCTACTCTAGTTTTAGATGGAAGACGTCTGTCAGCATACAGGTCCTTGCCCAATGATGTTGCTCTGCTGAACCACTGATCCTCTCATTCCAGTTTGGCCCAGAAAAGAGTGAACCAAGTAACAGGCCTTAGAATTCATTAATGGCAAAAGTAGTGAGAAATGGGTCTCGTGAAATCTCTGCCTTTTTCAAATCATTTACATCCAAGGATTGTGTTCAGGGTTTCTTTCTTTTTTTTTTTTTTTAGTCATAAGACATCTCCCCAGTGTTCCTGCAAGAAAGAAAGATTTGTAGCCTAGTACCAGGATAATATCGGGACAACTGGTAAAATCTGAGTAGGACTGTATCAATATTAATTTCCCAATTTTGTTAAATGAACAGTAGTTACGCAAGAGAATGACCTTATTTGTAAGAAATACACTGAAATATAAAATTAATACTGAAATATTTAGAGGGTAAAATGAAGTCACACATGCAGACTAAAAAAAAAAAGATCTGTATCTTAGTGTTTGTTCACAATTAGATCATTAGATCATTAGATGGGGAGTTAAGCATTTCTGCTCGTAGAGAAATAAGCAGGTTCAAAAAAAAGATCTGTATCTTAGTGTTTGTTCACAATTAGATCATTAGATCATTAGATGGGGAGTTAAGCATTTCTGCTTGTAGAGAAATAAGCAGGTTCATCGCCGACATCAGCGCCAGGTGAAAACCTCAAAGTTGTGCATGTTTATCAAGGATAGATAGAAAAAAAGATACATAGAAAGAAGACAGATACAAAGGTAACAGATGGCAAAGCACAGGTATAAAGGAGTCTGACAAGCTGTGCTCTTGTGTTAGCTCATGGAGAAATGAGCATTGGCTGCAACTCTAATCCCTTGATCTAAAATTTAATCCACTGATCGAGCATGGATGCTTGTTCAAGTGTGAATGACTTTGAAAACAACAGGAATGAGAATTAGGTGTAAAATTATTTTTCTGTAGTCTTCTTCCAAAAGTACAGAGAACAGTAATACTTCCACAGCACTTGCTGTGTGTTTTTTTCTCACTGCTGGCCTCCCCGAGGGGCAAGTGCTGCATCTCAAGCTACATTTTATCCTCCATGGGCCCCAGACCTGGGCATTACATGACTGGCTCTTGAGCCCTGTGTACTTGTCAATGTCTCTTCACAAACGTCTTTGCTCTCCTGAGAAGGACTAAAGTCATTCAATCACTCATCTATCAAATGTCCCTGGTTTCAAGAAGTTGCTGAGTAAGAGAGGCACAGAAATGAGCGTGAAGGTTCGGAGTGGAGGGAACAGAAGTCTGGAGAATAAAAGGTTCACACTCACGTCAAGGTGGGGGAAGGGTGGGAGTTGATACTAGATGGACAAGAAGAAACTCTGGATGCCATTCATGATAAAGAGTTCAGATTTTATCAAGAGGCCCAGGGCATCTCCACCTCTACTTTCTGCATCAACTTCTATCTCACCAAAAAAGAAAAACAACAACAAAAAAAAAACGACAAAACAAAACCACTCACAATCTCAGAAAAACCAAAGGTGGCAGTCATACAAATATACATTATTAATATTAGGAACCAACTGACTTAGTTTCTTATTACCTGTTCTGATTACCCCAAAAACCCAATGCTACAATCTCTAAATCTTCAAATGACCATGTAAAATAGATATCATTGTTCCCACTTTACAGGTGGGCAAATGGGGGCTCAGAAAAAGTGATGGAAAAGGAAAATTACCAGAGCAAGTACTTAAACCAACATCCACTTGGCTCTAAAGACTTGCTACAGGGCTCCACTGAATTCCTGCTCTACAGGTAACGAAACGTTTTCCACCCTCAAAGCTGCTCTCTAACTAGAGCCAACGTGAGGACCAGAGGCTTCCATGACCCGACCCAAGTATCAAGCTTATGCACGCCACGTCAGAACTGGAACTTGGGCCTCTGCCCCTGGTCCAGGGTACTCTGCGACCATTGCATTCTGCCTTCTGTTGGAACATCTTAAAAAGAATTAAGCGTGCCACTGCAAACCCTAGTGATAAGAGTAAAACGTGGAAACGGGCTCTTAGGTTATGAAAGTATTAGAGAGGACAAAGGGGAGTGTAAAGCTTTGCAGGCTGAGAGATGAGGAATAAACATATTTCATGAAAAATGGTTGTAAAAGTGGTAAGGAAACACCCACCCCAGATTGGCCATTGATAACACGTGAGAGCAGACAAGAGAAGGTGGAGGAAATGCTGAAGGTTAAAAGGGGAGGGAGGAGGGCCCTGCACAGTGACAGTGGCATCCGGTTTGATGTGTGTGGGATAAGGAATGTTATGAGTATTGACAGTGGATCAAAAGGCCAAGCTACATATGGTACCACAGGAAACAGCAGAATAAAAGTTTACATTAAAAGGTGTGAGAGTGAAAGGAAAGTGACAGGTGTAATGCTACAGGTAGAAAACTGAAAATCACACGTATCTTCTATTCCCGGGCCTGGAACCTAGCAGAGAGCAATCAGTACTCACTGAATGTTGGTAAAGACGATCTTTCTCGATTTAAGTCAAACAGTAAGTCCACTAATGGCCATCGGGTAAAACCATTCAGCGAATGGCGACAGTGCAATCAAGCCTGCTGCGGCACAGGAGTTATGAGGCTGGCACAGTGTACCTGGTTCCTGCTTTAGAGCTTTACTTGTGACTCTGTATTCGATGAATTAATTTTGGCAGTGGCTTTCCACGTTCCGCCTTTGGACTGTTCTCATGTTTCCACTTCATACTGAGATTTTTGAAAAAGTACTTACACGCAATTATACAACAAAATTAAAATATTTTCCACCGATACAAATTACAGTGAAAGCGCTTATCAGATTTCTAAAGGCTATGAAAGTATTCTAGTACCTTATATACCTTGATGTTCTCATTCTGTAACACTTCCTTTGAACGTTTGATACAGATCATGAAGCCAAACTTATGGGGAAAAAAACTGTTTTTCAAGGAGATCAAATGAGAAAAAGACCAAAAAAAAAAAAAGAGAGAGAGAGAGACAGAGAGAGGCAGATCTGGTTAAAGAAATGGGAACAGAAAAAGGTATACTGTACCTGTAGTCCCAATATATATATCAGTGTCTTGTTTGTGATGGACAACGGGCCCAGAATATGTGCCACTTGGACTCTTGGGATGGAGCAGTAAAATGGTACAAAGAGAGCAAACACAGGTGCCAGGCTATGCAAACAAATAAAAAAAAAATCACTATGGTATAATGCTCAATTTACAACACCAACGGCAAATGTATATCTGAAGTAACACTGCTTATCGTTTTATTTCAGTCTGAAAGCATGATCTTAGATACACAAGTTGGTTTCTATATGTACAACACATCCAAAATAATTTTTACGTATATATAATATTTTATGAGAACTCTAACTATCTAATCTTTGTTAACTTTCCCAAAGCTATTGCAAAGTAGTGGTTTGGCATCTACTAATGAACTATCAGCACTGTGAGAAAATGTAAAGCTGATGCTACATTTTCTTTTCATGAATGATTTGAAATCTGATGAAAGAAACGGGACAAACCAAAATCAAGAAGCGTTACAATTCATCATGGTAAAATGCAAAATCTTCATGTCAGACTTTGTCCAATAATTACATTTTACTGTAGCACTTGACAAGGCTCGCGCTCTTGTCCTCCCTTTCTCAAATATCTTCCTGATTTTGTCTTAAACTCTGCTTCTTGCTGGTTTACCCACGATTTCTTCCACTTCTCTTCTACCTTCTCCAGGGTTCCACTGAAGACTTTTCTCCTTGCTCTAGTCTCTCTCTGTATACTCCTAAGCCCTTCTACGCCTTCAACTAAAAAAAATGAAGTGAGTCCCTAAGCTGTCTGACTGTCCCCTCACCCTGGCTATGAAATTCGATCTGATATCTTCAACTTGACATACTCAAAAGTCACCAACGTCTTTCTACATGAAGACTTGCTTCTCTTGAATCCATCTCCTAATACTGCCAACAGTATTTTCTTCCCCCAAACACAGCTCTGACCATGTCACACCCCTGGTTAAAACCCTTCCTTCCACAGGCTCCCAGTATCCAAAGAAGAAATTCAAACATCAGCATGAACCAGCAAACCCTGCGATTCTTTCTTACCAGTGTGGCTTCCTACAACCATCCCCTTCTCCCTTCCCCTGATCTGGCCCATCCCCTCTCACCCCCTCCTTGTCCAGATGCTCCCTGGGCACCTCAGCCTCTGCTGACTACTCACTGATGCAGGTTATTCTTTCAACACAAAACTGTCGCACTTTTCTGCTTAGGAAACTCATGCTTGTGGTGCACGACAGAGCTCAGCTCCTCTCTCCAGTGATTTCTCCAACCCTCCTGGCAGTTAGCCGCTCTCCTTTACCCTTGAAGCTACCCCAGTTTCACTGTTTGAGTGAATCAATGAATCAATTACCTGGGCACTGTGTGAGAGGCCGCAGGTCAGGTACAGGAGCTCCATCAACACCTCTAAGTAGGAAGCAGCCCCTAACCTCAAGGAACTAGCTCCAGGATCGCA
The DNA here is from genome assembly GCF_032405125.1 of Capricornis sumatraensis. Taxonomy (NCBI): domain Eukaryota; kingdom Metazoa; phylum Chordata; class Mammalia; order Artiodactyla; family Bovidae; genus Capricornis; species Capricornis sumatraensis. Next base: position 84,289,127 of record NC_091080.1, on the reverse strand, counting down.
AACACACATTCCTACCAGGGTAAGGCAGGAGACATGAGTGAGTCCTGTGGTTTGGACACACACTTAACACACATTCTTCATTAAACACTTGTTAATTTAATTAGCCTTTTATTTCCTCGTATTTTGGATGAGTGGCAGCACACAAAGAAATTACTGCATCATAAGAAAAATGTAAGAAATACTTTTCACTTCCACAAAGAAATGTTCTCATTACCGTTTCTGTGGAAACAACAGGTCCCTCTAGAACATTTTCCCATCTTTGATAGAGAATATGTTATTAAAAAATCATCCACTGTCCTTTCTACTCTTAAACAAAACAAAAAGCCAACACATGTTGAAAATGAGGTAGATGGCAGCACTCTGAAACTTCTTCTATTGGTACTTGCTGAATGAATGAATTTCTCTTTAAAATGGTAAAACCATACAGCAGGATTTGTCTTTTGTTTTAAAAAGTCCCTTTTCTTGCTTTATTATTTTTAATGGGATTAAAACATACAGTTTCATAGATACACTCAAACTATCGCCTATTGGTCTCTTGGAACAAGTCTTTAGGTACTCAATTTATAGAAGGTCTTCTGTTTACATTTAGCAATAAAATGTAAAGAGTGAAGGTATAATAAAACATCTGAAGCAGAGTTCTTACTTGAGGGTACATTTCAATGTAAACTAAGAAATATTGATAGGAATTTTAATGACCACAGTTCATATCTTACATACCAACAGAAGAAGTTTCAAAATTCCTTAGAAGTTATTCATCATTATGCAGTTTTAAATGCTGACTAAATACTAAACCACACCTACCCAATATACAAAAGCACATATTTCAGAGCAAGGTGGTACAGGCTGCTCTGTAGAAAATTTCCACTGCTATTTCTATACACACTGAGTGTTATTAGTCACTGACCAGTCTTTCTCTTTTCCTTATTTTACAACAACATTTGTTCTTTATACTGTCAACAGTAACTCAGCTTGACCTTTTCATATTGAGAACAGCTAACTTCTGGAAGTCCTATGTGGCTTAAGCATACAGGGCTGAAGCACAGAAAGGAATACACGATATAAGGGATTCATTCACTAATGTCACTCACATTTGTTGAGTATCTCCTATATACTCACAACTATGCTTGACAGAACAAATGAAATAGAAGCACTGAGGTCAGGTCACAAATGTCCATCTTACACTTTCTATGGAAAAAGGACAGGGACTCCACTTGTATAGTACAACTAAAGAAGTCCTGGCAACTTTCAACAATAAAAATAAGGCTTGTGAACTCATGAAACTATCTGATAGTAAACATCAACAGCATCTCAAAGGACAATTACCCTGTCACCTCTTCTTTATACATGTGATTACTCTAATACCAAAAAGAGGGGAGATCCAGTTTGCTAGAACATTTACTTTACCTGGATATCATAAAATAAAAATGCTTTACTTAACAAAAATTATTTTGAAAATTAAAAGACAAAAACCCCACCAGAATGGCTTTTCAACAAACTGAAAAACTTTTCAACAGTGTCTTCTTCAAGGCTTCTTCGATCCAATTTTTTTTTCCTTTTTATTTTTTAAATTATGAAGCATGATAACATATTTACAGGAGATTTGGAAAATACAGAACAAAGTTACATATAGTTTGAAAAATTAAGATTTTTGGTTGTAGTTTAAACATCAAACTCTCAAAAATTAATAGAGTGAATAGACAGAAAAATAGAAGGATATAGCAGAACTGAAAAGCACTATGAACAACTCAACATAGTTAAGATCAATACAAATTTCACACAACAACAGGATACAGATTCTATTCAAGTTCCCGCAGACTATAAACCAGGAGACAATGGAACATATCCAGGGACATTAAACAAGGTTCAAAAATTTCATGGTCTAAAGGAGTCTTCAAACCAAGTTTTAAAGGAACTAGTTCTGTAAAAGTTTATCACACTGACCAATCAAATCATAAAATCTCTGTATTTCCCCCTCAGAGAACTGCTATACTAGGAGTTACCTTGGTGATCATTTAGTTCAGCACTTCTATTGTACGTAGTGGCATGGAGCCCCAAAGAACTTAGGTGAGCATTACTCCGTTTGACAACGTTTCTCTACGCATCTTCAGCACGGTAGAGCTTATAATAACCTCAATGGAATAATACACTGAGAGGCTAAAAGCCCTCAGCACTTTGACAGAATCCTGGAGTGGAAGGGTCTCTGAGGGCAGAGAGTCACAAATCCCTACCAAATGATTCAACTCTCTCAGCAACATCCCTCCAAACAGACAGCTGGTTTATGCAAGCACCTACAGAAGAGATGGATCTCCCAGGTGGCTCAGTGGTAAAGAATCCTCCTGCCAAGGCAGGAGACTCCAGTTCGATCCCTGGGTTGGGAAGATCCCCAGGAGAAAGAAATGGCAACCCACCCCAGTATCCTCGCCTGGGAAAGCCCACGGACAGAGGAGCCTGGCGGGCTACAGTTCATGGGGTTATAGAAGAGCTGGACGTGACTGAGCACACAAAAACAATGTGTGCCCTTTTTTTTTTTAAATGATCCCAACTTTGGAGGACTGCTTTCCTAGTCTGATTGGAGAGCTGTCTCCTTTTACCCTCTGGAGTTAGGAAGAGTGACACATGCAACCCAAACCCTTTACTGTGATCAGAAGATAATGATCACATCCCCGCCAAGCCTGGACATGCTCAGTTCATTCAATCTTTTCTCCTGAGACCTGGGACCCAGAGCCCGCACCTCCCAGGCAGGCTCTAGGTTATCCATGCCTTGGCAAAATGCAGTTTCTTGAGCTCACTGAGAATGACCAGATCACCTCTCGTATTCTGAGAGCTCTATTTCCATTAATTTAGCCTGTAAATCAGTTTGCATTTTTATATCCATGTGACACTGTTGGTTTAAACTGAGTCGATTAAAACTTGAAGGTAAATAGCACAGGTCTGTGTGCATAACAGGTGATTCTAGCTGTAAGATGCCCCCGTCAACCCCTCCCTGTTAACATGGGTTCATGCAGTCACTGATCCAGTCGGTTGGTCTCCTGCCTAAAAACAACCAACTAATCATTATATACATGCAAAAGAGCATTTTCCTCCACTCACCACAGAAACTTCTATTTCTTTCTCATTAAGCTGCTGATAAGACACAGAATGAGTAAACTACTCCCTGCACCAAGTTTCCAGACAGAACTGGCAAAATTGACATTTTTCCCTTAAAACATGTTAACACTCATATTCACACGTAATATGGATACAATATCATCAGTAGCTATATTCCTTTTTTTCTCCCCCTGGTTAAGGTTTATTTCTTCAGTCTCTTCCAAAGAATTTTTTTTAACTTAAATCTTTATAGAAAAATTTATAAAGTTCCATAGATATCAACAACTCATAAATTCCAAGGGGTTTTTGGATAACCCTTTTCTAAAAAAGAAATCACTAACAGAAAAATTTCACTTCCCATTAAAAAAAAAGTGCACACGCACACATGAGGCTAACTGATCACTACTATGCTCAGTCACAGGGTGACAGAAAAAAAAAAGCCACCACCATAAAAGGATGTCTGGTAATCTCCCTTAAAACAACATGCAAGGTTAACCTACTTCAGTTTGGACGAATACTGACTGCTGCCACACAGGGGCCCCAACAAGGCACTGAGAGGTAAGTAACAGATACTTTGCTTTTTTCAACAAATTCTTGTAAGTTAAGAAAAACTTTGAAAGTCTAGTTAAGGTTTAAAGTAAAGAATCTTTTTAACAAAAAGCTATAAACATTTCTAACATCAGAAATCTTATCATTAATATAGTTGAGACTCTCTGATGACTGGCAGTTCTAATAAGCTGGTATTACGCTAGGTGAAGGCAGCGAATCGGGCCAGAAATACCTTTGCCAAAAAAAATAGGGCTTACTTTGTATTTCTGTGTGAACTCACAATTACAAAAGACAGCATCAAGTAATCAGCAAATACTGCCAGTATTTCAGGATACTTTATGAAGGAAAAGAACAAAGTTATTGTAGAATGGAGCATTTCTACACATAAATGTACTGTGATGAAGTTATTCAGCACAATTGAGAAGTTAGTACCTGTTACTGTTTGACCAGGGATCTATGTACATAAAAGTCTTTCCTGTATTTCTGCTACTTCTCTACTTTTATACTTTCTATTATTTCTCATGATAGAATCTCAACAGTCAAATTCCTGGAGCAAAGGGTACACATTAAAAAAAAAAAAGAACTTTAATTAAAATTGATATTTTTCAGTTTACAGAAATATTTACTCTCCCACCAATGGCAGACAGTCTGGGCTTTACTGCTTCTCTGACAACATGAGTATTTTAATTCTAAATATAAACTGTTAATCTAATAAGTGAAAAAGGAACAGCGCTTTTTTGCTTTATGCTTATCTGAAGATCAGAAAGGCTAAACACAGCTCGGTATTTTCTTCCTAGAACTTCTGTATGCATAAAAAATATCACAAAACAATGAACTAGGTGCAGTGAACTGCCAATATTTATGTCCAGGTTGGGAACGGAGATGACAGAAACTCGTAGTAACATGAAAGCTATGCAGAGACTTCCTCTAAAGGAGGGTGTGCTTTTTGAGGGGGAGGGTCTTGCTCTAAGCATGATATAGGATACTGGTTAAGAGCACGGGCTCTGGAGTCGGGCTTGGGCTCTCTTATTTACCAGTTGCGTGACCCTGGACATGTTGCTTCTCGGGTTTCATCTGCTTCCCTTGTAAAATGGGGAGTAACCATACTGCCCAGTCCTTGGGTGTCATAATAAGTGCTATATAATATTGGTTGTCATAGAAAGCACTGGAAAACTGCCTGCTAGCCTTGGTCTCTCCTCCCTCTGCCCATTAACCCACTGAAGGATGAATCCAATAGGCAAAGTTTCCCCGCCCTACCACTTCTGTGGGCATTTTCTTCTTGAACTTGTCTCGAGATCTTTAGAGAATATTTCACATGGAGACTGAGTCTATGGATGTCTATACACCTAACTGTGCTGCTGGCTGGACTTTGCATCTGCTAGGATTTCAGTGCATGTTTTCTCTTGGGGGATTAATTGTAGTTCTTGGACATGACACTGCAAAGAGCACACGGCTCCAGAAAGCATCCTCACTCACTAGGCTCACATATCGTGTGAGTGGTGGGAATGCCTTTGATAAATTACTTTCAACTGGCTTCTAAGAGCTTCTCAGTAACATGACCAGTCATTTAATGGAATAATATCAACTCAGGTCACTATGACTTTTTATTCATTTATGCTTTCCATAGGCATTGATTAGCTATCTGCAGCTGGCCAGATCTGAAACATTCTAGGGGATAAAATGAGATAAAATCAGCATCCTTTAAAAGTTTACAACTAAAAAAAGAGCTCCCCACCCAGTAAAGGAGTTTGGTAGGGACAGCAGTCTCTCTGCTACGGTTAAGGGCCTCCTGCAGCTGCTAAAAGGTCCTGGTTGTGTATATGCTAAGGATGTGTAGTATCCCCCAGTCCATACAGCTTCCCAGCCTCCCAAGAAGTTCGTAAAACACAGGGATTCAATGGCAGATGAAATACCTAACATGCTAATCCCCTGAAAAACAACAGAGGTGACAAAGATCCTTGTGGTATCTGGAAAGCCGGAACAGAGAAATAAAGATGTTCTGTTAAATATCTGCAAATACTTAACAAGCCTAAGAGCCATCCTAGGTATTCACCTTCTCTTGGTGGAAATTTCAATCCAAACTGTTTTCATAGACATCCTGTTTAAGCCAGTAAAGTCTAAATTCATTTATGAAACTTTTACTTGCACTAAAATATGCTACAAATAAATTAATGAACTCCTTATTGATAGCAACTTATTCTTCTCCTTCCCTCTCTTGTCCCATCTCCCCAGCCCTTCTCTTCCCTCTGGTTCAGGCAGGTGTATGAGCTGGTATGTGTTAAAAGTTCTGAGATGTCTTCCTATTTTACTTGTTTCCTACCAGTAACATCAGATCAGGCTGGAAATAGGAGCGGGGGCTAAAATGTATTATGTCGAATGTCATTCCTGGAGCCGATCTGCCAGGAGTAAATCCTGACACTTAACAGCTGTGTCTTGAGGCAAGACTCGTGAGCGCTCTGTTCCTTGGTTTCACCACTGGCAACGGATTGGGGAAAGCTTTGTGAGAGTCAGGGAGTGAATATACCTAGGGAGCCCCGGGCACTGCCTGGGATGCAATCTATGCTGCATACTACTGGCTACTTTTATTTATCAAACACACCCTGTAGTCTAACAAAGAAACTCCGACTGAGGATCAAGAAAGCTGGGACTCTGCTACTCCTTAATGGGTATTTACTGAGTACCAGTGATGGGCCGGCTGGAGAGAACACCAAATTAACAACACAGCCCCCACTCTCAGGACTCACAGGCTAGCAGGAAACAGGAAAAATGAAACAAAACAAGAAAGCAGCAGAGATGCCAGTCCAGGGTGCAGGGCCCTGGCTAGGGCGCCCATGCCGCCAGTCTGCAGGGCGGGCAGGGCTGAGGGAGGAGAGTGCAGGACGAGTCAGGGAAGCCTCCAGGGGCAGCCGATTCTGAACAAAGGCCTGAGGAAAGAGAGCAGGAGCAGAGGATGCAGGCCGGGCCAAGGAGGTGCCAGAGAGAAGGAAGAGGACCAGAAAGGAAGACAGCTGTGAGAGAGCACAGGGTATCAGGAGCCATTCCAGCAGGGCCCGAACTCGAGGTCACAGGCGGGAAGACGGCCAGAGATCCAGCTCAGAGGGAAGCGGGGCCCAATCACGAAGGAAATTGTGTGTCACCACAGAGAGCGTGCAGTCTGCCTGGGGCCAGAGGGCACGGTGCGAGCCAGCGCAGGCTGCAGCTACAGCTGCAGAGAGAAGAGGGCGGCCGAGGCCGGCAGAGCAGAGGCAGCCGCAGGCACCCAGGCGGACAGACAGACGGTGCGGGCAGGGCGCAGGGGGAGGGGCACAGCATGCTGAAGGCCCAGGAACCGCTGGCTGGCAGGGCACCTGCTTGGCCCCTGGCTTGGCACCTGTCCTGCGGGGAGGACCCCTGAGTGAGAGATCTAATCTCTCTGGGATTCCCTTTATCCATAAAATAAGGATGTGTAACGTTTGTGACTAATTTCCACGAGATAATAGAGACGAAATACACAATTTCAAACGCCCTCAGACTTTAAGGAGAAAAGGTACCTATTATTTCTGGAAACATTTTGGATTCAGGGGATAAAGGTTAATATCAGCCCTTCTTTATAAGGAGTCTTTACATATTTATATACATATATTTATGCAGTTGATTATCTTGCATATAGGTCCAGTCATGCCACACAGAAATGGTCTTTGTCTTCCTTACACTGGAAAGCATATCAGGGTGGGAATTTTTTTTCTCCCAGTTCCTAAGCAATATGCCACATATTTCGAGTCCTCAGGGCTACTAACCTCCTTCTGTCTTCATCTCTGAAGACCTTCATATCATTCGAGTCAGTATTCAAGTTGCCAAAAAGCCACAGGAGGAATAATCAGTGAAAGGTGAAAGAAAAATAGCCAGACTATATAAAACCCCAAATGTGCAAGTGGGTGTTTAAGCAGGTAACACAGGTCAGGCACCTTTCACTTTCCCACCAGTTCCGACGTAGGTGTTTACAGAAGGTGCAGCGTCTCCATGGGGTTCAGGACACCAAGGAGGCACAAAGAGGAAAGGACAGACCAGCCAATGCAGGGGTGTTTTTTGTTTCTGAAGATGCACCCCAACCAGTGGCCTGTACCTGACCCTGGGCAGACCTACCGGGAGGCAGTGAGGACCAGACCGTGTCCTGGGGTCAGCCGCAGGGTCACCCTTCCACAGACCAGAGAAAGCAAGTGAGCTCCCCAGGAGGCAGGGAGGAGAGCTGACCTCAGACACTGACTGCAGATGACAAGAATCCTGACATACACACTCCAGCGCATTGCGGGCAGGGGGGGTTTCCTCGGAGACATGGAGGCAGCTATCAGCCTGCTTTCTGGACGGTGTTCCCTGTATATCCTCCCCCAGAATCAATCTTGGACACAGCTACCAACTCAGGACTCAAAGTTGGTTGGGGAGTGGAGTTGGGGGAACGAAACCCGAGAGCATAGGAAGATTTCTTTGACTAGGTTATCGGGTGTGGGCTGACTATCACAGTGGTTCAGAGTGGCCTGGAACAGGCACCTGGCCACGCCCGCGGAGGGAAGGAAGGTTGGGCCTGTGCTGTTCACGCCCGTCCATGCCTTGGGGCTCTTTCCACAATCAGAATGACAATCAGGAATGATTCTCTGGCTCCTATTTTGCAAGGTGGGCTTCCCTTGTGGTTCAGTGGTAAAGAATCTGCCTGCTAATGCAGGAGATGCAGGTTCGAACCCTGCGTCAGCAAGATTCTCTTGAGAAGGGCATGGCAACCCACTCCAGTGTTCTTGCCTGGGAAATCCCATGGACAGAGAAGCCTGGCGGGCTATAGTCCACAGGGTTGCAAAACAGGCAGACGTGACTCATGACTAAATTTTGCAGGGCAGTGGGGACACACAGCTGCTCGAGTGGTTTCTCACCCTGAAGCTGGTCCAAGCCCCTGACAAATACATATAAAAATAGGGTAACTAGAGAAAGCAACAGTGATTGCTTTCTTCCATGGAGTGTTTGTCATCACGCGTGCTAAGTCGCTTCAGTCCTGTCTGACTCTGCGGCCCCATGGACTGCAGTCCGCCAGGCTCCTCTGTCCATGGGATTCTCCAGGCAAGAGTACTGGAGTTGGTGGCCACGCCCTCCTCCAGGGGTCTTCCTTACCCAGGGACCAAGCCCACGTCTCTTGTGTCCCCGGCATGGCAGGCAGAGATTCTCTACCACTAGCGCCACCTGGGAAGCCCGAGCGTTCGTCCTCAGAGGCGCCGAACAGCCTCAGCCTGCTGTCCTGAAACATCTGTGCTCGTCTGTTTCCCCAAGAGAAGGAATCCTTGTCTCTTTGAGTCCGGAGCCTTTCTCTGCCCACTCCTTTCCCAGGGACTTTCTTTCCCCCCACTTAGAAATCTTTCCTCCCACTTAGAAATCTTTCCTCCATCTTAGCCCTCTTCAACAAAATAAAAAAAGGACAGTGTATCAACAAAAATCAAAGAATCGGATCAGACAGCACACATCATTTAACAACAGACAAATATCATTTGCATCTGCACGTCCATTCTGGGGCTCCCTGGGTTGTTTTTGAGAGTGTGCTCCAGGAACTTCCTCTCTGGTGCAGGCCACTGTGGGCACTTTGACTCAGACCATCTCGATGTGTAAACACGGTCCTGAGCAGACTTCACCTCACAGAGAAGTCACCTCTTAGCAACGATACTGTCAGCATGCTTTGACCCATTCAGATCATTGCTAAGGCCTGAAATTAAACAAAATTACTATAAGATTAAGCCCTTCTCATTTTAAGAGTTGATGATTATTAAGCGGATACATATTAGGGGTAAAGGTGACATTTCAGGAATCTTAGAGCTAAACTCTAAAAGGCAGTATATTCTAGCATTTACTAGATCTTTGAATATAATGATTTTATTCTGCTTCTGCCACAAATAAAAGCTAAGACAATAATTATCCAAGCAAGTAAGCTGAGATAGCAGAAAGTATGAATCAGTACCCTGTGAAAAAAATCACAACTGCCTCCAAGTTGGTATCCAGGGTAAATATTTCTAGAGTACAAACCACATTAGCTCTTGCACAGTTTTCTGAAACACTAATAAATGAGTTTTGAGGGGGCTTTTTATTTTTTCCTTTCTGTGGCTAGAAAGAACTCGACAGTTCATGTCAACATGTCCGGTTATGCAAAAATGAGATGATAGTGTCTTAAGAAACGCTCGCCATTCTAATTAGTAAGGAAATCAATCTACAGAAAACCACACACACAGGCCCACTCCCAAAAATGGAAGTGAAAATACTTTGGAGGATATTCATATTTTGCTGTGGAAGAACTTGCTGTTATATGTTAGGATAACAGTAAAGTTAAAAGGATCGATATTGAGTGACAGAGACAAAACTGAGACAGCCTCCTTTGCTTATTAAGAAAAACTTTCAGAGGCCTGGCACAGATGGCTGCCCTGTGGCTCCTTGGGTGGAACCTGAATAAGGACCCACACTTCCCGCAGCCCAGGTACATCTGCGCCCTCAGGGCAAGGCTTGTGAGCCTCATCCTTTCAGGTGTAAGGCACAGGGGACAGCTTAGCGACATGGCGCGTCTTCAGAAAGCTTCACAATGAAATTGTAACTATTAGAGGTTCAAGTACTCTAAGGAAAAAAGATTTAGAGTAAGCACTTCTTTGTGCTTTTCTCAAGGCAATAAAAGGACAAGCCATAGGACTTTCAAGTACAACTCAGTATATCTAACCTCAATAACGCATCAGATGCTATTGTCTTAACAATTATGAAAAATGTTTTTAAAATTCAGTCTAAAATAAACAAAGAGGTAAAGAAAGGAACGATTTGGTTATGACTAAAAGAGGAAGGATTAGAAACAGTTAAAAGGGGAATTTGCAATGCAAAAGTTGATAAAGGAGCACTGTAATGCAAAGAGCAAGCAGAACCCCGGTGTGTCAATGATCTAACACCTCATTCAGACAAGAGCACAGTCCCAACATCCATTTGTTACCAGGTTTAGGTCCTCGGACATTAAAAGGTATCATGTCTGAATTTTCTGGAGGATGGAGGGGGGCACTAGAAAGCCATTTTTCCTGAATAAAAGCATGGAGTAAGTCGAGGTTCAGGAAAGTAATCCTGAATCCTAAAAGGATTAAAGGAAGGGACAAAATAGGGTTTCTGAGGGAATATGATAACAAATTGGGATTGCCCGATTGCCTGATACAGGAACAGGATAACAGTTCCTATGAAAGGATTTTTCTCTCAATTTGAAAAAGATAAAATGGACTAAAACTATAGCATTAATAACACTGGGTAAACACCACCAAAGGTACTACAATACTAGAGCTGCTGACCGATGGAATCGACCTTCCCAGAGGTTGCTGAAGGGCCAAACGCACACATTCTGAAACAGCCCACATTCCCCTTTACCCGAGAGCCCCTGGGTCAGGGCACGTGCATGTCCGCCTTGCGCAAGGGCCTTTCTCTGACTCGGGACGGGGGCTCTCTGCAGTCTCCCCTCAGGGCTCTATGACGCAGCGTCCACCGGCCTGGCCTCGACCTGGGAAGGTGCCTCTCCTGGAACGGCTTCTGCTGGAAGAACCGGCCGCCCGCTCTGGGGCGGCTAGGCCACGTGTGTCCCGGCTGTCTGTGCACAGGTGAGGACGGCCCTGACGCCTCGACCACCCTGAAACCACAGACTCTCGGTTCTTGAGAGGCAGCATGGAGTGGCTGCCACTGCCGAGCGCTGGACGGGGTAGGAGGCTGGAAGCCAGCGGGGGAGGGAGAAGAATCCAGCACGTCCTCTACCTTCTCTGAGAGGGGTCACCTTGAGGGCAGAGTAGGCAGGTGCTGGCCACACCTGGCTGCCAGGGCGGCTGGGAGGGGTCTTCCAGATCGTACTTAAGGTAGGCACCCAGCAACAATTCAGGCCTGAATCTGAATAAAGAACACTCGGGCAAGCTCTGAAACACAGGTCAGAGGACAAACTTTGGCAAGAAGAGCTGAACTGTAAATTTTCACTCACATTAAAAGGAAGTATTTACCTATTTACTCATTTCATAAGTTAATTCATGTTCAGTGTTGAAATTGAGAAGGTATGAATGGAACTCAAAATTTACTTGTACAAAATGACGCGCTAGCCTCTGTATCCATGCACGGATGTGTGTGTAAACAGCTGCTTTTCTTCTTTCCAAAGTGGCCTGATGTGTAATCCACTTTCTCTACTTAACATTATTCCCTGTCTGGAAACAGGCATCTATGTAGCCATTTTCAGTGGCCGTGTCCTGTCATATTCCACTATAGGGCCATAAACTAACCAATTCCCTAATGATGGATGTCTGATTTGGTTGCAAACTTTCACACTTAAAATTTGACACTGTTTTAAACATCTTTTCCTTAGGATAAAATATTCTGAAAACATTGCCTTGTGTGTTTCATCCATCAAAAAACATTTATTTTTGATGGATGCTACTGGATGCCGTATTTCACTCAGTGAAGCAGTTGGCCATGCTTTTACAACTGGTGGGCAGTGACACATTCTCAGAGTCAGTGTAACTCTCCTAACCTCTACAACCATTATTATTCATATGGAGAATTAGCAGACTCCACAGTGTTGTGTTTTCTCCCCACCGTGTATTTCAAAGGCAGTTCCCAGGAACCTGCTTTGGAAGATTCCTCAAAATAAAATTTAAATGTTGAGATTTTCAGAAAAAATTTTTTCCACAAAAATTCAAAAACTAAAAGTAGCTCTTGATGCCTGTTCCTGCAACCCATGCCTGGAATTTCTACCTATGTCCAGACTCAGTTTCTGCAAAGTTGCTTTTCATACTAATGGATAGTTTCTTCTGTTTTTATTTCATAATTGCAATTCCACGATTTCCCCTTTGAGAATCACTCCATTCCACCCCCCTACCCCCCCCCCAAAATATAAACCCCATACTTACTGGGTGGGTTTTGTTTGGAGTTTTAATTCATCAATAACTCCATTTATTTTTTATTATTTTCTTTTATTTTGGGGGTGGGGGCAAACTCAGTTCTTTTCTAGCTTCTTGAGTTATATATTTAACTTAGCTACTTTCAATTTTTTAAGAAATAAATGCCTTCAAGGCTTTGCATCAATCTTGGGTTAACTCTTTAGCTGCGCTCCACTCCACCGTTTTATAATATTTTTGTCCTTTAGTTGTAAGAACTTCAAAATCTGCATTGTGATTTCTTAACCCATAAGTTCCTTAGAAAAATATATTTCTTTCTTTTTTATTTTAGAAAAATATATTTCTAGAATCCAAACTGATTCTTTACCTTACTTTTTATTTCTAGTTTAGTCATACTGTACTACTCACAGGGAATGTGAGCTGCTGTTGTGCTATGTTGTGTTAGTCACTTAGTCATGTCTGACTCTTTGTGGACCCATGGACTGCAGCCCGCCAGGCTTCTCTGTCCATTGGATTCTCCAGGCAAGATTACAAGAGTGGGTTGCCATTTTCTTCCCCAGGGGATCTTCCAGACCCAAGGACTGAACCCAGGTCTCCTGCACTGCAGGTGGATTCTTCACCACCTGAGCCACCAGGGAAGTCCTTACTCACAAAGAATGTGAGCTGCTTGCTAATGATATTCTGAGACTTTGGAGACACGTCTTCATAACCAAGTAAAAGGTCAAACTTGCAAAGAATTCCAATGTGCTTTAAGCACAAATTTTGCTAGCATTTAAGTCTTGTTGGGTTAATCTTCTCCTTTTTTACCTATCATATTGTAATAAAAATGTGTTAAACTCTCCCATTACAGTTGTGGATTTGACAATTTCTCGTTTAAATTCTGTCAAATTTTGCTGTTACATGTAAAATTCATCATAATTTTTATGTCCTTGAACTAGTCCTTTGACCTTGTGTAGTGAATTTTTTTGTTTCTATTAATATTGATTGTGCTTTGAATTGTATTTTTTTCTGATGTTAATATTGCTAGTCTAGCTTTCCATTGGTGGATTCTTTACCACTGAGCTACCAGTATATGGCTGGATTTTTTAAAATCCAAACTGATCGTCTCTATTTTTTAAGAGGTGAGTTCAATGGTGGCTCAGATGGTAAAGAATGTGCCTGCAATGCAAGAGACTAGAGTTTGATTCCCTGGGTCAGGAAGATCCCCTGGAGAAGGGAATGGCTACTTACTCCAGTATTTTTGCCTGGAGAATTCCGAACAGAGGAGCCTGGTGGGCTATAATCCACAGGGTCAGAAAGAGTCAGACACGACTGAGGGACTAACACTTTCACTTTCAACTTTTTGGGGCTTCTCTGGTGGCTCAGATGGTAAACAATCTGCCTACAACACAGGAGACCTGGTTCGATCTCCTGGGTCGGGAAGATCTGCTGGAGAAGGGAAGGGCTACCACTCCAATATTTTTTTTTTAATTTGTTATTAATTGAAGGATAATCGCTTTACAATGTTGTGTTGGTTTCTGCCATACATCAACATGAATCAGCCATGGGGTGGGTGTGTGTCTGTGTGTATTCCCTCCCTCTGGAACCTCCCTCCCACCCCTCTAGTTGTCACAGAGCCCTGGTTTGAGTTCCCTGAGTCATACACCAAATTCTACTCTAGTATTCTTGCCTGGAGAATCCCATGGACAGAAGAGCCTGGCGGGCTACAGTTCACGGGGTCTCAAAGAGTCAGACACGACTAACACTTCCAGGTCAATGTATTTAATTTTTTTTTTTTTTAATTTGTTGTGACACATTTCCTTTCTTCTTATTTTGTTTTTTCTACCTGCCATTTTCATCCTTTGCTTTTTCCCAGAGTCTCCTTTTCTGTCTTCCCTTGATTAATAAAAAGTTTATTTCCTTTTTTGCTCCCATTTGCTTCAGGTTGTAGTCCTATATTTTCATGATTAACCTATCAACACTGTAGGTAATACACACCTATGACATTAGTACAGTCCTCTCAGAACCTCCTTGTTCTGTCGGTATCACTGTTTTAAGATTGTTACAGAGCTTCCACTTCATTTAATACAGCAGTTGGAGATGCAGATGTCTAGTCAGTGTTTCCTTGCCTGGAGAATCCCAGGGATGGGAGAGCCTGGTGGGCTGCCATCTATGGGGTCGCACAGAGTCAAACACGACTGACGTGACTTAGCAGCAGCAGCAGCAGCAGCAGTCAGTGTTTTAATAAGGCTAGAAACAGAGTTCTTCCCTTTAACATACAGTACCATCATTACTAGATATAGTGACTTCTCCCTCAATTACAGTGACTTTCAGATGAGATTTTATGCATAGAGACCTACCACAAAATTATTTTCCTTCTAAAAATAACTTTACAGGGGACTTTCCTGGCAGTCCAGTGGTTAAGTTTCTGCACTTCCAATGTAGGGGGGCTTGAGTTCAATCCCTGGTCGGGGAACTAAGATCCCACATGCCATGTAGTATGGCCATAAAAAAAGAAAAATCTTCACGGAATTTATTCCTCTGCTGTTTTTTAGTTTTATCGAAGTTCCTCCTCATATATGGATTTTTATTGTAGGAGTTTTTTACTCTCCATATTAGACATTATTTATAATAAGAAAAGAGGTAGAAATAATCCAGGTATTCATCAAGGGTGTAGGGAAGCAAATTATGCATTACTGCTGGAACACTTCAGAATACGTATTAAATGTCTACATAAGATCTACACATATGACAAAGAAAGACATAGACTACCCTGATACAAGAACACAGTACATGAACAAAACAGAACACAGAATACCACGTGTGTAATTTTTCCTACTGTTTGCACATGAGAGAATGCACACTGCACACATCAGTGGGGCACCTGCAGAATGATACACTTTAACACTAACTTAAAATTCTCCCCTCAAAACACTTTTTTCTTTCTCTTTTTGTTTCTTTTTCTTCTTTTTTTTTTTGTTGCTGTTTTTCTCAGGGTTGTCGTGGTCATGGTCTTCTTTCCTTAAAGAAAACCTAACTTTCAGTTCCGAACAAAGGCCTTAGCTTGTTTCTCATAATTTTTTGGGTTAACACAAATCAGACCACTGTGGTAAGTTCGTATTTCACTACATAAATGTGTGACTGATTCCATTTCCTGGCAGTGATATGCCTTTGACAAAAAAAAAGAGTCCAACTGATATTCAATTTAAAAGCAAAGTTTTACGATTTCTGAAGTGTGGGGTGCTTTACGTGATTTTACCAGATAATGATCCAAAAAAAACAAAGGGGAAATTTCTGCCTAAAAAGTTAGCGCATTCCCTTGTCACAAAAATACATCTGCCCTATTTAAATGGTTCTATTTCCTTTGCCAGAGCTTTGCCAAAACGACCAAATTTTAAGAGTAAAAACATAAATTTCAGTCTCTGCTCCTCTTGTTACAATATAGTATGTAACTACATAACATACAGATTTTTGAAAATTATATAAATTTTGACATTTTAAGTTAGATCTCAAGGAGTCAGTTTATATCACTTTTAGTTAAATATGCTTTCTGTTTTATTTATATTTTAAAACTTTTAAAATTTTAAAAAAAAAAATGTTTTTTTTTTTTTTTGGCTTTACTGCTCAACATGTGGGATCTTAGTCCCACAACCAGGAATGGAATCTGTGCTCCTTGCATTGAAGCTCCAGGTCTTAACCACTGGAAGTCCCTAAAAATGCTGCAATTTTTTTTTTGATTGTCTGTCTTTATTTTAATGTTTGTTTTTAAAGCTATAAATTTCCCTATAATCAGAACTTTTAGTTGTATCCCACAAATTGGTGGCACTAGTGGTGAAGAACCTGCCTGCCAATGCAGGAGATTTAAGAGAATGCTTTTAATAAAACATACCCTTCTTGGTTTTTTTAGAGACCCTGAACAACACTGACAGATATAAAAATGGACAATTTTACTACACCCTCTGCAGCTTCTCTGGAAAGCGACTGTGATCTCTATGCCCACCACCAGACAGCCAGGATCCTCATGCCACTGCATTATAGCATCGTCTTCGTAATTGGGCTTGTGGGAAACTTACTGGCCTTGATTGTCATTATTCAAAACAGGAAAAAAATCAACTCGACCACTCTATATTCAACCAATTTGGTGATTTCGGATATACTTTTTACCACGGCTCTGCCCACACGGATAGCCTACTACGCGTTGGGCTTTGACTGGAGAATCGGCGATGCCCTGTGTAGGATAACCGCTCTTGTGTTTTACATCAACACGTACGCAGGTGTGAACTTCATGACCTGCCTGAGCATTGACCGGTTCTTTGCTGTGGTGCACCCCCTGCGGTACAATAAGATAAAAAGAATTGAACACGCAAAATGTATCTGCATATTTGTCTGGATTCTGGTATTTGCTCAAACACTCCCGCTACTCATAAACCCTATGTCAAAACAAGAGGCTGAAAGGACTACGTGCATGGAATATCCAAACTTTGAGGAAACCAAATCCCTCCCCTGGATTCTGCTTGGTGCCTGTTTCATAGGATACGTACTTCCACTTGTCATTATTCTTATCTGCTATTCTCAAATCTGTTGCAAGCTCTTTAAAACTGCCAAACAGAACCCGCTAACTGAGAAATCGGGGGTCAACAAAAAGGCTCTCAACACAATTATTTTTATAATTGTTGTGTTTGTTGTATGCTTCACGCCTTATCATGTTGCAATTATTCAACACATGATCAAGAAGCTTCGTCTTCCTGGTCTCCTGGAATGTAGCCAAAGACATTCATTCCAGATATCTCTGCACTTTACAGT
Source organism: Capricornis sumatraensis (assembly GCF_032405125.1). Taxonomy (NCBI): domain Eukaryota; kingdom Metazoa; phylum Chordata; class Mammalia; order Artiodactyla; family Bovidae; genus Capricornis; species Capricornis sumatraensis. Next base: position 84,271,815 of record NC_091080.1, on the reverse strand, counting down.
ATGTCTGATGAACTTCAACTGCTGCATGGACCCTTTTATATATTTTTTTGCATGTAAAGGGTACAAAAGAAAGGTCATGAAGATGTTGAAACGTCAAGTCAGTGTATCAATTTCCAGCGCTGTGAGGTCAGCCCCTGAAGAAAACTCACGTGAAATGACAGAAACTCAAATGATGATACATTCCAAGTCTTTAAATGGAAAGTAAAAAGGAAAGGAGTCTTGGATTTATACCAAAGTAGAATGTATGCTGAACTTTGCAAGACTTTTCTTATAACAAGTGTTATACTTCCAATTCGGATTCTTTTGAATTCCTTTCACTGGGCACTATTTCTCACCTCCAACTTGGAAGTTTTACACTCAAGAACAACATTCAGCAAAATTCTCATTTGTAAATGAAATAGTATACCTTTAAAAGGGAGGGTATTTTAATAAGTCTCAGTGTAAAAAGAAAAGTTTTGTGTTAACAAAAAACTAAATCATTAATGTTCCTCACCAATAATTCAAAAAAAGAGAAAAGACTATAAAAATTGTATATTGCCAGTGTAGAAATGTTAATATTGTAATATTCCCTCTCTCTCTCTCTCTTTTTTTTTTTTGTACATTTCAATTCATGTTTCTTTCAATCTTAGACTTTACCTCCTCGATAATAACCATTTTTTTTTTTTCGGAGTCATAAATTTTCGTCTCAAGAAACTTGGTTTTGAATAAAGAACTAGATGCTACAAAATTATGAGTACGTCCTTCAATGCTCACTGTGAACTTGCAGCAAAAGTTACAGGGAAGAGGAAACTAGCAGTAGGCAGATTTTGGAGCAAAGCTTTATGATGATGGTGGTGATGAAGGCAATGAAAGCTCTTCCCAAGCAGCCAGCACAGGGTTCAAGGGCCACTGCCCAGGAACATGACAAAGACCTCATATGGAAAGAGGGTCCACTTGCTAAATGCTTCTTGAGAGTTAAAAAAATATATATGTATGCAAATAGGCTTGGCTTTTCTTGGGTCCCTAGGGGATGGTATCTTATTTATACAGAAGTTGGCAGTACCCTGTATCTGTATTTCAGTGGGTTGGTTACCAGGAAGGGTACAGAGGATGAACAGTGGGGGTGTAATTGTGGCTTGCCTTATTAAGATGGAGAGTAAAATGGAAAATCATGAACTTCAAAGTCACCAGGATTCTTTACAACATTATCATTGTTTAGTCACTAAGTCATGGTCTGACTCTTGTGACCAAATAGAAATACCTCTGTGTAACCTGGGTTCGATTCCTGGGTCAGGAAGATTCCCTGGAGAAGAGAATGGCAACCCACTCCAGTATTCTTGCCTGGAGAATCCCATGGACAGTAGCCCACCAGGCTCCTCTGTCCACGGGGCTGCACAGAGTCAGACACGACTGAGCGACTTAACAGTTTCTTTACAAGTAGCACGGCCTCCCCAAGTACAGTAACCCATCTACCAGCTCAGATATGCTTTAGTGGATCCCTCAACTACCTCAAGACAGTACCTATGTTAGCAATGACTCCATATTTGATAACTCAACTAAAGAAATGAAATGGTATATGATGGATCATACTTAAAATTTTTATTAGGCTTTATATCCTGGAAATATTTTCTTTTGAAGGAAAGGATTTTCCTTACTCACTTTCAGATTTTATCCTGTAAGAAAACTAATCTTAATGGTCAGTTCAATACCATTTACTGTGTACTTTCAGATTTGTATTGTGTTAATTTCACAGATAGCTTAAAGCCATTGTAAAAACAGCCATTGGTCTTTGTGACACCTTATGGAGATAGATGACCGCATGGATAGAAGCCAGGAACTTAGGGCTTTTCCTTCATCTATAAACTTTTCCAGGTGAAGAAGAAAAAGGGCAAAATACTACATTTTATGCAAGGTGGCACTTATGTAGACGTTTGAGTTTGACTCCCAAAGAGAAATCACTGTGAAAGTCGCTAAATGAAAACTAGAAACAAAAGCTTCCTGAATTTCAGAGCATCTTTACAAGTTGCATGACTGTGTTCCAGCACAGACTACTGTGTGTATGAGCCAACATGCTGCTTCGTAGTAGATGAGAGAGCCCTCTTTGTGCTAACAGGGTCAGTTCTTAAGATCCTTCAAACAAGACAGTAAATATCTATGTCACTTGACAAAGGAATAACATGCTTTTTTCACAACAGTCTTCTGCCTCCTCCTTCCACTATACCACAAGTTTATATAAACGATTTTATCCAATGATCAGGAGCCATACTGCCAAAACAGTAAACTTTAAACCTACCTCCAATTAATCTTTTTTAAAAAGGTCTGTACTCTAATCAAACTCAGTACTTTGTTGTCCTCTGAAAGGACCTTACTGCCCATTTCATTCACGAAGCCATGGTTCCTACATGGCCTTGGAGCACCCTCACACTGTCTTGTATTATTAGTTGGCTTCGGGTTTATTTCCCATGCATTTCCCTCGGGAGCAGGTAACCTTGGAAAACAAGGTCAATGATGCATAATATTTGTATTCTGTTACAGAAAAATAGGAGGTGGCCTTATATACCACACATTATTTGAAAATCACAACCTATAAGTTCTTCTACATTGACCAGGTGATATATTATTAACAATTTTAAATAATAACAGGGAAGTAGGAAGAAAACATCTAAGAAAGCTGATAGCTACAAGGCAGCTAACCATATTTCCTCTTCCACAATTTTATTTTTATTTCTAAAAGGATCATCTGGTTAATTAAAAAAAAAACTCTCAAAGCTACTTAGCTTGAGTCAGTATAAACACGTAGACTCTTCAGTGACAGTACACGAGGGTACAGAATAGTAAAGGTTAGACTTTAGAAATGACATCAGGTATACATGAAGAGTGCAACTGGTCCAGGAATTAGGTAATGTCTTCCTTTTCACAATCTGTGAAATAGGATGAACAGACTGTATTGCCCACACTTTATAAAGAAATCCAAATTCAGGAAAGGAACCTGGTAAATTAAGAGACAGGGAGCAACAGGAATGTAACCCTAACTTCATGTCTCAGTCATAAAAAGAACTGAATCACACAGACTCAGAGAAAAAGCATGAGAAGGCAGGTTTAATTATAGGCCAGCAGGTTAGCCAACCCTTATACAGGACAAATAACCAAGAGCGGGAAGACTACAAGCTCCGGCTATGAGTTCCCCGAGGATGAGGGTGTTGTAGGTTATACACACAGCACCCAGTACACAGCCTGGCTCAAAGAAGCCTCTCAAATACCCATCTAATTGAATAGCACCTGTTTTGTACTAACAAAATACTAAAGCCCTATTGAGGGATCCCCAAAATTCTTAATTTTTTCGGGAAATGAAAAAGAAGTTACATATGCTAGAGAATATGTAATTGTGTCATTGAAGACAGGGCCTCTCAAAGACCCTGCAATTTAAAGCAGATATATTAAAGAACAGAACTAATTTCCCAAGAGGCCAGTTCATATTTAGTTACAGAAATATGTTCTGCTTGAAAACAACTTTAGATTTCAAGAGGCAAGGGCAGTGACTCCTACTGATCACTAAAAAGTAGCAGACAATCTTAAAAGAGGAAGCATGGCTCTTAAATAAACTTTTAAAATGGTCTATTTTGGTCACTCTTAGCCCACTGTAATTTGTTATTCTTTGCAAAGCTAAAAACATCTGCTCATTGGACTATTCAGATAATAGTGAAAAAATGAAGAGCTGATCTGGCAACAACACAGCCCGTGTTTTAGAATCTGGGGGCGACTAGATGCACTCAGGAGAACTGATGTCACGGGCAGTTTGCTTTACATTAAACCCTGAAGAACTGGTCACTTAAAAAGTGATCCTCAGATTTCTATTCAACTGCAAGCTCAATTAGCTGAGAAGGAACAACTGCTGACTATTTCCTACATGCTGCTTTCAAGTACCTGGCAGGCAGTACCTCCCTTAATCCTCACTACTTTAGGGGGTGGGTAGAACTTTATCTGGGGCTTCCCACGTGGCTCAGTGGTAAAGAATCCTCCTGCCAGTGCAGGAGACAGGGGTTTCAATCCCTGGGTAAGGAAGATCCCTTGGAGGAGGAAATGGCTACCCACTCCAGTGTTCTTGCCTGGAAAATCCCATGGACAGAGGAGCCTGGCGGGCTACAGTCCACAGGGTCGCAAAGAGTCGAACATGACCGAATGACTGAGCACACACACCTAACTTTATTTTGCTGATGAGGAGACTGGAGCGCCAGGCCATGGAGACGTGAAGCTGGGAGCTCGATCCAAACCCTCTGGCCCCAGGGTAGTGCAACTTTCACCATCTACAGAATTATATTCATTAAGAGACAGCTCCATTCCTCCACTTCCTGTGGCTTCCTGGGCCTTGGACACGTCCCAACACCATGTCGGACCTTCAGCTCATCTTCTTTCCCTGTGGGAGCACCCTAATTTCTCTGCTTCTCAAGCTCCATTCCCTCAGTCCCACACCCGATCATGATCTCTCATCCATGGTATTTGGCCAGTAAGCCCTGCTTTCATTTCTCCTCCAGAACTCACTCTTGCCCATCTTTTCTTTGCCCCAAATCAGCATCCTAGGCTGGATGCTGGCATCACACACCTAAATGACTACAACATCTTGCCCACTGCTCCCCTCACCTGAAGCCAGACACTTTAGCCTTCCTTTCAGGTGCTATACTGGAAGTCAGCAGATTAATAACGAAAACCACGCTAAACAACCCCTAACAGTCACATGGCATGAAACTCTAAGGCTTTATATATATTCAAGCCGACAATAATTCTTCAAGGCTGGCCCCACTGCTACTGCTGCTGCTGCTGCTGCTGCTATGTCGCTTCTGTCGTGTCTGACTCTGTGCGACCCCATAGACGGCAGCCCGCCAGGCTCCCCTGTCCCTGGGATTCTCCAGGCAAGAACACTGGAGTGGGTTGCCATTTCCTTCTCCAATGCATGCACGCATGCTAAGTCGCTCTGACTCTGTGTGACCCTATGGACAGCAGCCAGCCAGGCTCCTCCGTCCCTGGGATTCTCCAGGCAAGAACACTGGCATGGGTTGCCATGTCCTTCTCCAATGCATGCATGCATGCATGCTTAGTTGCTTCTGACTCTGTGACCGTATGGACAGCAGCCCACCAGGCTCCTCTGTCCACGGGATTCTCCAGGCAAGAATACTGGAGTGGGTTGCCATTGCCTTCTCCCGGTCCCATCACTATCACTGTTTTATAGATGAGGAAATTATGCCCCAGAGAAGTTCAGTCAATTGCCCAAAGCCACACAGCTAGCAAGCAGGGGAGACAGGCTCCTGACTCTGCAGCCTGGCTCTAAGGTCCGTCACTCGTTATCACTGCATTGTCTCTTTCAAACAAGGAGAAGGATACGCCAGGTCCTCAGACAGCCTTGAAAGAGACACTTACTGCTCACTGGATATTCTCAACTTCCTATTGTGGCACATGTGACTACCTCCAGCCAGTGGGTTGGCCAGAAAAAATGCTGTAGGTCTCTTCCAGGCTGGAGCTTTGGACGGAGTGAGGGGCCTCCCACACTGCTCTTCTGCCATGGGGACCAGCAAGGTTCTAGATGGTGGGACCTCTGTCAGCCTGGGTTCTTGAATGAGGAAATGGAGAACTCCCCAGCCCATGCCCTATCCATCTGTGTTGACAAAGTAGTGCAAGCAAGAGGTGCCTTTATATTCAGCCACTGAGATCTCAGGGTTAATTTGGGGCCACAACAGAGGCTAATTAACACACCAACCCATACACCAAGGGTAAGAAAAGAATGTACCCTCTATACGGTTCTCCCGGCAAACAGATGTAATCTTCCCTAATCCCAGTTTCATCATGTCATTTCACGCTCCAGGACTGAGAGTAGTTCCCCATCATGGACCGCATGAAGCGCAAGTTCCTCTCTTACACTTTCAAGTGTCTGCTACCTCACTGTTCTTCATTGCTCAACAAGTACCTCTCAAGATAGCTGGTCTACCCCATGAATATGACAAATACTTGGTCCTCTTGGTTGGATTCTCCTGCTCCTGCCATTCATTCTTTACACTCACATTCTAACCGTATCTCCTCCTTCCATTTGCCTTTGACTACTCAAAGCCACCCATCTTCCATTTCCTCAACTTATTTGGCTTTCATATATCCTATGCCACACAGTTTCAACTTTAGACAAAAATTATCTTGCCACGAAAGAAGAGAAAAAATACAATGGCCTGGAAACCTGGTTCTGGTTTGACTGTGTATCAGCTATATCAGTCAAGTCTTTCAGCTTTTCTAGATTTCCGTTATCTTATCAATGGAATAACGGCATGACATGACATGTACGCTCTCTGCCAACCATCACACAGCCTGTGGTCTGTTATTTCACATGCATCACTCTTACAGGCCTCAGTTTAAACATAAGCCCCATTAGGGCAGAGATCTTGAATTTTCCTTCTATTCTGGGTGGCTTTGAGCACAGCACCTTGCATGGAGATAATGCTCAAAGAAATATATGTTGGGATTTCCCTGGTGGTCCAGTGGTTTAGAATCCACCTGCCAATGAAGGAGACTTGGGTTCAATTCCTGGCCTGGGAACTAAGATCCCACATGCTGAGAGGCAACTATGCCTGTGCGCCACAACTACGGAGCCTGCACGCTGCAGTTACTGGGGCCTGCACGCCCTCCTAGAGCCTGTGCTCCACCCTAAGGGGAGCCACCGCCGCCAGAAGCTCAAGCACTGCAACTAGAGAGCAGTCCCCCCTGGCCACAACTGGAGGAAGCCCTCACGCAGCAATGAAGACCCAGGGCAGCGACAAATGAACAAATAAATTTAAAAAATTAAATATATGGGGACTACTCATATATACTCATATATACTACTCATATATACTCATATATATTAAAGGTCATCAAGTGGTAGTTGAGGACATTATATGATTGTTGCTGTTATTCAATCACTAAGTCATGTCCGACTCTTTGCGACCCCATGGACTGTAGCACGCCAGGCTTCCCTGTCCTCCACTATCTCCCAGAGTTTGCTCAAATCCATGTCCACTGAATCAGTGATGCTATCTAACCATTTCATCCTCTGCCATCTGTTTCTCCTTTTGCCTTCAATCTTTACCAGCATCAGAGTCTTTTCCAATGATCAGCTCTTCACATCAGGTGGCCCAAAGTACTGGAGCTTCAGCTTCAGCATCAGTCCTTCCAATGGATATTCAGGGTTGATTTCCTTTAGGATTGACTGGTTTGACCTCGGTGCTGTCCACGGGACTCTCAAGAGTCTTCTCCAGCACCACAGTCTGAAAGTGTCAATTCTTCTGTACTTAGCTCTCTTTATGATCCAACTCTCACATCCATACACAACTGCTGGGAAAATCATAGCTTTGACTGTACAGACCTTTGTCAGCAAAGTGATATCTCTGTTTTTTAATACACTAAGTTTGTCACAGCTTTCCTTCCAAGGGGCGAGCATCTTTTAATTTCATGGCTACAGTCACCATCTGCAGTGATTCTGAAGCCCAAGAAAATAAAACCTGTCACTGCTTCCACTTTTTCTCCTTCATTTGCCATGAAGTGATGGGACCAGATGCCATGATCTTAGTTTTTTGAATGCTGAGTTTTAAGCCATCTTCTTCACTCTCCTCTCTCACCCTCATCAAGAGACTCTTAGTTCCTCTTCACTTTCTGCTGTTAAGAGTGGTATCATCTGCATTTCTGAGGTTGTTGATATTTCTCCCAGCAATCTTGATTCCAGCTTGTGATTCATCCACCCTGGCATTTCACATGATGTACTCTACAAAGAGTTAAATAAGCAAGGTGGAAATATACAGCCTTGACGTACTCCTTTCCCAATATTAAACCAGTCAGTTGTTTCATATAAGGTTCTAACTGTTGCTTCTTGACCTGCATACAGGTCTCTTAGGAGACACATAAGGTGGCCTGGTATGCCCACCTCTTTTAAGAATTTTTCACAGTTTTTTTGTGATCTGCACAGACTATGCACAGGCTTTTGGATAGTCACTGAAGCAGAAGTAGATGTTTTTCTGGAATTCCTTTGTTTTCTCTATGATCCAATGGATGTTGGCAATTTGATTTCTGGTTCCTCTACCTTTTTTTAAATCCAGTTTGTTCACTGGAAGGACTGATGTTGAAGCCGAAACTTCAATACTTTGGCCACCTGATGCGAATAGCTGACTCATTTGAAAAGACCCTGATGCTGGGAAAGATTGAGGGCAGGAGGAGAAGGGGATGACAGAGGATGAGATGGTTGGATGGCATCACTGACTCAATGGACATGGGTTTGGGTGGACTCTGGGAGTTGGTGATGGACAAGGAGGCCTGGCGTGCTGTGGTTCATGGGGTCACAAAGAGTTGGACACGACTGAGTGACTGAACTGAACTGTACATCTGTAAGTTCTCAGTTTATGTACTGCTGAAGCCTAGCTGGAAGGATTTTGAGCATAACCTTACTAGCATGTGAGATGAGCACAACTGTCCAGCAGTTTGAACAATCTTTGGCACTGACCTATTTGGGACTGGAATGAAAACTGATCTTTTCCAGTCCTGTGGCCACTGCTGAATCTTCCAAATTTGCTGACACATTAAGTGCAGCACTTTAACAGCATCATCTTTTAGGATTTCAAATAGTTCAGCTGGAATTCCATCACCTCCACTAGCTTTATTTGTAGTAATGTTTCCTAAGGCCCACTTGACTTCACACTCCAGGATGCCTGGCTCCATGTAAGTGATCACATGATCAAAGGTCATTAAGACCTTTTCTGTATAGTTCCTCTGTGTATTCTCACCACCTTTTCTTAATCTCTTCTGCTTCTGTTAGGCTTTTACCATTTTCTGTCCATATTATGATTGTGTATGTGTGTGAGCTAAGCTGCTTCAGTCATCTGCCACTCTGCGTCAACCTACGGAATGTAGTCTGCCAGGCTCCTCTGTCCATGGGATTCTCCAGGCAAGAATACTAGAGTGGGTGGCCACGCCCTCCTCCAGGGGATCTTCCCAACCCAGGGAATGAACCCGAATCTCTTACATCTCCTGCACTGGCAGGTGAGCTCTTTACCCCTAAAGCCTCCTCAGAATCCCCTTATTATGATTATTCAAGTATGATGGAGGAGAGGTTTTATTCTTGTGTGTGGTAGTTTGTTAGGCAGCAACAGATAACTAATATATTATGGTACTGAAATACTAATCCTGGAAAATATTTTAAATTGGAAACTGTAATGACATTTAAATAAATCAAGACTTCTTTTCCAAATAAACAACAAGTTTTCTGATGAGCGTATAAGAGGCATGCCACTAGCTTTCCCTCTTCTTCCACATACAGAGGCAACAGATGATTACGCTCATTTAATCTGTCCCTGATAATGCAGGTCCAGATGTTATTTTATTTTATTATTTTTCAATAGCTTATCTGCCCCCCAAATTGTAGAGACTTTCGATTTCTCTTTATTTGCACACTGACTATGTTGCTCCTCATTGTTGACAGTGGTAGTTGGATGCCTTGTCTATTTGAGTAAACTGCCAGCCACGTCTGGGCAGGAACCCTTCTGTCTTGCATGGTACCTACTACAATGGATCTGAACCAAGAACTCAAGTAACTTTTGATTGGCTTGTAACAGTTTTTTCAGAGTGTGAGAACATTTATTTCTGGTTTTCATATCTTGTAAGAATGACTTTTCCCATGCAGGTTTTGAGAAGAAAAAAAATGCGTCAAAATGAAACTACACGGAGGCTGAAAAAGGTTTTAATCCTACTCTAAAAAAAGTAACATTTTGATGTGTTCTCACTGTTTGAGTTCCACAATTTTCCCCTTAAGTCCTGGAGTGAAATATCTGCTTTTTAAAATATATAGTAAAAATATATGGGGTCATTGCCTGTATCAGGGTTTTAAAAAAATCAACACAAACTACGTTACTGGTCTATCATATATTATAATTCAACACAGTCCCTCGTGTGAGTTCCAACAATCTGGAAAGGGCTCGACCTGAGACTGGGCATGGATGGTGCCTGCACCCACATGCTCAGGTCCCCAGAGACCCAAGGAAGGGAGACTCTGGGAGGAGGACGAGATCCCTAGGGGAGAGACCTGGGGAAGGGCTGGTCAACTGAAGGCAGGGGCAGGGCTGAGAAATACTGTAGGTCTTGGCCATGAAGAATTGAGGAAGCAAGAGTAAAATAGAAGAGAGAAAGAAAGAAGTGTCTCATAAGAGACCCAAATGTCAAACTATTTGAACTCTGGTGTTTGACAAAATGCTGATAAGGCGATAGGTACACGGTAGTCTTTCATTATACTGTTCTCTCTGCATTCACGTATCTTTGAAATTTTCTGTCATAAATTTTTTAAATTGTTAAGTATAGTCTCCAGTATATTTCCTATACAGCTGGGACATCAGGGCCACTGGAGGCAGAAATTCAAGGATGAGTGGGAGGGGCAGGTGGTGGTCCCACGGCTACTGGTCCCCATCTCTCACCATTGAGCCGCACAATCCAAGTCACATGGGAAGACAGGAATGAGATATATGGGGCCACGTTCTTATCTCAAGAGTGCAGGGAAGGGTAGTCTCAAAGGACCTATAAGAAGTCTTAGTAAGAAACGGCTTTTTGTGACAAAGTCACCAGCAGATTACAGGTTATACCAGATACCTGCATGAAAAGACTGTCGGGCTTTCATACACACACACACACACACACACACACACACAAACACACACACACACGGGCAAAAAGCTGCTTCCTTTCTCTTAAACCACATTCCAGTTCAAATCTGAATGCTTCAGATATGGGTATGTTGCTCTGGACATATACATTTGAAGTCAAAGATAAAACTTACGTTCTTTTGATTACCAATACTGCCAGCCAAGGTTCACCTACAGCTAATAGAAACCTCTCAAGCTGTTTCGGGCAAGAGAAGATTCAGCATACAAAACTAGGCATTTGTAAAATTTTTAAAAGGGCCAGAAGGGCAGATCCAGCCTTGGTGTCCAGGAATAGACTCTGAAGCAACACATAAGGACTGATCTACCATGAACATGGCTTCCTCTGCCAGAGTCAGGATGCTGGGAATCAGGAAGTCATTACATCATTTCAACAGAGTCTAGGAAGCAGGAAGTAGTCTGAACTGTAACCTCCAGGGCCCTGTGGGGTCTGTGGAAATGGACCACCAAAACAGGCATCTCAAATGCTACTGCCTCAGCTCACACTGAATTCAAGCACCACATAAGACCCTAAATCATCGGCAGAACTCTGGATGCAAGGGAGTGTGAGAAAGACACCATTAAGCTTTCCAACCTCTGTTTTCTGTGGATACACACTAAGAAGACCCTGGAAAAGATAAAGAGCAAGACGATCCAGGCATAGTCACTATACCACAACAAATATTAAAGCTTTCCACCAAATGGGAAGGAGTGTCTAATTAAAAAAAGAGAAAGTTAAGAGATACCATAACCAACGCAAAATCAAATGTAAAGGGCTGTTTCAAAGAGAAAAAATGAATATAGGAGAAATCTGAATACAGTTTTGGTATTTTAAGGAATTATAAATAATTTTGCTAGGTTAAAGTAATATGTTTCTATAAGCAAATGCCACTACTTTTTACACCTTCCTTAAATATGGAATATCCCCTTGTGGTTCAGACGGTAAAGAATCTGCCTACAATGCAGGAGACCTGGGTTCAATCTCTGGGTCAGGAAGATCCCCTGGAGAACAGAATAGCAACTCACTCCAATATTCTTGATTGGAAAATTCCATGGACAGAATAGCCTGGCAGGCTACAGCCCAGTGGGTCAAAGAGCACAACTAAGCAACTTCCACTTGATTACGATGTCCAAAAACTGCTACAAAATGTCTGAAAGTATTTAGTTTTTAGGGGACTAGAAAAAGAATAGAGAAGGCAGGCAAAAATGTTAATTATTATTTCTGGGTTCTAGGGCTCATTTTGGGTTCCCCTGGTGGCTCAGATGATAAAGAGTTTGCCTTAAATGTGGGAAATATCCCTGGGTTGGGAAGATCCCCTGGAGGAGAGAGCTTCCCTGGTGGCTCAGACAGTAAAGAATCCGTCTGCAATGTGGGAGACCTGGGTTCAATCCCTGGGTTGGGAAGATTCCCTGAAGGAGGCCATGGCAACCCACTCCAGTATTCTTGCCTAGAGAATCGCCATGGACAGAGGAGCCTGGAGGATGACAGTCCATGAGAGCAAAAAGAGTCAGACATGACCGAGCAACTAAGCACAGGGCTCATTTTATTATTCTCTCTGCTTCTGTGATTGAAATTCTTCAAAATAAAAAGCTCTAACAGATTATACCAAGAGAAACACGGAAGCACAAATCATTTTCATCTAATGCTTCCTTCAAAAACTTTAATTTTACTACATTATTAAAATCAGTACCATCTTTTATAAAGTAACTAGCTTATACTCTTCAAAATATCAAGATCACAAGAGATAAAGAAAGAATGAAGACTGTCCCAGATAAAAGAGGAAAGGGACATAACAATTAAACACAAGATGTAATTCCAAGATGTCCCATGCCCATCCTTTTTTCCTCTTTTTATTATAAAACTCTCCAATTGCTAATTTTATGGTAATATATACTGAGGTATTCAGGGATAAAGGGGCATTACATCAACAACTTGCTCTCAGATGATTCAGAAAAAAAAACACCCCTATATATATAGAGAGAGGGAAAATGACAAAACAAACATAAAAAACATTAACAATTAGGGCACCTGGGTTTAGGGTCTTATTCTTGTAACCTTCCTATAAGGCCTGAATTATTTCAGAATTTTTTTAAAAAAGTATAAAACAGTGGCAGCATTAGGGATCTCTGAAGAGAAACAGCATAGTTTGGTTTTTATTTTTTTCCTGTCTGTTAAATTAAAATGATGAATCACAAGCTGGAATCAAGATTGCTGGGAGAAATATTAACAACCTCAGATAAGCAGATGATACCACTCTAATGGCAGAAAGTGAAGAGGAACTAAAGAGCCTCTTGAGGATGAAAGAGGAAAGTGAAAAAGATGGCTTAAAACTCAACATCCAAAAAACTAAGATCATGGCATCTGGTCCCATCACTTCATGGCAAATAGAAGGGGAAAAAGTGGAAGCAGTGACAGATTTTATTTTCTTGGCTTCAAAATCACTGTAGATGGTGACTGCAGCCATGAAATTAAAAGATGCCTGCTCCTTGGAAGGAAAGCTATGACAAACCTAGACAATGCCTTAAAAAGCAGAGACATCATTTTGCTGACAAAGGTCCATATAGTCAAAGCTATGGATTTTCCTAGTAGTCACGGATGGATGTGAGAGTTGGACCATAAAGAAGGCTGAGTGCCAAAGAACTGATGCTTTCGAAGTATGGTGCTAGAGAAGACTCTTGAGAGTCCCTTGGACAGCAAAGAGATCAAACCAGTCAATCCTAAAGGAAATCAGCCATGAATATTCATTGGAAGGAATGAGGCTGAAGCTGAAGCTCCAATACTTCAGCAACCTAATGTGAAGGGCCAACTCACTGGAAAAGCCCATGATGCTGGGAAAGATTGAGGGCAGGAAAAGAAGGAGATGACAGAGAATGAGATGGTTGGATGGTCCACTGACTCAATGGACATGAGAAGGAGCAAACTTCAAGGGATGGTGGAGGACGGAGAAGACTGGCATGCTGCAACCCATGTGGTCGCAGAGTCGGCCACGACTTAGCAACTGAACAACGACAATGACAGAGTCGGACACGACTTAGCAACTGAACAACAACGACGACAACTTAAAATGAAACTTAAAAGCTACATAACTGGAGTATTGCACAGTTGGCGGTTTTTCACACAGCATTCCATGGCGGATTATTTTTGTACTTCTCTTTTAGCAGCAAAACTTGAATGTAATCATAAAAGTTGTCTTTAGAGACTAACATTTATAAACATTTGCAACACCGTAGTTGAAATCCAAATAGGAAGTTTCAGTTTGATAAATTTATACACTCAAATTACTTTCTAAAACAGTGAACAGGTGACCATTAATTGGATTTTTTTAACCTAAAAAAAAAAAAAAGGAAAGTGGTATTAAGGCTCTGTTGCACAGAGGGACATGTTTGTGTCAAGTCAGACAGGCATGAATTTCAGTCTAGGTTCTGTCACTGAAATAGCTGTGAGCCTGATTAAATCAATTCTCAGACCCTCCACTTTCTCATGAAGGATACAACCATATCAATATCTACTACTCTTGCAAGACTGCCATGGGTGTTCATTTAAAAGGAACATATGTAAAACAGGGCTCTATGGTATAAAATAGTCATTTAATATTTATTGGTCAAAATTACTAAAGAAAAAGAGCTTATTTTGCTGCCAAAAAAATCCCCTGATAGAATGTATATTAACATTTCAACACTATTGTACTTTCTCTCCATGTTGTTGCTGATACTAATGAACACATGCTTTATCTCATATTTGTACAAAAAGTATCTATTAAGGGCCTCTTACTGTCTGTGGCACCAGGATGCAAGAACTGAAAACAATACAGACCAAGTTACCCTCATGAATCTCATGTTTCACAAGTCAATATAAAACATTAAGCAGGCAAACAATCTTCCCTCAGTGGGAAGGGGTAAATTTAAGTATTGACTATGGTTTCATTGCATCCAAGACTGTATTTTTGCCCTCCCCCAAGTAGTCTCTGAACTACTTTAATAATAAACCCTCTTTCTACCAAATAAACCAGTGTTGGTTCTATTACTTCAACTAACAGGCATGCCTGCGTCTTGTAATTCAGAAAGCTGTTTTTTCCTTTGACCTCAGATAACAGAAGCAAATTAGGTATACCATATACCAAAAAAAAAATACTCAACCCTGAGATAGTTATGAGATTATTTTTGTGTGTCACATATCTTGCCACGGTTACCAAGACGTGGCGAGCATTTTGAAATTTTTTTCTTAGAATAATACAATGATCTGAATCTAAAATCTTCGTAAAGTACAGCTTTCCAATGATAAACAAGAACAGGAAGTGAATCTTGAATAGAACCAGACTGAGTTCCCTTCAGTATTATTGACTCTGCTGTCATCTGGCCTGATTAACAACATTAAACTTTTCACCATCCTAGCCTAAAGTTCTTAACATCTTCATTTATGTTTCAATAAAACATATTTCCTATCAAACTGGAAATTTTGACATGTACTTAAATATTTTAAGTCCTAAGAGGAAGACAAGCTAAAATAAAGGAATTGAGTATTAAAGTAACTGACAAAAGCAGAAATGAAAACAGATGTTAAACTTCTTTGAAACAAATTTTTACTGATAGCCTCAACCAAAGCTATTTCAGTCAACGACTAGAAATATTCTACCTAGTCAAAAGATCTCAACAAGCTTCATAGGTCACTGCCTCCTCCAGGGTGTGGGCCAACTCTTTTCAGGGTTCTATTTACCACCCAGCACCGTGCATGTCAAAACAGGTAAAAGGCTCCGTAAAAGCTCAGTTCAGGTCAGTGGTCTGCCATCAGGGGTAATTCTGCGGCCCTCAATGTCATCTGGCACTATCTGGAGACGTTTCTAGTTGTCAGGACTGGGAGGTGGGAGGTGCTACAGACATCTGAGGGCAGAGGCCAGGAGTGTTACTCAACAGTCTGTGATGCACACGACAGCCCCCCAACAGCAAAGACCTATGTGACCAAAAGTGCCAGCCGAGGCTGAGAACACTCTGGTTTGGGTTGACAGTATCACTGCCCTTCACATTCAGGTATAAAATTACCAATGGGGTGGCTCCATATAACCTCTGATGATAGCTTACAGAGTCTTTCAAACAAGATACACTAAATCTACTCCTTGGGAAGATACTCAGGCCACTGAAACTCCCAATGAAATCTCTGCAGTGTAAAAAACCTGAGTCTCCTCTCACAATTAACCAGCCACCTCTGGGGGTAAGAGACTCACTATTGATGTTGCTTTTTCGATTCAAAAGACACTGGGCTTCAAACATTACTAACACCTTAATTACACTGAGTAGCAATCTCATTTTCTGGGCATCCCTTAAGACAGCGTCAAGCACACAAGTGAAGTAACAGAAGCCACTTCCTCTCCTTACGCATCTTTTAACATCATCATGACTTTTCTTTTTCCACTTTACGGAAAATGCTGCTCAAGGCTTCTGAGCCGGCTTCCTCAGAGGAGGTGACAGTTCCCACTGTACAGAGGATTAAAGTGACCCCAGTGCGTGTGCAGACCGCCCGGGACGAGCATGGTGTGTGCTGACTCCTGATGGGTGACGTCAGACACACAGCATTAGACACCTGGACACTAAACTGAGAACTTTGGGGTTAAGATAAGAGCTATTCTGGGATGCCCCTGGTAGTCCAGTGCTTAAGAATCCGCCTTGCACTGCAGAGGATGCAGGTTCGATCCCTGCTCAAGGAACCTTAAGATCCACACCCCGCAGCCTGCACAGCGCAGCTCCAGAGGCCACATGCCACAGCTGGACTGTCTGCTGGCCGCAACGTGAAGCAACTAAGACTCAGCATGGCCAAATAAACAAATCAAGACTTTTGTTTTATAAAAAGCTATTCTGGGGACTTTGCCTGGTGGTGTAGTGGTTAAGAATCTGCCTGCCAAGGCAAGGGACATGGGTTCGATCCCTGGTCTGGGAAGATTCCACATGCTCCAGAGCAATCACGCCCACCAGCCACAACTATTGAGCCCATGAGCCGAAACTATTGAGCCTGTGTGCCCCAACTACTAAAACCCACACATCTAGAGCCTGTGTTCTGCAACAAGAGAAGCCACCGCAGTGAGAAGCCTGTGCACCGCAATGAAGAGTAGCCCCTGCTCACCCACAACTAGATAAAGCCTGAGCAAAAAGCAACGAAGACCCCAGCGCAGACATAAATGAATAAATACATTTTAAAAAGGAAAAAAGCCTATTCTGAGAATATAAGAATGAATGGATTATATGTTTTTTCTCTAGATATGGTACTGGGAATGATTTTATAAATCAACAACATTTTAATCTTTTAAACATATCACTGAACTCATATTTGAAATTCAGTTTTTACATTTTTCTTATAAGTAACAGATTTGAGGTAAGTCACCAAGAAAAAAAAAAAAAGAAGAGAAAAGAAAAGAAAGAAAAGGGCATTAGTACAAAAGAAAAATCGAAGTAACTAGCAGGTGGTAGATCAAAATTGCCACCGCAGCAGGTCTCTCTGGGGTTCAAGAACACTTCACGGCTTCATGCCATCTCCCTGATGCTCCACGCTGAGGGAGCTTTCAATAAGAGAGGAAGATTTTGTTCCAAAAAGCACTAAGCTGAGAGAAGGGTCAATTAGGTAAACAAGTATAAAATCAAGTGGTAAATGTTACATGTAACTTGGAAGCACAGAGTCATCTGTGAGCACAAAGGAAGATGTGATCACTTCTGGCTGGGGTAGGGGTTCATAGAGTAGAGATGTCCAAGGTGAGCCTTGAAGGTCAAGAAAAATTTGGCCAGGCAAAGAGGAGAGAGGATATTGCAATCAGAATTGTCTGATTTATGAATAAATTAATTCAGAGGGTGGTCAATAATGCAATTAGGCCAGTGTGTAGAGCACAAGGGGGGACTGAGTAGACGAGGCTGGAAAGGTGGGTGGGAACTCAACTCTGAGGTGCCTCACTAACAAGTTAGACTTTACAGCGCAGCAGTAGGAAGCCACAGGTTTAAGAAGGTGTAAAGGAACGAGGTAAGATCTTTTCTGGAGATAAAGTTATGGAGGAGGGGGAACAGCACAGACGACAGAGTGGAGCTGGTGACCGGATGAACAGTCGAGAGGCTACTGCAGTAGTCCACACAAAAGGAGACGAAATGGAATCAAAACAACACGGCTTTTCATTCACGTATTTGCTCCACCCGCCCACCATCCATTCACCCATCCATCCAACCACCGACTGTGCCCACTGTGTGGGAGCCACCATGCTAATCGAGGCATGACTGATGGGTAAGGTTAGCATGGTCTCTGCTTGCGAGAGCTTATATGCTATGGAGGAGATGGATAGTAAACCATCTATTACACAGTTAATTTCCATGGTGACAAGAGTTATGAGAAATGTCCCAAGAGAGCGTATCACGAGAGACCCTGCCCTAATCTCAGGGTGGGCATAGTCCAAGAAAGCTTCTTCAAGGAGTGATCTTTCGTCTCTTCCTGACGCCTTGGAATCAGGGGTATGTATTTTCTCACACCTCTCATTCTAAATAAAAATGTGAGAACCTTCTGTTTCACTAGTCCACTTTGCTTTTTTAAGTACTGACTTCCTAAAACCACTGGCAGGTCTAACGAAACCAGGAGGCATGGCGGAGAGGGGAAAGGAAGACAGGATAAACGTAGCAGAGTAGGGTGGGCAGAAGTTAAAGGGTAAGAGAAGGGGAAAGAGGAGACGGTGGAGTCTCTGAGGAAAAGAGATGGGGCAACAGGGCTCGGGATCCAAAGATTTAGCTTAACAATAGCAGACTCACTAAGGAGAGAAAGCCTAAACTGTTCTTGTGACTGATACTCAGAAACATAATTCTCTGCAGACAGATAAACAAGATGACCCAGCAGCCTGCCAACTTCCACTGCTTTATCTTGCCTGGGAGGCATTCTGATTTTACAGTGGAACAATCTAGGCCAAAACTCCAATTGACTTACATGCCCCTGGACAGATCTCTCTCTTTTTGAGAATCTGTTTTCCTATCAGTGAAATAGATACCAAGAGACAGCTGCAGTAACAGGCAAATTTGGCCTTGCGGTACAAAACTGAAGCAGGGCAAAGGCTAACAGAGTTTTGCCAGGAGAACACACTGGTCACAGCAAACACCCTCTTCCAACAACACAAGAGAAGACTCTACACATGGACCTCACCAGATGGTCAACACCGAAATCAGACTGATTATATTCTTTGCAGCCAAAGATGGAGAAGCTCTATACAGGCAGCAAAAACAAGACCAGGAGCTGACTGTGGCTCAGATCGTGAACTCCTTATTGCCAAATTCAGACTTAAATCGAAGAAAGTAAGGAAAACCACTAACCATTCAAGTATGACCTAAATCAAATCCTTTACAGATTATACAGTAGAAGTGACAAACAGATTCAAGGTACTGGATCTGATAGATAGAGTGCCTGAAGAACTATGGATGGAGATTAGTGACACAGTACAAGAGGCAGTGACCAAGACCATCCCCAAGAAAAAGAAAGGCAAAATCATTATCTGAGGAGGCCTTACAGATAGCTGAGAAGAGAAGAGAGGCTAAAGGCAAAGGAGAAAAGGAAAGATATACCCATTTGAATCCAGAGTTCCAAAGAATAGCAAGGAGAGATAAGAAAGCCTTTCTTGGTGATCAATGCAAAGAAACAGAGGAAAACAACAGAATGGGAAAGACTAGAGATCTCTTCAGGAAAATTAGAGATCCCAAGGGAACATTTCATGCAAAGATGGGCTCAATAAAGGACAGAAATACTATGGTCCTAAGGGAAGCAGAAGATATTAAGAAGTGGCAAGAACACCCAGAAGAATTGTACAAAAAAGATCTTCACAACCCAGATAACCAAGATGGTGTAATCACTCACCTAGAGCCAGACATCCTAGAATGGGAAGTCAAGTGGGCCTTAGGAAGCATCACTGCAAACAAAGCTAGTGGAGGTGATGGAATTCCAGTTGAGCTATTTCAAATCCTAAAAGATTATACTGTGAAAGTGTTGCACTCAATATGTCAGCAAATTTGGAAAACTCAGCAGTGGCCACAGGACTGGAAAAGGTCAGTTTTCATTCCAAACCCAAAGAAAGGCAATGCCAAAGAATGTTCAAACTATCGCACAATTGTACTCATCTCACACGCTAGCAGAGTAATGCTCAAAATTCTCCAAGCCAGGCTTCAACAGTACATGAACCGTGAACTTCCAGATGTTCAAGCTGGATTTAGAAAAGGCAGAGGAACCAGAGACCAAATTGCCAACATCTGCTGGATCATGGAAAAAGCAAGAGAGTTCCAGAAAAACATCTATTTCTGCTTTATTGACTATGCCAAAGCCTTTGACTGTGTGGATCACAACAAACTGTGGAAAATTCTGAAAGAGACAGGAATACTAGACCACCTAACCTGCCTCCTGAGAAATCTGTATGCAGATCAAGAAGCAACAGTTAGAACTGGACATGGAACAACAGACTGGTTCCAAATCGGGAAGGGAATACGTCAAGGCTGTATATTGTCACCCTGCTTATTTAACTTATAAGCAGAGTACATATTGCAAAACGCCAGGCTGGATGAAGCACAAGCTGGAATCAAGATTGCTGGGAGAAATATCAATAATCTCAGATATGCAGATGACACCAGCCTTATGGCAGAAAGTGAAGAAGAACTAAAGAGTCTCTTGATGAAAGTGAAAGAGGAGAGTGAAAAAGCTGGCTTAAAACTCAACATTCAGAAAGCTACGATCATGGCATCTGGTCCCATCACTTCATGGCAAATAGATGGGGAAACAATGGAAACAGTGACAGACTCTATTTACTTGGGCTCCAAAATCACTGCAGATGGTAACTGCAGCCATGAAATCAAAAGACATTTTGGTCCTTAGAAGAAAAGTTATGACCAACCTAGATAGCATATTAAAAAGCAGAGACATTACTTTGCCAACAAAGGTCTTTCTAGTCAAAGCTTTGGTTTTTTTCAGTAGTCATGTATGGATGTGAGAGTTGGACTATAAAGAAAGCTGAGCACCGAAGAACTGATACTTTTGAACTGTGGTGCTGCAGAGTTCCTTGGACAGCAAGGAGATCCAACCAGTCCATTCTAAAGGAAATCTGTCCTGAATATTCATTGGAAGGACTGATGCTGAAGCTGAAACTCCAATACTTTGGCCACCTGATGCAAAGAACTGACTCACTGGGAAAGACCCTCATGCTGGGAAAGACTGAAGGCAGGAGGAGAAGGGGACGACAGAGGATGAGATGGTTGGATGGCATCACAGACTCGATGGCCATGATTTTGAGTAAACTCTGGGAGTTGGTGATGGATAGGGAAGCCTGGCATGTTGCAGTCCAGGGGATCTCAAAGAGTCGAACACGACTGAGCAATTGAACTGAATTGAACTGAAACAGATATAATCATATTGATTTTTTTTAAAGTGCTATTTAAAATAGGAATCAAAGGTGATAAGCTATTTCAAATAACTATTTGCTCAACCCATCTAATCTATTAATCTACACACAATAACATGATCGCTTCAAATCGGGAGGTCCTGGCCACTCTATGTTTGAGAAATCACACTTTACTTCTAATGTAAAGGCACTGAACATTATTCCAGCTGTGATAATTAATTTGCGATCTGGATACTTAGCTCAAGTTCAAGCCAGAGGGACAAGTAATTTAGAAAGCTAACTGTCATTTTTTGTTAACTTTGCCCACAATACCCACTTCCCCTAAAATATCCCAACGGTTGATATTCAAGATGACCACAGAAGATTATAGGTGTGCTGCCACTCTCTAATTGGCCATCAGCTTGACAGAAACCTGCCCCAGCACTTTTGAGATTAAAAGTTAACACTGCCTCTTAGTACCAACTGTTACTACAGTAACAAGGGAGCGCAAATGAAAGTCCATTAAGAGCAACAGAATTAAGAAAGAATTACATTAAATATCTATGACTGTTTCTATTCAACAGGTCTAAATAACCAAGTCATTCCAATAAATAATTAAGGTAGCACTGTAATATTTGTTTCCTAGCCTACTGAATCAGCTGTGTCCAGTCCTAAAAGGTTTGATCCTTTGCAGAGTTAAGAGGGAGAATTAGATCTACATCACACATATAATTTGATCACCAAGAACACCAGGAAAGGTCCCTCTATAACACTAACAGGAAACGTATCCTGCTAGAAATTGGGGACTTGCAGAAATGAGAACAATCATAAATTCCTGTGGACAGATCCTGAGACTGTGCAGGCCCGTCCCTGCTCCTTGCACCCAGACACTGGGCGTTCACAGTGGAATATCACAAGGAGGGGGCCCCACCATGAAGTCATTCAGCCCCTCGCACACAATCTTATTTCTTCAATCAGGATTTTTTAGACACTGGCACTTACATATAAACAGATAGCCAAAGGCTCAGAGATATTTAAGAAAAGCCTCTAATATAAAAAACAGAAAACAAGGAGGGAAAAAAGGAACTCAGACAAAACAGAAACTGTGCATAGAAATTAAAACCTTGCAGTAGAGGATTATCCTTAATATCATAAAAGACACAAGGAAAAAAAAGACTATATCCATGAAAGAAAAAAGCAGGATGCCAGCAAAACTGAATATTCGAAAAGTAAAAAAGAACTACTGGAAATTAGAAACTAGGATAGCAAAATTATTGTAAAGGTACTCAATAGGTGAAAAGGTACTTAATATCATTAGTCATTAAGGAAATATGAACTAAAACCACAATAACATATCACTACAAATCCACTAGAATGACTGAAATGAAAAGGACTGCTAACTCTCGGTGCACACGCGCGGGGGGAAGTCAGCTGTCAGGTCATGAAGATGCTCAAGCAGCTTCATGGTGAGGAACTGAGGCTTCCTGTCCACGGCCATGTGAGTGTGCTATTTTGGAAGTAAGGTCTTCCAGTTGAGCCAGGCCTCCAGACAACCATGGTGTCTGCTGGCATTCCGACTCCAACCATATGAGGGACTCAGGGCTGGAGTCACCCAGCTAAGCAGCTCCCAAATTCCTGACCCACAGGAAAACTGGCAGTGTCTACCAGAGCTAAACAGAGGTACTCCTTACAATCCAGCTTTTAACTCCAAGGTACACAGACAACAGAAATGTATACAGATACGCAACAAAAGACATGATCAAGGACGTTCACAGCAACGGGATCTATAATCACGCAAATCAGAAACAAGCTCCATGTCCATCAACAACAGAATGAAGAAACAGCAGTAATTCATGCAAGAGAATACTACACAGTGATGAACAAGCATAAGCTACTGCAGCGTGCAACAACACCAGCGTGACATTGAGATAAAGATACGCGATACAGAAGAGCACATTTCCACTTACACAGACGTCAAAGCCAAACAAAATCAGACCAGGGTTAAAAGGCAGGATAGACTTGGGGAAGGAAGTGGTGACTGGGAGGCAGCACAAGTGGGTCTTTTAGGGTAAAGGTGATGCTCTGTTTCTCCATCTGGAATGCGTCCAAATGAGAGTCACTTGATAAAAATTCAGTGAGCTCCACACTTAGGACACATACACTTCTTCATGTACATGCTGCACTTCAGTAGAAGTTTATTTTAAAATGGTAATTAGAATTGGAAGACAGAACTCCAGACATCTCCCCGCAAGGAGAGCAAGAATGCAAAAAGGAAGAAAAGAGAAGGGCGAAAAAGAGATGAAAACTGGACCTGCCCAGGAGGCTGAACACCCAGAGAGTAGGATTTTTTCAGAAACGGAGAACCAAGAATATTGAAAAGAAATAATCAAAATAATTCAAGAAAAATTCAAGAAGAGAAACGTCCTGAGTTGTCTGACTGATATCAAGGGTCCACTATCTGTACAACCAAAAGAAGTGAAAGCCGCACGGCTACGGAGCACCTCGTCACAAGCTGTCTCAAGGTGTTCATAGCAGATCTTTACGCAATCTGTCAGCAGCAACAGAGCACGGTTGGTACTGGTGGCAAGACACAGCATTCCCTCACCTACCTCTTCCTCTCGCCCTCCCTCCTCCACCGCAGACAAACTGTCATATTAAAAAAAAAAAAAAAAAAGCTTCTTCTCAATGCAGTTTATTTCGAAGAGTTTGAAGGTGAATCCCCAACTAGGTTGCATGCCTAATGGGATATCAGCAAACAGGAGCGGGTAACAAATGGTCTCTGTGGTGACTGTGGGTTTTCTATCCTGGGGGGCTCACTGCCCCCACAGAGCCAAAACGTTGAACACACCTCAGGGGAATAATTAATTAGAAATAATTAGACATCCTTGGAGTACAATCACAATGAAAGAGAAACAACAAACATCACTAATGAAAGTGGAATTTTTAGAACAGGCGAACCTCAAGTTATAATATGTACTAGTATCTATACTAATATAAGATAAAATATTAAAAGCATGAAGTCAGAATATGTAGAAACATTAAATACAAAAAACATAACAGATGGGATAAATACTCTTGAAGAACAAATTAACCAAGCTTGAAAAATAAACTTAGGCATCCTCCCAGAGGTCAGCGTAAGAGGCTGAACACAAAAAAGACATAGAGAGAACATGTTTAAAGAAAGAGTAAGTCATTTAAAGAATGCACACATATTTCAACTAAAGGTCTCTTAGCCATACAGTTTAGATAAAGATGACTTATATGCAGACACACCATGGTGGTATTTAAGAAAGACAAGGGGAAATTCTAGAAACTTCCAAAGGCAAAGAATAAACAAATGACAAATGGATAAGATCAACCTCAAATTTGCAAAAGACACAAGGGAGTCAATAAGATAGTACAGTAATACTAGGAAAATATTGAAGAAGGGACTTCCCTGGTGGTCCACTGGTTAAGACTCCACACTTCCACTGCAGGGGGCTTGGGCTCAGTTCCTGGTCAGGGAACTAAGATCGCACATGTCATGCCAGGTGGGCAAAAAAAATAAAATAACTTAAAAAATTTTTAAACATTGAAGAAAAAAACTTCAACCTGGAATTTTTAAACATCCAGATTATTAAAAAGTGATAGCAAATGAAAAATATCTTTATGTACATAAGGACTCAAAGCTCTGCCACACACTGTGAAAATGCTTATGAAAAGATTACTCCACTAAGAACTAAGGGGGAACTATAGAACGCTGAAGTTAAGGGTGATCAGAAAGGAGAGAGAGACAAATTCACAACAAGAGTACACAACATTCCTCGTTCTGTAACTGATAAAGCAAGAAAACAGAGAACCACTTGGGATACAGAAGATATAAAAACGCACATCAACTAATGACCAAATTGACATTCACAGAAAATACCACCCAATAACATCAGAATACATCCATTTTTAAAGTGCATTCGGAGTATTCAGCAAGGGGGACCAAGAAACGAACTTAAAGGAACTGGAATCGTACAAAGTAGTTTCTCCGACTACACAGAATTAAATTAGCACTCAATACCAGAAAAATATTTGGAAAAATCCTGTTAATTAAAAACTTTTTTGAATAATCCATGAATCAAAGAAGTCACAGGGAATGCTGGAAATCAAGCGAAAATAAAAACAACATAAAACTTGTGGGATGCAGCTAAAGCAGTGTGTAAGGAGAAACGTATAGCACTGAACACATGTAATACTAAAGATTGGAAAAGCAACGTCTCACTCAATGATCCAGGTTTCTATTTTAAGAAAATAGATAATGAGTATCAAATTAACTCCAGGGTAAGCAGAAGGAAGGAAGTAACAATGATAGGAGTAAAAATCTATGATACAAAAAAGAGAAAGTAGAGAAAAATCACTAAAACTTTTTTTTTCTTGTAAAGACTTCATTCTGTCTCAGGTCAGTCCAGTCACTCAGTCATGTCCGACTTGTTGCAACCCCATGGACTGCAGCACACTAGGCCTCCCTGTCCATCACCAACTCCTAGAGTTTACTCAGACTCCAGTGATGCCATCCAAGCATCTCATCCTCTGTTGTCCCCTTCTCCTCCTGCCTTCAATCTTTCCCAGCATCAGGGTCTTTTCCAATGAGTCAGTTCTTCACATCAGGTAACCAAATATTGGAGTTTCAGCTTCAGCATCAGTCCTTCCAATGAATATCCAGGACTGATTTCCTTTAGGATGGACTGGTTGGATCTCCTTGCAGTCCAAGGGACTCTCAAGAGTCTTGTGCAATACCACAGTTCAAAAGCATCAGTTCTTCGGTGCTCAGCTTTCTTTATAGTCCAACTCTCACATCCATACATGACTACTGGAAAAGCCATCAGATCAGTCGTGTCCGACTCTTTGCGACCCATGAATCGCAGCATGCCAGGCCTCCCTGGCCATCACCAACTCCCGGAGGTCACTCAGACTCATGTCCATCGAGTCAGTGATGCCATCGAGCCATCTCATCCTCGGTCGTCCCCTTCTCCTCCTGCCCCCAATCCCTCCCAGCACCAGAGTCTTTTCCAATGATTCAACTCTTCACATGAGGTGGCCAAAGTACTGGAGTTTCAGCTTTAGCATCATTCCTTCCAAAGAAATCCCAGGACTGATCTCCTTTAGAATGGACTGGTTGGATCTCCTTGCAGTCCAAGGGACTCTCAAGAGTCTTCTCCAACACCACAGTTCAAAAGCATCAATTCTTCGGCACTCAGCCTTCTTCACAGTCCAACTCTCACATCCATACATGACCACAGGAAAAACCATAGCCTTGACTAGATGGACCTTAGTTGGCAAAGCAATGTCTCTGCTTTTGAATATACTATCTAGGTTGCTCATAACTTTTCTTCCAAGGAGTAAGCGTCTTTTAATGTCATGGCTGCAATCACCATCTGCAGTGATTTTGGAGCCCAAAAAAATAGTCTGACACTGTTTCCACTGTTTCCCCATCTATTTCCCGTGAAGTGATGGGACCGGATGCCATGACCTTCATTTTCTGAATGTTGAGCTTTAAGCCAACTTTTTCACTCTCCTCTTTCACTTTCATCAAGAGGCTTTTTAGTTCCTCTTCACTTTCTGCCATAAGGGTGGTGTCATCTGCGTATCGGAAAAAGCCATAGCACTGACTAAATGGACCTTTGTTGACAAAGTAATGTCTCTGCTTTTTAATACGCTGTCTAGGTTGGTCCTAACTTTCCTTCCAAGAAGCAAGCGTCTTTTAATCTCATGGCCGCAATCATCATCTGCACTGATTTTGGAGCCCCCAAATATAAAGTCTTTCACTGTTCCCACTGTTTTCCCATCTATTTGCCATGAAGTGATGGGACCAGATGCCACGATCTTAGTAGTTTTCTGAATGTTGAGTTTTAAGCCAGCTTTTTCACTTTCCTCTTTCACTTTCATCAAGAGGTTCTTTAGTTCTTCACTTTCTGCCATCTTTCGAGTTGTTAATAGGTAAAAGAAAATGAGTTCATAGAGGAATTTTTTAAAATCCTATCAAAACAGAAAGTTCCAGGACCAGATGGCTTCACTGGAAAAATGTATCAAATATTTAGGGAAAAAACATACTAATTCTACACAAACATTTCAAGCAAATGGGCAGAAGACAACATGTCCCAGACCAGCATTACCTTCATACCCAAAACCAAAGATATTATAAGAAGAGAAAATTATAGACCAATGTCATACATGAATATACACAAAAAAATTCACAACAAAACTTTAGCAAATCAAATCTAGAAATATATAAATGGGATAGTACAGCATATGGAGTTCATGATAAGGAATGTATGGTTGATTCAACATTCAAAAATAAATGTAATTCACCATAAAGCAGTCTAAATAAGAAAAACCATAGACCACATCAATAGATACAAAAAACTATGACAAAATTCAGTCTATTTATGATTAAAAAAAAAAAAACTCTAGGCAAACAATAAACTGAAAGAGATTTCCTAAATGGGAAACCTTAAACCATAAAATTTCTACAAAAGGAAGAAAAACATCTCTATGCTCATGGATAAGAGAAAGATTTCTTAGAGAGGACACAATAAACATGAGTTATTTAAAAAAACAACTGACAGTCTAGATATCATCAAAACTTATAACTATGCTGCTCAAAGCTCACTATTCAGAAAATGAAAAAACAAGCAAGACTGGGAGAAAATATTTGCAAAATACACATTTGATGAAGAACCTAATATCCAAAACCCAAAGGCCTCTCATAACACAGTAATAAGAAAACAACCCAATTTAAAAAGGAAGGGGGCAAGATTTGAAAGAAGATGGATTAATAACATACAAGCACATGAAAAAATATTCAACACAGGGAAATGCAAAGTAAAATGACAGTAATTATAACAGATTCCATCCACTAGAATGACTGACAACTTGCTTTAAAAATTAATACACTAAATGACCTGAGGATGGGTATTAACTAGAATTCTCATACATTGCTAATCAGAGCACAAAACGTTACGGATACTTAACAAAACAGTTTGGCAGTTCCTTAAAAAGTAAAGCATATATTTGCCATGCCACCTAGAAAAATAAACAATCAATAAATAAGAGAGTTCAATATAGTTGCCAAATCCAAGATCAACTTACAAAGATCACTGACAGTTCTCTACTCCAGCAATAAAATAGCTACACTTGGGAAACATAATAAATAAACACAACATCATTCACCATAACAAAAACAAAAACCTAGGATTACAAAAGATCTATAGGAGAAAAATTTTTAAATCAAACAACACAGATGTTACGAATAAATAGAGAGATCCTTTACGCCCTTGGATTGGAAAACTTGATAAAGGTATCAGCTCTCCCCCAAATCAAACTGTAAATGCAATACTGTATCAAATTCCAGCTGAATTTAAGATAACTGATTAACTTATTCTAAAATTTATATGGAAGAATAAAAGTACATGCGTAGTGAGGCTAATTTTGCAATAGCTGAACAAAAAGTTGCTTGTTTCACTAAAAAGCACAATAACTTAAAGATAATAGAGTATGGGGCACACGGACATATAAAGAGACCAATGGCATACAATAGAGCACACAGAAGAACACACACACACACACACACACACATTTCTGCTCCTGGATTAACACGCCAAAGAGAGTCCATCACAGGTCCACTGGAATCACATAAGTGTGAGTGAAGATACAGATAAAACAAGACGACCATGAGTTGACCATCGCTGGAGCTGCGTGATGTTGAAACTGAGTTCATTATAGTGCTTTCTACACTTTTTTATGTGCTTAAAACTTTCCGTATAATAATCCCAAATATCTGAATAAAAACAGAAATCACAGTATGTGCTGCTTCAGTGATCCCCAAGGAGGGTACTAGATACACGCCCCTGGTGTTGGGGGCTGAATTTTCAGGCCTAAGACAGATAACACGGCCCCAAGCTGCTCAGGCAAGAAGACCTGGGACTGAGCACAGATGCTAAAAGACCTGTACTTTTTACAGAGAAGACTAAAAATATTCCGTTCAGTCTGCTAAAGCAGTGATGACATTTAGCTTACACGAAAGTCCTTGGGAAAAAAAACAATGAACAATCCCAACAATTAATCACAAAGCAAGGCCAATATCATACCTGAATTTGTGGTCTAGATTTACCCTGCTTGCACAGCTTGGGAACTCCAACGTAAGAAAATAACATAAAAGCTATTCCAAGACAACAAAACCCCCTGGGGATCCAGCAAGAGGAAACACAAAGTCCTCCCGCAGAAACGCTTTCATGAGCTAGGGCACGTGGGGGCTCCAGAAGCGAACAAAACCCATGGAAAATGAGTCCACAACGAAAAGCCACAAACTGCAAAATACAGCAGCAGACCACCCTGAGGGAGAATCCGACAAGATGAGAGCCAGAAGCAACAGAACAATGTGCAAACATGCAAAACTATTACACGTGCTTTAACAGGAACAGGAACTATTTTTTACCAAAAAAAACCAAAACCAAAACAAAACCCAACACTATAGACCAATATGCTTCCATCTTCCAAAAACTCATGAATGGCTCCCATCACCCTCTAAGTAAAAGCTGAAGTTGGTACAAAGACCTGTAAAGCCTGGTGACCTCTCTTACCTCCCCGACTTCACCACCTACAATTCCCTCCCCTCAGCTCCCTCTGCTCGGGCTACACAGATGCCCAAGTCAGGTGTCCGCCTGAGGACCCTCGTGCTGGCAGTTCCCTGCACCTGGATACAAGCCCTCCCATCCCCCCCACATCACCACGTGGCTCTCCCCTGGACCCCCAATTCAACTGTCACCCGTCCACTGAGGCCTTTACTGACCATACTGTTGAAAACTGCAACCCTGCTTATACCCTGGTATTCCCGTTCCCGCCAGCTGGCTGGCTGGTTTGTTTTTACACAGCATATATCATCATCTGACATACGACGTATTCTATTATCTTGCTTACTGCCTTCTATGCCAGATTATAAGATAAAGTCAATGAGAAAGACTTATAGCTGTTTTGATCAGTGCAGGATCGTCAGAGCCCAAAACACATACTATCTACCACAAAGCAGGTTCTCAATAAATATGTGTTGAACGAAGAGATGGGGAAATCAGAGGAAGTGGACCGTTCTTGTAAGACATGAGGCAGAATTCTCATTCACCCATGCATGCACAAATGCACCCTCAGACACGACTCGGTCGTTACCTTATACAAGGGAGTGTCAAGGTATTCTTTTCCTTACTGTGCAAATTCCTCCCTCACATCCTAAAAAATGACTACAACTGACTTTTCAAACAATAACTTACATAAAACATCAGTACATTTTCTAAGGTACTAAAACTACACAGACAGTATAGTAAAAAGCACCCTTCACAGTTCAGCTTCCTGTTCCTTATTTTTATCTTTCTTGAGAAGTCATATGTATGTCCACACCATCAATTTCTACATATATAGAAACTATATAGTTTTTCTTAAGTACAAACTCTTACCTCTTGTTTCTTCAGTTCACGAGTTTTGAGAATATTCTGTTGTTGACACCTATACTCTTGGATATTAATATAGAAATGCTAGCATCCATCACTCCTTTCTGTGCCCAAGAATCAGCTAAGATCCATTCTTTGGGAAGACAAAAGCTGATTACTGTAACGATTGCATGCGTGCTCAGGTGTGTCTGACTCTTTGCAACCCTATGGACTGTAGCCCACCAGGTTCCTCTGTCCATGGGATTCAGGCAAGAATACTGGAGTGGGTTATCATTTCCTCCTCCAGGGGAGCTTTCCGACCCAGAGACTGAAATCATGTCTCCTGCATTGGCAGGCGGATTCTTTACCACTGAGCCACCTGGGAAGCCAATGACTATAATATGGCATCATATTATCACCTCTGCTAAATTCCAAGTGTCTTCTTATTAGTATTTACACACATGTGCGTTCTGATAAAAATATAGTTTGTGGCTCATAAAAGACTTCAGAGATACAAAACATAAAATAGTATTACTATATCCTTTTGACAAAAATCTCTCCTTATAATTCGCTTTGTTTATCCCAGATAACAGTATGTTTTTTTCCTTAAGATAAGTATTGGGGCCAAGAAGGGTATTACTTCACCTTGAATAGTTATAAACTTGGAATTGTGCAATATTGAGCCCACTCATAATCAGAACCTAAAATTATTCTTATGTTTTTATCACAGGATTTTCACAATTGTTATACTAATAGTGTCTGAAATAATGTGCCACGTAATTTAGTAATAAATAAAACACATATACATAACACCATTTTAAAATTCTGACTATAGTATATAGGCTCTGAAGACAGAGGTTATCCAAACTACTCAAGCTGTCTGTATAAACCATAAAATCTCTCTCGTATTTTTTGATTACAAAACGATTTCACAATTTGAGCCCCACGTCACACCTTTTAGAGTAGATGCATCAGGTTCTGCCTAACACTGCCATCTAATGGTTCACAATGTGACTGCAGGCAAAGTTAATCAAACTGCCGATGTCCTGCTCGCTCAGAAAGGGGAATATATCCCTCATGAGGAAGCTTAAATAGTTCATACTAAAGTTCTATAAGAACTGTTAGTAATATGTGAAAAATATAAATCACTCTGAATATTTTATTTTACAAATGTTTCAAAGATGTCACCCGACCAACTCACTATTTAGGTCTTGTCATCTGACGTTTAACTTGATTAAAATTGATTAAAAATAATTATTAAGATTATTTTTCACTCTAGTTCTCCTTAAGTATTTATAAAGCATTTTCTGGAAATACTTCAAAAATATAAAAATATTCTTTGTTCATGAGCAAAATCAATCATTTAGATTATACGGAAAAAATCATTTTACAAATAGCTTATTTCACTAGTAAAAGAACCAACTGCAGGGAATTATGTCCTTGCTATATTTATTGAGTAAAACCGACATAAAAGATTAGTTTCAGGTGTACAATATAATGATTCAGGACGTGTATTTTGCAAAATGATGCTCACAGTAAGTCTAGTTAATATCCTTCACTGTTTACAAAGTTACAAAACTTTTTTCTTGTGATGAGGTTGTTTGTGTTGTTTTTTTTTGTCTGGCTAGATTACCAGTTTATTATAAGAGGACATATTTTAAGAGGACATAACTCTCTTTGTCACTGAGAAGACAGGAGGACAAGGTCACTCTGCACGTGTATACACAGCACGTTTTCTTTATCCATCACCCACTGATGGACGCATGTATCTTTGTTATTGAGAGGACAGGAGGACAAGGTTGGTCTGCGTGTGTGTGCCATGCTTGCTTTATCCATTCACACATTGATGATGTGCATGTATTTGTTACTGAGAGGAAAGGAGGACAAGGTCACTCTGAGTGTGTGCACACACTTTCTTTATCCGTTTACCCAATGAAGACCAGTGAGATGGAAGAGATGCACTGGGCAGGACACAGCGAGAGGAGGTGGGGCTCCGCGCTCTCTCCAAGCCGGCCAGCCACTCCACACTCTCCCTCAGTCTCCGTGTGGCCACCAATCCTGGACGCCTGATGAGAACTTTGAAGATCTACTCCTTTAGTAACTTTCAAATACATGATACAGGAGTATGAACTACGGCCACTCTGCTGCACACTGAATCCCCAGGAATTATTTTATACCTTTTGATCCCCTTCACCCATTTTGCCACCCCCCACCAACCTTTAGCAGTCTGTTCTCTATATCTATGAGCTATGTTTTTAAGAGTTTGCATATAAGTGAGACCATGCAGTATCTGTCTTTGTCTGTCTGACTTACTTCACTTGACCTAACACCCTCCAGTTTAGTTCAGTCGCTCAGTCGTGTCTGACTCTTTGCAACCCCATGAATCGCAGCATGCCAGGCCTCCCTGTCCATCACCAACTCCCAGAGTTCACTAAGACTCACGTCCATCGAGTCCGTGATGCCATCCAGCCATCTCATCCTCTGTCGTCCCCTTCTCCTCCTGCCCCCAATCCCTCCCAGCACCAGAGTCTTTTCCAATGAGTCAACTCTTCGCATGAGATGGCCAAAGTACTGGAGTTTCAGCTTTAGCATCAGTCCTTCCAAAGAAATCCCAGGGTTGATTTCCTTCAGAATGGACTGGTTGGATCTCCTTGCAGTCCAAGGGACTCTCAAGAGTCTTCTCCAACACCACAGTTCAAAAGCATCAATTCTTCGGTGCTCAGCTTTCTTCACAGTCCAACTCTCACATCCATACATGACTACTGGAAAAACCATAGCCTTGACTAGATGGACCTTAGTTGGCAAAGTAATGTCTCTGCTTTTCAATATGCTATCTAGGTTGCTCATAACTTTTCTTCCAAGGAGTAAGCGTCTTTTAATGTCATGGCTGCAATCACCATCTGCAGTGATTTTGGAGCCACCAAACATAAAGTCTCACCCTGTTCCCACTGTTTCCCCATCTATTTGCCATGAAGTGATGGGACCAGATGCCATGATCTTCATTTTCTGAATGTTGAGCTTTAAGCCAACTTTTTCACTCTCCTCTTTCACTTTCATCAAGAGGCTTTTTAGTTCCTCTTCA
This sequence comes from Capricornis sumatraensis, assembly GCF_032405125.1. Taxonomy (NCBI): domain Eukaryota; kingdom Metazoa; phylum Chordata; class Mammalia; order Artiodactyla; family Bovidae; genus Capricornis; species Capricornis sumatraensis. The sequence continues at coordinate 84,238,259 of NC_091080.1, read as the reverse complement.
CTTTCTGCCACTAGGGTGGTGTCATCTGCATATCTGAGGTTATTGATATTTCTCCAGGCAATCTTGATTCCAGCTTGTGTTCTGATGAACTATGGAATGAGGTTCATGACACTGTACAGGAGACAGGGATCAAGACTATCCCCATGGAAAAGAAATACAAAAAAGCAAAACGGCTGTCTAGGGAGGCCTTACAAATAGCTGTGAAAAGAAGAGAAACGAAAAGAAAAGGAGAAAAGGAAAGATATAAGCATCTGAATGCACAGTACCAAAGAATAGCAAGAAGAGATAAGAAAGCCTTCTTCAGCGATCAATGCAAAGAAATAGAGGAAAACAACAAAATGAGAAAGACTAGAGATCTCTTCAAGAAAATTAGAGATACCAAGGGAAAATTTCATGCAAAGATGGGCTCCATAAAGGACAGAAATGGTATGGACCTAACAGAAGCAGAAGATATTAAGAAGAGGTGGCAAGAATACACAGAAGAACTGTACAAAAAAGATCTTCACGACCTGGATAATCACGATGGTGTGATCACTCATCTAGAGCCAGACATCTTGGAATGTGAAGTCAAGTGGGCCTTAGAAAGCATCACTACGAACAAAGCTAGTGGAGGTGATGGCATTCCAGTTGAGCTGTTTCAAATCCTGAAAGATGATGCTGTGAAAGTGCTGCACTCAATATGCCAGCAAATTTGGAAAACTCAGCAGTGGCCACAGGATGGAAAAGGTCAGTTTTCATTCCAATCCCAAAGAAAGGCAATGCCAAAGAATGCTCAAATTACCGCACAGTTGCACTCATCTCACATGCTAGTAAAGTAATGCTCAAAATTCTCCAAGCCGGGCTTCAGCAATATGTGAACCATGAACTTCCAGATGTTCAAGCTGGTTTTAGAAAAGGCAGAGGAACCAGAGATCAAATTGCCAACATCCGCTGGATCATGGAAAAAGCAAGAGAGTTCCAGAAAAACATCTATTTCTGCTTTATTGACTATGCCAAAGCCTTTGACTGTGTGGATCACAATAAACTGTGGAAAATTCTGAGAGAGACAGGAATACCAGACTACCTGACCTGCCTCTTGAGAAATCTGTATGCAGGTCAGGAAGCAACAGTTAGAACTGGACATGGAACAACAGACTGGTTCCAAATAGGAAAAGGAGTACGTCAAGGCTGTATATTGTCACCCTGCTTATTTAACTTCTATGCAGAGGACATCGTGAGAAACACCCTCCAAGTCTGCTGCAAATGACAGCACTTCCTTCTTTTTATAAAGCTGGGGAAATATTCCGGGGTGTGTGTGTGTGCGTGTACACACCACACTTTCTTTATCCTTTCACCCACTGATGGACACATACATCTTCGTTATTGAGACAACAGAAGGACAAGGTCACTGTGTGTGTGTGTGTGCATGTACACACCTCACTTTCTTTATCCATTCACCCCCTCGCAGATGCATATACTTTGTTACTGAGAGGACAAGAGGACAAGGTTGCTGGACACCGCTGGGCTGCAGAGATCCTCGTGGGAAACACCTGTCCCTCTGCTGGACTCCTATTAACGGCTCCAGTTCTCCAAGCCTACCAGTGGATCCCACCGCAAAGAAGAGCACAGGAGCAGAGACGCTCGGAGTTTCAAGGGCTTTCATGGGAATTTCACTCCTGCCACCTACCCAACGTGTGGGTTTCCTGGACATCCCTGCCTGACGCTTTTCCAGCCTCTGCTTGAGAGTCTTCGTGTCGGCAAGTCAGCGCCTCCCATGGGAGTCACTTTGCCTGGAGACAGACAGTGCCTCGAGCTAGCCCTTACCAAGCCCAGTAACTTCCAGCAGCATCGCTATAGGCTCATCGTCACCCACCCTCGGCTTTGCCCTATGTGCCCCAACTTTTAACCCCTCTTTCCTTGAGCAGCCCCTCTGACAGCTGAAGCCGGTTCTGCCCTTCTCCTCTCCAGGATCAGCACAGCCTGCATCCACAATTGCCCCTCCAGTCCTGACGCAGACAGGGACCTCCAGGGCTGTGCGTGTTGTCCGATTACCTACACCATCCACAAGCAAGTCCGGGTCCACCGGCAGGCACGTCACGCCGTCTCACGGACTTTGCGACCCCAAGGACTACAGCCTGCCAGGCTCCTCTTCCGTGGGATTTCCCAGGCGAGAAGACTGGGGTGGGTTGCCATTTCCTCCTGCAGGGGTTCTTTCTGACCCAGGGATCGAACCTGCGACTTCTGCACTGTAGGCGGGTTCTTTACCATGGAGCCGCCACTGGATTTTCTCTGCTCTGCTATTCCTAACATATCTCCCGAAGCTTTTGTAATTTGCAAATTTCATAAGCAAACATGCTTATTTTCAAAGCAATCACTGATACATATTTATCAGGCTAAGCAGGGAATGAGAACACTACAGAAAGGTAATTGCTGTTCTTTCATTTTCATATTATTGCAATAATACAGGCAATTTCCAGAATGTAAGAGAGAAGCACTTGCAACTCTGGGATACGGCTTGCTTCTGCTCACCTTGCTTTTACACCCTGCTGGCTAAAGGAAAGGCATTGAGGATTGGAGATAAATACTCTTCAGATTAAGTCACTGGGGAAAGTCTCTAAAGGACAAATGGAGGAAAATCTACCCTACCCTAGCCTAACAATAAAATTTTAAAAGCTTTTCAATTCATCCTTATCATGAAAATATGATAACTGGGTGGACCTACAACTATGCCAAAAACATTGCCTTACATCAAAGGACACAAGCAGAGTTAAGAAGGCAGTCTATGGAATAAAAGAAAATATTTGCAAATCATATTATCTGATAAAGGATTATACTCAGAAAATATAAAGAACTCCTAGAAGTTAATAACAACAAAAAACTGATTAAAAACGGACATAGGACTTGAATTTCTGCAAAGAAGGTATACAAATGAGCAATAAGCACATGAAAAGATGCTCAATATCAATAATCATCAGGAAACAGAATCAAAACCACAATGAGATACCACCTCAAACCCATCAGGATGGCTACCATCAAAACAACACAGAAAATAAATGTTGGCCAAGACACGGAGAAACTGGAACCCTTGTACATTGCGGCTGGGAATGTAAAATGGAATGGCTGCTCTGGAAAACAGTATGGTGGTTCCTTCAAAAATTAAAACCAGCACTGCCACATGATCCAGCAATTTCACTTCCGGATGTATACCCAAAAGAACTGAAGCAGGGCCTCAAAGAGACCTCTGTGCTCCCATTAGTCACAAGAGCCAAAACACGGCCACACACCAAGGAGCCACTACCAGATGAGTGGATGCATAACATGCAATATGCCCATACAGCTGAATGTTACTCATCCTTAAAAAGGAAGAACACTGTGACACGCGTTCCAAGCCGAATGGGCCTCGATAAATTATGCGAAGTGAATTAAGCCGAACACAAAGCATACTCACTTATTCAAGGCACAAGAGGAGGCGAATTCACAGAGACAGCCAGGGGCTGGGGGAGCGGGCAAGGGAGCCGTTTAACGAGCACAGAGTTTCAGTTTGGGAAGAGGAAAGAAGTTCTGGAGGTTGGCTGGGCAACAATGTCAATGTACGTTAACACTACTGACTGTACCTTAAAAATGGTTAAGACAGTAAATTTTATGTTGTGTACATTCTACCACCATTTAAAAATTTTAAGCCACATCAAATTTGTTCCAAGGTCACCTTTATGCCTGACTCTTACTAGCATATCGGGCACAAACAACATTTAAAGTGGAATCTTCTCAAAGTCCTAGCCCAGGAACGCAAAGTCCTATAGAGGAAAACAGTTGCCTAACAACAACAGGATGCTTCCCAGGAAAGGTCTCTAAGCCAAAACATTTTAGAGGAATGAGGATATGTCTCCCACATAATACTGCATACTGTAGGAATACTGATAAATTAACATAGCACACAAAGATGAGTATTATTTTGTACCAACTAAGAGCTTTTGAAAACAGATTTCAATCTCCCTGAGGCTTCAAATCATGGGAAGGAGAAGACCGCCATGGCTGGCTGTCACCTGTAGGTGGCAGTAGAGGCAAAGTGTTCCTGTCAAAGCCGCCTTCAAGGTCAACCGGCATGGGACAGCATCTGCTACGTTAAATAAACTGAGTTCGCTTCTCTGATACACTGTGAGTGCTTATCTTGCGCAAACACGTCCACCCCAGGGCCTTTCCTCAACCAACTCTCTTGTCTCATTTTTTTGCTTGATATGTCTTTGTGATCATATCTATTTAGAAATATCATACATTCATTTTGGAGGGACATGGTGGTTTTCTTTCTTACAGAAAAAGAAATACCTGCACACTAGTGAAATCAGAAGGCCTATTTATTGAGGTCTGTTTTATGCTAAGCACGGTGCTAGGTGCTCTGAGATACGTGAAGACAGATGGATTAGGTCCTTGTCAACAAGACAGACCCAAAATGTGAATAATAGAGATGAGCGTCCAATCAAGGGGTGAATAACACCACACTTGTGAAAGAGAGAGAGAGCCACAGACACCTCCAACTCCCACCTCTAAAAACAGCCTCCCACAACCCACAAACCTTTTGGTGAGCTTTACTCCCTCTGTGTGTGAATCCCTAAATGTTTTATTTCAGTTTGGCCTACTTTCTGAAAATCATACAAATAGGATCGTACAGTATGAATTCGTGTCTGGCTTTTCTCGCTTCACACCACATACATTACATTTGTCCACGCTGTTACATGCATCTCCTGTATGATCCATTTGACTCTGAAAGGCAGAAAACTGTTTACACAACTGATTCATCAACTCTACAGTTGCTGAACATGTGGGTTGTTCCTAATTTGGAGCGATTAGAAATAATGCTCCTATGAACATTCTTATCTATCATCTCCTGGTACACAGGAACATGCATTTCTGCCAAGGAGTGGAATCTGAGTCACAACTGTATGTATCTTCATCTTAGTACTTAATATCCAGCTGTCTGCCAAATTTAAGCTCATGCACACGAGTTCCTGGTTGCTCTATACTCTCGCCAACACTTCTTACTAGTCTTATTCACTGTGGCCACTTTGGTGGTTGGGTAGTAACATCCTTATGACAGTTTTAATTTTTAGTTCCCTGATTACTTATGAGGTTGGGCATACTCACACACGTTTACTGACCGTTTGGATACACCCATTCTTGAGTGCTTCCAAGTTTTTGGCTCATTGAATGGCAGCAATCTCCCTTGCAAAATTAAATTTACAGGCTGACAGAATCCAGCTACAAAACCTTTCCTGGGGAATATCCACTCATTGGTGAGAAACAGGGATAGGACAGGAAGTTCTATTTCCTCAGAAGATTTTTTTTGCTACAGATTGAATGACTACTTTGACTATTCTCTACTAAGTAGGACCAACCTCAGCAAAACTTACTGAAAGAAAGTACGCCACCATAATAGAGAAAGAGCACAACACAATCTGAGAATCTTGAGTAAATATCCCTGGGTTACACCATCGAAACTACTATTGTGTCCTCAACATACTTTGCTGTTGGCATGACGATTAAATTCTAAGACCCATGTTAAGCACTTAGACCTCTGCCTGATGACTCTTTACCTAATAATACAGATAAGAGTAACGACAGAGATAATTTTTTTCTTTAAAGTCCTAAGTAACTCTTTTAAAACTAATAACATTCAACCTATAAACACGTAGTTACTTTTTAGAATACAGATACTAAAAGCCTCCATCACACACACTAGTACACAAGGTTGGATATTTAAGTAACTCAGTAACACACCTCTCATTTCTTTACCAGTCTTGACTCTCCACACTACCTTTTTCTTCTAAACTGCTATTTCACCATATTACTAGACATTTTCCCCTAGAAATTCATCTCTCTCTACACATACTATCTCCTTTAACTGTGAGACCAGAATTTGTAGGGGGCAGCCCAGTACATCACAATAACCAGAGTTCTACTCAACCAGTTGTGCCCTGGGGACCCTGAATGACTCTCCAGGCAGTGAGTGAAATGTTACCCCACAAACTCTTGACCTGGGATTTTAGGGGGTCTAGGAGTGCTTTAACTGCCATATAGAAGCCTTACCCTAAGATCCTCTAAGTGAAAGAATCTTTAATATCTTTAGGCAACTCTACTTTCATTGCCAGTTTAGATCTATTCTAACTAGAATTATTTATCACTTTGGTTATCTGGATTCAACTTCTTTGCTGTGAGGTAAGTAAATCATCTGATTGTCTATGTGTCTGTAAAATTGTGAAACTGAACAAAAATTGCCAAGGAAGAGGAATTTGGGAAATGCTGAATTTACAATACTGTTTAGAAAATCAAATAGAAAGGAGGCTGATTCCAGTTTGGCTCTATCACTACAGCTGTTAAGTTGCTGGAGTTACAATAACATAGATGGAGAAAAACAGTATCTCAGTCGTTTTCATCCAGAAACCACTATGCAACATATGTGGCCCCCTCCAAAAAAAAAAAAACAAACAAACACGAGCAGTGACTTCAGAAGCGAGCTTGAACAGAAAAGGGGCAGGTAAGAGTCTCACTCTTGTTTCCCCCCAACACCTCTTCTTTGTGGGGACTGGCTGTCTATCCACTGCTCTGCCTTTGTCTGCTGATGGCCTCCTGCGCTGGGCAAGATAAACAGTAACAACAGCAGGGCTCTCCTCTCAATACTGGTCTGAGGAACCAGGATAAGCCTCACTCCGCTGAGGAAAAGAGAAATGTGTTAAGAACGGGAAATATAGTTTTATCTGTGGCACAGACAAAATCTCATGATATAAGAGCATGCTTTTATAATGGGGATTTACTGTGTAAGTCTATTAACTACATCCTTTCCGATAATTGTAAAATTGGCTTAACTAAATTATATTTGCTCTAAAACTGGCCTCAAGGGCTAAAATAAAAATTCATTTGGGGCTTTTAGTACCTAAACCAGAATTCAAAAATGGAGCTGAAATGAATGATTCCATAAGGTAAAGGGAACTCTGTGAAATCCCTCTTTTGCAAGGTGATAATTTTCCTTCACTCATATCCCAACCTAAGTGAGGAAATGAAAGCTCCAAGAATGATACCCGAATGAGACAAGTTCTTCCATCTAAATAAAAAATTCATTAGGTTCAAGTATTAAAGAAACAAACTAGATATAAAAGTTTAATTCTTGATCCACTGTTTACTCACTTGCTGCCAAATGGTTTGGGGGAATTTTTTTTTAACTGAAATTTTTTTCCAACATAAAATTATTGTGAGAAGCCTGGAAACCCAGAGAACAATGCTAAGTGTTGCCGTGTCAGGGGCGGGGGGGTGGGGTGAGGGGGTGGTCTTGTCTCTATTGTTCCTTGCGATTGGCAAGTTCCCTTCACATTAGCAAGTCAAAATGTCCCTGATGCTCACACTGGGCTCAATATTTCATCCATGACTCTCTCAACCCTCGATTTCTTCACCTATGTTTTCAATCATACGTTCAACCAGTATTTACTAAATGGCAGTTAAATACATACATATACAACACATGCAAACCCTCAAGGACCTCAATTTAGAGGAGGATAAAAGGCAAGTAAAGACCCAATAATAATACAAATACATGCCACTACAGGGGTAAGAAGCCAGTGCTAAAGAACCTTACAAGCACAAATAACCAACCAGCTTCAGGGGTCAGAGAAGATTTCGTGGGAAAGGCAACATCTAACCTAAAACTTTTAGGATAAATAGCAGTCAGCCACACCAAGAGATGGGAGTGTGGTGGGAAGGGATATCACAGGTTAGTGTAACAGCCTAGGCTAGGATGGAGAGAAAGACAGGGCCCATCCTCAAGCTGTGTCCCTTGGTGCCTCCCCCCGAGAGATGGCTGAATCAGAGAAAGGATTCTCCCTGCACAGACAAGGGGCCTTTTCTTAATGAGATCTATGCCTTCCCATACCTGCTGACTTCAGCAGCAGGAGAACACTAATCAGCAATGAATTTTAGAAGACCTGTCACAGGCTATATGAAAGCAGGGCAATGAAAAGATTGGATCTGCAGTTAAGAGGCTCCTATCTCCAGGTAAAATAGCAAACTCCTATCCTGCATATGAAACGTAACTCTGTGTGTAAAAGACTGACTATAATGTGACTCAGCAATGAGCCTATCTCATCTAGCGAATAAATCAATGTAATCACCTCCCAGTGGAAAGTCTTTACAGCAGCCAGGGCAGGAAGGGGAGGGTAAGGCACTTGGTACCAGAAGAGGCTAGGCCTGGGTATCTGAGTTCTCAGCAAGCCACTGGCCCTCATTGGGCCTTGAATCTCCATCTACACAAGAAATTGTAGCTCAGGGCTGCTGCTTGTGCTTCTAAAACCCATTCACCTGGCATTATCACAATCAAAAGTATTTTAATCACCAAAGGAAAGGGTCTAAATAATTTGTAAGTCACAGATTTACTACAGTTTTGTTGGAGGAAAAAAAACAGCACGTGCCCACAAGTTGTCTTAAATCAAAAAACCAAACCATTAAGTTCACGTACCTTTTAAAAGCTGACGAATCACGCATAACAAAGTAAAAGATAATTAAAATTTTAGGACAAGCAAATGAAATTATGATTTTTTTAAAAAGAGAAAGAAAAAAAAGTTAATATAGCCAAGCAGGCAATGATTGGAGTTGCTCACTTCTCTTTTCTTTGCTTTCACTTCCCTTCTTAGGTTAAAATACTCCTAATATGTAAATTATTCCACTCAAAACTCCCAGAGTCCTTTTTTTTTTTGGGGGGGGGGGTTATTTATTTTTAATTGAAGGATAATTGCTTTACAGTATTGCATTGGTTTCTACCAAACATCAACATGAATCAGATATAGGTTTATCATGTCCCCTCCCACCTGAACATCCCTCCCACCCCCCTCCCCATCCCACCCCTCTAGGTTGTTATGGAGCCCCATTTTGAGTTCCCTGGGTCATACTTTCCATTGGCTATCTATTTTACATATGTTAATGTATGTTTCTGTGTTATTTTCTCCGTAACTCCCACCCTCTCCTCCCCAATCCCCTAGCCGTGACAATAAGTCTATTCTCAATGTCTGTATCTCCACTGCCGCTTCCCAGAGTGCTTTCTTGGCAATTCGTAGGGATGTTTTTGCCAAAGGAATTACTTCAAGTCTTCCATGTGATAGACAACAGATATGAAACACTGGGGACTTAAAAAATAAAGCGAACCAGAGTCGGGAAAGGTATGTGCAAAGCTGAGCCAAGTAACTGAGGGTGTCCAAACTTCCACCATTCAGAAATATTTTAGTAGCAAAAAGTAGATATTGGATGATTTTAGGAACTTGCAGTAAAGGGTTCCCACTAAGTGCCATAGTAGCACTTGGACTTTCCTGGTTTAGAGTCCTCACAATCCTACCAGATGGGTATTATCTCTATTTTAGCTCTACAGAAACTAAGTAGGAACAGAGCTTCATGGTGTTTAAGTAACTAAACAAAGTGACACAGCCTAGAAAGTGAATAAATTATACTATGAATTCTATTCTAGTCAATATCAAATCCCATTCTCTTCCAACAGATGATGCAGGCTTTAAGCACCACAGTAAACAAAGTGAAGGCATTTTTCTGTGATTCTCTTAAATACATGCCATCATTTCAAAGGGAGCTTATGCTAAGCATGACCTCATAAACAAATCATTTGTGAAAGAGAAAAACCACATCCAGGGCTAAGTCATAAGTCGAAAGGCCTTATTTCAGCGAGCACTTCCTGAAAGAGACAAAGCAGCAATTGCAGCTGAGCGAGTACCAAGTCCTGTACCGAGTATTATGTTCGAAACAACTTTTTAAAGCAACGGAAGAGCCTAAAACAAAAGAAATATAGCGTTTCTTAAATACACTGTTTCTAGAAAGAGCTATTTTAACACAAACAACTCAAAGATATCTCTTTTACAGAACTGTGTTTACCGAAAAATGTTCTTCTCAAACACAGCCTTTTGATGGTCAGGAGGTAAGTAGCATTTAATCAGTTTTATCACAGATTATCAGAAGTAATGTTGTACTTATTTGTTAAATCTCAAGATCTTTGTTTTATTTTAATAATATGTTGCTGAAATTATGTTGGTGAAGGACCTTCAAATCGGTTATACTGTCATCTTCCTATGTTATTAATATGATTTTCATTTATCTTCAGTATTTTTTACATTAATAGTAAATGTAGTTTTTGGAACTTACAGAGAATGTTGATGTAATAAATTGTAAGTATCTTCAGGAGTCTTTATCACTTGGTTTTCAATTACGCTGTTTCAAAGAATGTCGAAAGCTTCTAAAACGCTGACTTACAAGCTAATCATTTTTCAATATTTATCCAAAAATGTATGCGTGTGTATGGAGTACAACCTGTATGGTAATGCCTTTAAAACACAGGCATCACACAGATTTTAGTCAACCTTAAGCAAATGAGCACAACTGTTCATGACATAATAAAGTCAGCTTGAGCCCAGTGAGGAGAAAAAGATTCATTCAGAAGAGGTTTGTAAGTAAGGAATTTCTGGGACAAAAATCAGGGATGAGGATGGGTGGAGGGAGTTCTGACACAAGAGAAAAGAAGGATACAAAATGTCATTTATATTACAATTTCTACTGTGGAAAATTTCATTTAAAGTTAAAAATAAGAGCCAAGTCTCTACAATGATTTTTTTTGTATGATACTAGAGATTTAACTTCTCTATGTAGTATTTTTCTCATTTTATAGAAATTAATATTCCAGTCACCCCAATATGTGGAAAATTTTAATTAACACAGGCTTTTAAATATATAGAATTCTACTTCAAAAATCGTATTTAACCTAAATATTCGGCAAACTCGGAAAGGTAGGAAGGAGGGAGGGAGGAAGAAAACAAAGTCCTATCTTGTCTTTGTCAGCAGCAACTGCTCTAATTAATTTTAAATTACTGTCCACGATGTCACTGAGCAGATGGTCAATCTCCCCCACAGTTTTCACTAAAGAGCCTCAGGGTTGAACGAGAGGAAGCCCACTCTGCAAAGTGACATTTTTGAAGGAAACTTTCTTACACCTCCTTATTTCAAGGGGGATGCCACAAGGTTCCATCTGTTTGTAGCAAGTCTATTTTTAAAATCACTGCTGCTGATGTTATATCGTGGGTGATGGAAGTATCACACAGGGGGGCGGAGGGTCAATGATATTTACAATCACAACTAAACTCCTTTCCAGTAGAAATGGGCATTGCCGGTGGGGTAAAGGGTAGAAATTATACAGTTTCTGCAAACACATAAAGTCAATGAGTGACTTCTTGTTAATAACTACTTGTCTCTGATGCTCCTTTTTTTAAATATTAAAATTGACAAACAATACTTACCCTTCTGTATCTAGGCAGAGTGAGCAGGTGAAAGCTACTATACTCGAAACCGCTTATTCTCAAGGTGGTGTGCTCTGCGCTCCTCTGTAGCCATGACATCTCCTTCTGGGACACTGGTAAACACCATCTGGAGGATTCAGCATTAGGCAGTCCCAACTGCACGTTAAAAACTAGCCTGTCTATTGTTTTTAAGAGTCAAGCTCTTAATCTGTACACCATGGCACAAGAACTGCTGTTTCTAACCTATGATAGCTTAGAACGTGATGCTATGAAGAATTGTTTGCCACTTAAAAAAAAAAAAAGTAGATTTAATGGCCAATTAAGCAATGTTCCATTGACAAACTAGAGAGTAGCTACTGTGGGTCACCCTGCCAAAGGCTCCTTCCTGCACTCAGCCACCAACCCAGCAAACTGAGCATCTACTATGTACCCACTGGCAGTGCAGACGACACAGCGCTAAGAAGGAAAACCTCCAGCTCTCAGATGAGGACATTTGAGAACTCACTATTCGGTAGTCAACCAGCTATATCGTTTCTTTACTTTCTAATACATAATTTATACATTAATATTTTATATTTGATGAGTAATAAGCCATCATATATTAAAATTATATTTAATGAATAAAAATCAGACATTACTGAGTTACCAAATATTTAAACAGAATAAAAATGATAAAAAGTGACAAGCTTAAGAGCCAAAATTCAGAATGGCCTTTCCCCAAGTAGTCCCAAACAAAGGATACCTAATACAGGAACAACTGCTACCCAATCCCATATACAGAGAGACAGAAAATGAATACACTGCCCAGTGCACTGTGACACACCGGACCATCTTAATGGGCTAGTACATATTAGCAGTAATACCCAGGGAGTGTATTTCTTAACAAATACTAAGACACATATATTGACTCTATGACATAAAGTACTCTCAAAATCCACTGACATGCCAAGCTGAATGTAAGAATGTTAAGCATTTATTTTTCAACTAAGGTCTCATTCCTATCTCTATTTTACAGTTTCTAAGTGTCATGCCCACCAACGAGCTGTAAGATGACCACCCCTCACAGTCAAGCTCAACCTAGCCTGCCTATTGACCCACATTCAGACCCACATCCAGATGAATACAAGATTGCAGCCCTCGTCTTCTACAGCTGTATCTTCATCATTGGACTATTTGTTAATGTCACTGCTTTATGGGTTTTCAGTTGTACCACCAAGAAGAGAACCACCGTGACCATCTATATGATGAACGTGGCACTACTGGACTTGATATTTATAATGAGCTTACCCTTTCGGATGTTTTATTACGCAAAAGGTGAATGGCCTTTTGGAGAGTACTTTTGCCAGATTCTTGGGGCTCTCACAGTGTTTTACCCAAGTATTGCTCTGTGGCTTCTTGCCTTTATTAGTGCTGATAGATACATGGCCATCGTACAGCCGAAATATGCCAAGGAACTTAAAAATACGTGCAAGGCCGTGATGGCGTGTGTGGGCGTCTGGGTAATGACCCTGACCACCACCATTCCCCTCCTGCTGCTCTATGAAGACCCAGACACAGCCTCCTCCACCCCCCCGACCTGCCTCAAGATTTCTGACATCATTTACTTGAAAGCTATTAACGCGCTGAACTTCACCCGACTGATATTTTTTTTCTTGATTCCTCTGTTCATCATGATCGGGTGCTACTTGGTCATTATCCATAGTCTCCTTCACGGTAAGACCTCTAAGCTGAAGCCAAAGGTCAAGGAGAAGTCGATCCGGATCATCATCACGCTGATGGTGCAGGTGCTGGTCTGCTTCATGCCCTTCCACATCTGCTTTGCTTTCCTGATGTTGGGAGGGGATGAGAACAGCTACAACCCCTGGGGAGCCTTCACCACCTTCCTCATGAACCTCAGCACTTGTCTGGACGTGATTCTCTACTACATCGTTTCGAAACAATTTCAGGCTCGAGTCATTAGCGTCATGCTCTACCGTAATTACCTTCGGAGCGTGCGCAGAAAGAGCTTCCGCTCAGGTAGCTTACGGTCACTAAGCAACGTAAACAGTGAAATGTTATAAATCGTCACTGTTTGCCTTCAAGCTCTTTAAATACACTTTACTATCTATCTTAGGGTCAGTGGATATTCTCTAGGATATCACCAAGTCCCTTCTCTCCTGGAAAAAAACAATAAAATAAACTTAAGAAACCCTTCCTCTTTTGTGGGATCTTATTATTGTGGTAGCATAATTAAATGTATTGAAACATTCTAGTTCATTATTTTTATATTAAAAACTTACATAAAACACTTGCATGAATGATTGGGAGAAAAGCATCCAATTCCCGTTTCAGATTCAAGCCTTATCTAAATACACCATTGTTTGGATTTAACCCTATGTGCAAATGAGAATTACCTGATCTCAAATAGTTGCGCTACTGTCTGAAATAATTTGGATTATTTTCCAACTAGATGCAACTCCTTTTGGTTTGATTTACACTCAGAAATGGTGGTCTAAGTCCAGTTCTTTGTGTTCTAAACATAAAACTTCTGGGATTCCTATAAAAACAACTATGTTCAACTCATCACTGTTACTGATGTACAGCAGAATCTGCAGAAGCAAACACCCAAGGGGTGATACAGGTCATCGCCATCAGCCCTCCCCTCCACTGAATTCATTTTCCTTTGGAAACAGACTACAGCCACTCAATAAATACTTACTGAGAGCCTAGTATGGGCCAGACTCTACTTCAGACTAGTGGGGGAAACTGAACCTGAGACCCTATTTCTGCCCAATAATCTAAGTTCATTCCCATGACATGAGGTTTCTGCTATATGGTGAAATATGTTGTTCAGTTGCTAAGTCACGTCCTATTCTTTGTGACCCCATGGACTGCAACACACCAGGCTCCTCTGTCCTCCATTATCTCCTACAGTTTGCTCAAATTCATGTCCGTTGAGTCAGTGATGCTATTCTAACCATCCCAACCTCAGCTGCCCCCTTTTCCTTTTGCCCTCAATCTTTCCTAGCATCAGGGTCTTTTCCAATGAGTGGGCTCTTCATATAAGGTGGCCACAGTATTGGAGCTTCAGCATCAGTCCTTCTGATGAGTATTCAGGGTTGATTTCCTTTAGGATTGACTGTTTTACTAGTCAGAGACTTTGGATTCATATCCAAGCCTTATCATTTAATTCCTCCTAATGAAGTAACCAAGTGACTTCTCCATTTAAAAAGGAAAGGAAGTCAACTATAATCTGTAAACATATTATTCTAAATATTATGAAAGCACATAAATGAGTCAGAAGTAACTTCCTCTTTGCCGAACAGCCTGCATGACCCTTGGCATGATCATCTCCTAACAGGACTAAGAATCAAATAAATGCACTGGCTATAAATATATTTCTATAACATGGGAAAATAAATATTCTTAAAGAAAAAAAAGAGATAAACACAAAGGAACCCAATCATAAAATAGCATTTTCATACCAGAAGATCTCTTAGATGGTCTTCCAGTTTAGTCCTTCTGCTTTAAATATAAAGAAAATGAGGTCCACAGAGGTTATGTGACTTGCTCAGCTAAAGCACCAGCATTAGAAACCAAGTTTAGCTTACCTTTCATGTCAAACACCAATTTTTCAACAGTAAAAAGCAAACAAGCTCACAGAATGTAAACATTCTCATAGCTACATAACAAAAAGGAGTCAAGATGGTATTGAGAGAAAACCACTTGAATTTTTTAGCTTTATTAGTCAAGTGAACAAGAGACTTAAATATCATTAAGTGAATATTGCTAAAACAAGAGAAACCTCTATTTGATATGTGCTATACAGTCACAGCCTACTCACCTATACAGATTAATCTGCTCTTACATAATTTATTAAATGCAACTTCTCTGCAATGACTTTTCTTGATGAGAAGAATTTGAGAGCACATGATACAACTGAAGTCTTTATCAACACAAAGTCAAAAAAGCAAAAACGTATGTCACAGTTCTCACAATAAAACAGATAATCTAAAACAGTTAATTAAAAATAATTTTATTCAGCATTGTAATCAGAAACACTTTAATATGATATGTAAAACTTCAAATTCCACTTATTCTAGAGTGATTTGATTCTGGGAAACAATATATAACATCCACATACAAATACTAACAAAAAAAATAATAGGTAAGTAAGGACAAGTGTGTGATAAGCATGGGTTACTGGAAGAAACTAATATATATAGCTACTTTCAAAACCTAATGGTTGCGTTGTCTGATTATCAAGTAACAACCATGAGAATCTATTACATGCCACATATAATTTCTTTGTAAAGCACCAGAAAAAGAGATGAACATGTCTGTGGTTCAAAGACCTCACCTCACAGTCTTAAGGGCTACACTACAACCAAAGCTACCCCTTCAACATCACTGAGGGTGAGGCAGCAAGTACATAACAGAAAGCTGGTCTGCCCTCAGTGGGCTAGGAGGGTGGCACAGGAGGCCCAGATAATGACAGTGATGATGTGAAGCAATCAACACTAACAGGCATTTTAATAAATGTGTTGGACTATACATAAAAGGACGAATAATCCTGCTGAAGGACAACAGGGTGCAGAAAGAAAACCAAGCAGATACAAGAATACAAATACACAGCAGGTCAAGAATGACCAATGGGAAACTCTGGATTGGGGTCAGATTATAAGGGCTTGGAAGGAAAAGGGGGGGAAAAGAAAGAATATACACACACACACATATGGGATGGGGAAGTTACTACTGCTAGGATGTTTGCATAGGTTATTTAATTCAGTCAAGTACAGATCCCCCAATTTACATATGAGGATTTTCTACAAACTGAGCTCAGGAAAGATAACTTGAGAAGTAACTTGCTCAAGATGACACACAACACATGTCAGAGCGAGGAAACCTCAATTATATCTGGTCTACATAATGGCAGAGCCTATGCCATTCACACTATTCCAGACAGCCTTGATGCCATCTTGGAGTTTTGATTATTATTCTGAAGAAAATAAGGATCTAAAGGTTTTTAAAAGGAAGATTGGTATGGTCAAACTTCTATTTTAGAAAGACAACTTCTGAAAATAATGCATGAAATGCTTTGGAGGGGACAGGTAGACTAGTTAGAGAATCATTATAAAAATCTAGGCAAGAAAAGTTAAAGATTAGTTAAGACTGAGATAATGACAACATATAATGAAGGGATGATTTACACAGCACTTCGAACGAATAAGGCCCAGTGACCCACTCCAATGACGAGAAAAGGGGAAAGAGTTCCAGCTTGGATGACTGTGTAGATGGAAATGCCTTTAATTAAAATAAAGGGTACAGAAGGAGGAGGAGATGAGAGCACAGAAAGAGAGGTGAGAGCTTCTACACGACGGATTTTCTCAGTCTTAGAAGTCATTAGGAAATACGAGTAAAGATCAGGAAAGTAATATGAACTGGAAATAGAGAACTGGGACACAAACAACAGATCTGAACGATAGCTGAAGTCATGAGACTGGACAAGATAGCGTAGAGAAAGCTTTTGGTGTAAGTGTGAGAAAGGAGCTGCCAAGAGTAATAAATAAGGTCAAAAAGGACCAGGAGACAGCAGTATGCTAGCACTCAGGAGAGCAGATTATTTCATGAAATAATGGGATGCCAAAAGCATATAGTGTGCTATTGAAAGGTCAAATAAGACAAGTGAAAATAGGCCATTGGCTTCAGAAATCAGTGGGTCACTGATGACCTTTATAGTTTTAATAGTGGTGAGCTTTAAAAAGAGAGAGACACAATTAAATAAGAAGTGAAGAATTGTTGGGAGTGAAGATAAATTTGGCACTGATGAGAAAGAAAAAAACATTACATGGAAAATATGGCACATAATGCACATACCCCACAGTGACCAAAGTTTCCTGAGTTTCTGAAGCTTTGCTACCATCATATTTATAAAACGCAAAGTTTACTTATTGAAGTAAAGATTTATATTCCAAGAAGTCTATGTTTGAGAATGCGTCAAGATTCAAATAAGCCATACAATAACAGAAAGGGAAATATTGTTTCATTTAGGTAATGTCTGAATTAACATCCACAGTCTTCCAAAGGGGATCCTATAACTTTTCAATTTACTCAAATTTGCAATTCTTGCTATCAGTTAAGATATAAACAGGCAAATGCCTTCTTGGCTTAAGAATTGGTTAAACACATAAACACACATTATCCCCAACTTCAAAATTGAATCAATATTCCTTATATGTACCAGTTAGGATTCCATAAAGAAATGTCATTCATTACAAAGAAATAACTGTCACTCCACTCTATGTACAACAGGAAAAAAAGTCCTCACAAGAGGACAACGTAAATAATAATCAAAAGCTATGTTACTACCTACCCCCTAAATTTATTCTAACACAAACATACATGATATGCATAACCTTTCCACAACTCAATAGGTCTTAGAAAGAACCAAAAGAATTGGTCTCGATGAGAAATGTCTGGGAAAAACTAATGAGTCAGTAATGCTGCTTATTTTCTGAATCAATACAGCATCATTCCTAATGACTACACCATCTTCCACAATAGCAGAATAGTTGAACTTCTTAATCTAACTGCAGTCACAACCCATGAAGCTCAAAAACTGCATAATTATGAGACAGAACTTTATCTGTCTCCACTAAAAGATTTTTCAGAATTAAACATTCATCAGACAACTAAAAATCGACACTCATGCCAATAATTCAGTAAGTCCACTGTAACTGTTAAGTATTAATGACGTAAGTGTGAGCGCTATTAGATCACTAGCTGTATTTTAAAAATACAGATCCAAAGTGAAGCTGGATCAAGATACTTGCATAGCCTAATATTCTCAAAAACACACACTGAAAATTAAAATAAGGCTTAAATTAGTACACATGAATTTTTAATATACGGTGTCTTTATTTCATAGTATCTCATCTCTTAAATACAGCCTCAGAAACTTCATTCAGAGATGTTTCAATATCATTTGTATATGTTAACAACTCTGCTCCTTGCTGCTAGTTATTTCACAAACTAATACATGTTTTTTCATTTTGTTTTTAAAGAAGGCCAACACAATATGAAAGCACAAACACTCTACAAGTTAGGTTGCCCGTTGCAGATTGGTCACAAAGTCATAACCTATATACTGATTTTCTTTTTTTTTTGGTGGAAATTTATAAACAATACCATTTTACAAAAGCATCATTCTTCAGAAGCCTAACTTCAGACAAATTAATTCTGTTTCCTAACTGAATCTAATTAAATGTTGTATTTTTGTGTTTAGGTAGTTAAAGTTACAAAGACGAAATTTAACTATGAAAACACAATTCTATCTTCAGGACCAGAACAGAAAATTCATTTAAAATTCTCTAAAATATGAGACTTGAAAGCTGAAAAAAAGACTAAGAATAAAATCTATTTTTCAGCTCTATCTTATCTGCTTCAAGAACATAATGAAAATGTATGTATACACTGGATTTTTGACATAGAAAATCAATTTTTACTACATCTAAAAGCTTAAAATATTCTTTTACTGACTTTCATGTACAATAATGCTTTAAATCAGATTTACATAGTTATGAATTAAGCTAATCTTTAGGAGCTACTTACAATCCAGAAGGCAAATTCCTGGCCATAGTGACACCAAAGGAATGCCGCACAGCTTCAACAAGGATGAAGTCACCCAGCGCTGACAAAACCCAGGAGCCCAGCAAAAAGGACTAAAAACAAAACAGGAAGAACATTAGAGGGAAGAGTCTTCTAAAAATAACCTTTATTCAACTAAAACCAACTCAGGTTTACACATATTTTTTTAAAGTTTCTTTTTGTTCCAACAGACTTCTCAAAATGAGGGATTAAAACCGTGCTGATCAAATGTTATTAACTTCCATAATTTCTAAGTATGTTGAAGAAAAGATATTTATAGTATGATTTATTTTTACAAGTAATGCACAAACCATTAAGCAAATTAAGTGATAAGAAGTGTATTAAAAGTCCTAATTAAAGTGGTTATTGCCCACTTGCACTGATATTATTATCTACTTTCACCATTATTATTATTTTATTATGCTAAGGGCTTCAATTTCAAATTTTTATTTGGTTAATGTCCATGCTCCAAGTCAGACAGAGGATTATGTAATAAAAAGACAACTGTTAAAAATAACACCAAGCTAACAAAACTACTTAAAAATAAGAAAACAAGTATCTTTTCCCTGTAACCGAAGTAACAAAGGGAAAATACATAAAAACTTACTGCAAATTTTCTGCTTCCATATCTTCTTTCAAATATCCTAAAATTATAAATAAGCAGACTACTGCAGAAAGTATCTTTCAGATCAAGGCAAATTATTCTTCCAGAAATCAACCTCCAGATCTATAGATGAGGAATTAAAAAAGAATAACAAATATGAGTAAGCTCTGTTGGGGGTCTCTACGTTAGCAAATTTATCATGTTTACTTCAGACTGCTTATTTTTAACACTCTAAGCTCAGATTTACCAAGGCAGAACTGAAACTCTCCATCTCTGTAGCAGCTCTAGGAGTTTCTGGCAGGAGAGTGGGGCTATTCTCACTCTTGGACAGAGGATGGTTGTTCTCCACCCAGGCAGGTCCCAGCCCTAGAGCACAGATGCCCACAAAGTGGTCCAGGAAAATGGGACCGGTGCCAACTTAGCCAGATGAACCAAAGTAACACCACCCCATGATCAGAAAGGTGCCAACTCGGGGCCACAGGGCCCTGACACTCCCTTAACAGCAGTGTTTCTCAGGGCTGGCCAGATGCTAGAATCCCCTGGGGATCTTTCTAAAAAGTACACCAACTCTTAGGCCTCTGACTCGGCTGTCTAGGGCAAGGTCTGGGCATCAAGAAAGAAAAAAGGTTATGTAGGTGATTCTACTGCATGGACAGGGTTAAGAATCATTCCATTATAGCAACTGAAATCATAACGGAAGCTCTACGATATTCCCACAGAAAGCAGTAGTGTAGATAAATAACTCAGTCATAGGGACCTGGTGAAGCCCACCTGAGCAACGGCATTAACGACATCCTTATGAAGAAAAAGTGTCACGCTCAAGAATGGAGTAACACACCTGCCAATGCAGGATAGGTGGGTTCAATTTCTAATCCAGGAAGACCCCACATGCCCTGAAGCAACTAAGCCAGTGCACCACAACCACTGAGGCTGCAAGCTGCAATGACGGAAGCCCCCGCGCCCCAGAGCGTCTGGTCCCCAGCAAGAGAAGCCGCTGCAACGCGCAGCCCGAGAACTGCCCCCGCGCCCCAGAGCCCCTGCTCCCCAGTGAGAGAAGCCGCTGCAACGCGCAGCCCGAGAACTGCAGCTGGAGAGAGCCCCCACTCGCTGCAACTAGAGAAACGCCCCTAAAAACAAATAAATGAAAAATTAAAACATTTTTTAAGAAAAGAATGGACTATCATGCTTAAAATGGCTAATCAAGAATTTAACAAAGAAAAGGTGGCAGATTATAACCATAATTTGCACTAACATTCTGTGATACTGTGATTTATAAATTAGAAATGGGGCTTCCCTGGTGGCTCAGCTGGTAAAGAATCCACATGCCAGTGCAGGAGGTGCAAGAGACTAAAGTTTGCTCCCTGGGTCAGGAAGATCCCCTGGAGAAGGAAACGGCAACCCGCTCTCCAGGAGACTGGTGGGCTACAATAAAGGCCATGGGGCTGCAAAGCGCTGGATATGACTGAGACGCACGTGCGCACACACACACACATTTAAAAATATATGTTTGGTCTTTGCCCCTGTTTCTAGCACAGAACTGTTAAAGCCCTTGGGATTTCCAAAGTGAAGAAAGCCATCACGGTGTCTTTTGTCAGATTCATGAGGTGACTTCTGGAAGCACCTAAGAATGGGGACTGGCTTCCAGGAAACCTACTCTGTGATTAGAAGGTTGGAACCTTCAGTCCCACGCCCTGACCTCAGGGAGGTAGAGGAGCTGGAAGGTGGGTCAACTAACAGATGGCCTGTGACGTAATCAATCCTGCCTGTGTAATGCCCTGGAGGAGGGCATGGCAACCCACTCCAGTATTCTTGCCTGGAGAACCCCCATGGACAGAGGAGCCTGGCAGGCTACAGTCCACAGGATCGCAGTCAGACATGACTGAAGCAACTTACCACACCTGCACAATAAATCTCCATAAAACTGTTAAAAGGACAGGCCTCTGAGAGTTTCCTGGGTGTTGAATACGTAGAGATTTGGGGAGAGTGGAGCAAAAATCCAAGAGAAACTTCCTATTGATTTAACCACCACCATAAAAGAAATTCACAAACTCACAATCTGCTAGAGCTGAGAGAGCTTAGCACATCTAACAGATGCTCAAACTGAGGCAAGTTTCTGCAAATGTTAAGTATGCAAACTAATCACACCAACAAAACAGACTTAACACCGTTTAAATCTCTTGAAATTAAAAATCGTATTTCCATAGTAAAAGGTGAAGTTGAAAAGTGCAAAAGGAAACTGGAAATACTGCAACTGCTTCATTATAATCTGCTTTGCTGAAAATTATCAATAAATACAACTGGAAAAGTGACTTGTTAATGGGATAGTAATAATAAAATATTTCTTACAAACTGAGAGGCTATGAGACACTGAGACTGGCAGAAAGGAGGGCAAATCGGAGACAAGAGGCTTGCTGTCTCCTCTCCTGGGGCCAGTGGAGCAGCGCTCACCTGGAAGTCGTCCTTGACAGCCTGCAGGTCGTACACGAAGAACCTCTGACAGTGCGGCAGGACAAGGGCCAGCAGGAGGGACAGGGTGCTGGGGACCAGTAGAAGACTCTTGGACACAGGTGCCTTGTCTGGGGGGAAAACAACACGGCTTTCAGAACGCCTGTCCCTAAGATTCTAAAGACCATAGGAGTGAAAAGCAAGAGAATTCACTTCTTTTGAATTAGAATAAAGACAAAGTTCACATGCTCTGGAATTTAATTCTTATTAAACATACATTTTCAAAATCTCGTCCTGCAGAGCTAAGTGATCAAAGGGCGCTGGGAAATGCATGGAATCTGCTGACGGGGCTTCGTTGTCATCTGGTTTTTATATGAAACCAAGTCAAGTTTACTTTCATAGACTACCTTTCGGAAAAGCAGCCACTGAAGTGTAAAGAAACAGAGAGGCACGCTTTCTATCAAACTGACCAGTCAGCTCTTGAGCGTGACTGGGATTCACATACATAAACATTTAAGAAATTTAAGTTGCTCAGTTGTGTCCGATTCTGCAATCCCACGGACTGCAGCCCACACGGCTCCTCTGTCCATGGGATTCTCCAGGCAACAATACTGGAGTGGGTTTCCCTTCCCTTCTCCAGGGGATCTTCCTGACCTAGGAATCGAACCCAGGTCTCCTGCATTGTAGGCGGATTCTTTACCATCTGAGCCACCAGGGAAATTTAAGAAGCGGTTAAAAGTGCTAACATGGATGACTGCAGTGGCCTGCTGAGATTTTCCACAATAGGCACCCCTGGAGACTTGTCTGAATCTCATGCAGCCTTCAAACGACAACTCGGTTTCCACTTCCTTCCAATCAGTCTCTCCCATTTTAGGGGGGGCTTTTCCCCCACCCTGCACCCGTCTCCAGATAATACTTTACCAGTCAGGTTCTGGAACTTTGCCTTCCTGACTACATTAAAGGTTCCCAAGGAAGAATCTTTAATATGATTCTCTTCTATATGCTTCTGAAAGCTGGCTATAAAGCCTAGCACAGCTCCTTGAGGGAATGAAATATCCAGATCATCAACACTCAAGACCACAGGAAAGTGTCACCAAAAGGGACATTCTCAGATCATGTGAGGTGCACTTCAACGGTATTCATAATAAATTCCCTGGGAATGAATCCACTGGTCACAGTTGGTGGTGTGGTTACCGCACTTGTTTACGTATATAAAAATAGCCCAACTATTTCCTCTCTGGTAAGGTCTTACCAACAGCTAAACTCAAACCACGGGTAAAGTCGCTGCATACTGCCTCCACCACCAAGATGCAATCAAGGCTCCAGGGAATAAAGCTAACAGAGCTCCCCACCCACTAGAAAACGGAGCCCCCACCGCCCAGGAACTCAAACGTACAGGGAAGCACACAGCTGTGAGCCTGACCAATTCTATCGAGCGCTATTTCAGTTCTCCTCACTTGTGAAATGAAGATAAGAGAAGCTCCCTCAGAAGTCCTATGAGAAGTAAATGAACTAAATAATGAACGCAGGGAAAACTGCTCCAACCACCACAATCACCATCCCAGGTGATGACTGCGGCAAGCTCCTCCCTTACCATTCAGACAGAACTGAGGATGGAGCATGGGTGATAAAGGTGCAGCTTGAAGGTTTCCTTCTTGACCCTGGACTTCATCTATGCTTGTGAAATGGGCCCCACAATTTATTCCTGCTTCTTCCTTGCAGCCTGTAGGAACCACTGTAGGTTCAGGTCTCAGATCTCAAACGGACACCTCCACGGAGCAGCAACGCTACTGCTTTTCTCCAGTAATCTTCCTGCAGTGGCTTACATGTCGCCATATGAATAAGTGGACAGTCTGCTCTGGTGTCCTCACTCATATCTCTACAGTGAACAAGCTCCTGCTGCTGGGGACCATGCATCACCCCGAGGCCCTGGGTTACAGTAGCCGAAGATGGACAAAGCTCCGCCCCTGTGGTGCTTACAGTCCAGACAGCGGAGAAAAGAAAATACACAAAGTGAGCTAAATACATATCATGACAGAAATAAATGCTATGGGGAAATTAAGCAGGGTAAAGAGCGAGGCTGTGTGACCTACCATGGACTTCCTGCTCTCTTTCCAGGTAAGAGACAGGACTGCTGCCCACCCACACCCGCCCCTGACTGAAGTGGGACATGGCGATGTGACCCACTTTGGCCAACATGATAGACGTCACTCCCAGGCAAACACCGGACAGCCAGTGACTGTCCTTAACCTGGGCCAGTGCTCAAGATGGAGGCTCGGCTATGAGCCGGATCCCAGCATGGAAGACAGGGTGGGACAGGTCCTCCCAGGTGACTCACAAGAGAGGGAGGCCATCAGTGAGAAACAAAGCTTGTGGTTGCAGACCCCTGACGTTTTAAAGCTGTTGGCTGCAGCAGCCTAACTAACTAGCCTGCCCTGGTGGAGGGGGAAACAGTGCTGTCGGGGAGAGAACAGGGTGCTTACAAGGCCCTTCTGACAAGGTGAGGTATGAGCAGACGCCTGGGGACGTGGGGCCGGCAGGTGCCTGGGGAGCAGTGTTTCTGGCAGAGGGAAAGACAAGCCCAAGGGCTGTGAGACAGAAACACGCTCCATACGCTGAAGTAAGG
Organism: Capricornis sumatraensis; assembly: GCF_032405125.1. Taxonomy (NCBI): domain Eukaryota; kingdom Metazoa; phylum Chordata; class Mammalia; order Artiodactyla; family Bovidae; genus Capricornis; species Capricornis sumatraensis. The sequence continues at coordinate 84,213,655 of NC_091080.1, read as the reverse complement.
CTGCCAGGATGGCCAAGAGCAGAATGCCTGCAGAGTAGACAGGCAGGATATAAGCCCAGAGAAGTTGAGGAGCAAACAGTGGAGAGCCCTTAGAGGCCACAAGGACTTTACCCTTTCCTCGGAGTGGCAGGATGCTCTGGGGGAGGCTAAGGAGATGATAACACGATCAGACGTGTTTTCAAAAGATCGCTTTGGCTGCTATACCCCATAGGAAGGCAAGTGGACAAGAAGCGAGACCAGTAAGGAGGCCACCATGATAATCCAGACAAGAGATGACCACAGCCTGGACCAGGGTGATTTGGGTTGGGGTAGTGAAAGTGGTCAGAACTGGCGTATGTTTTGAAGGTACAGCAAGCAGGATTTGCTGGTTAATGGGGTATAAGGCATGGGCAAATGGAGAAATCAAAGATGCCGCCAAAGTTTCTGTTGTGAGCGGTAGGAGAAACGTTGCCAGTTCCTAGGCTGGGAAATCCTGTCACCTTCGCCCTTAACTTGCCTGCAAGATCTACACACCCATCTTGCAGAGTGTTCTCTAAGCCCACTGCCACCCCACCTACCAAGGCTCTAGCCTCTCTGCCAGTGCCACTCAAAGTCACCAACCAGTCCATAAGTTGTTACTAGTCCACAGTGAGAACAGAGTGGTAACCAACACACTATGGCCTTCAGGTAGGAAGTCCTGCTATGAAAAAAATGCCTATACTGAACACACACTCTGCTCAAATGTCATCTTCTCTGCGGCCACCCCATGTGATTCTGTCTCTCCTTTGTTCTAGTTTATTTTTTCATAGCACTTACCAACAAGTGACTTATTAAATAGTGATTCATCAAATCTATGATTCAAAGTGACTGTAAGATACACCATTATTTTAGGTGTTACTAAAAAAGAAACACTGTCAAATGTAATTCTAAGATGGCACCAATTGTAAAATACAACCCAAGGCTAGAAACACAGAATGTGAGAAAAATTACAATTTGGAATCAAGAAATACATTTCTTTGGGTACTGCCCATCTCGCATCCTCAGTCCCCACTAGAATATAAGCTTCTTTTTTTTTTCAATTATTTAATTGCGGGCTAATTACTTTACAACATTGTAGTGGTTTTTGCCATACACTGACAAGAATCAGCCATGGGTGTCCATGTGGTCCCCACCCTGAACCCCCCTCCCACCTCGAGTATAAGCTTCTTGAAGGCAGAGATTTTGTCTATGTGTACACTGCTGCAGTATCCCTCACGCCTATTGCAGGATCAGGTCCATAAAGGCAGTCAATACATGTTTGTGTGCTGAAGGGTGACTAATGTATAAGAGACACTCACTAACTACTGGTGAAAGCAACCTAACATCCATGGTGGATAAGTGGATAAATAAAATGCAGTATATCCATATAATGGAATATAATCAATTATATTCAGTCTTTAAAAGGAAGGAAATCCTCACATGCTATAACATGGATAAACTTTTTGGACATTGTGCTGAAATAAATAAATCACACACAAAATGATAAGCACACACAAAATGATAAGTATGATTCCATTTACATGAGCTATCTAAGTAGTCAAATTCAGAGACAGGAAGCAGAATGGCGGTTTCGAGGGGCTGGGGGGAGGGAAGAATAGGGAGCTGTTTAATGGGTAGAGTTTCAGTTTTGCAAGATGAAAAGAGTTCTAGAGGTAAATGCACAGCAATGTGAACGTGCTTAATGCCACAGAACCATACACCAAAAAATGGTGAAGATGGCAAATTTTATGTTATGTATGTTTTACCACAATTAAAAATAAAGACTGAAAATAAATAAGTTATTTACTGACTTAATAACTGATCCTATTTTTTCAACCATTTTCATTCTGTCTAGGACTAAACCACTAAAAATACAGATCCGAGTGCTTAAATCAGAGAACTGTTGAGTTCTACTCTTAAGTGAGCAAAAATGAGGTCCCAAAAAACCAATGAGGAAAGCTACAAGATAATACACAATTGTCCAAGAAGTCCTACATCACAGGGAAAGTATAGAGTATTACTATATACAGCAAGATTTACTCAAGACCTGTACATTTCACCATATGAAGTTTACTTTATAGGGAAAAAAAAGAACAGTGATTAAATTCTAGTTAACAACATGTACATGTAAGTGTTTAGAAATAAGTGATTACAACTTATTTTGAAGTCATCAAAAAAATAAGACAAATTGATGAAACAGAAAACAGATATTTAATAGAACAAATGTACAAAATGTTACCTGTAGAATCTAAGTGGTAGGTATACGGTGTTTATTATAACCATTCTTCAACTTTTCAGCATGTTTGAAATTTTTCATAATAAAACATGGAGAGGAGTACACAATGAATCACAGAATTTGAGAGCTGAGAAAACACTTCAAAATACATTAAGCAAAAACTTATAGAAACAGATAAATCCACAATTATAGTAGGAATCTTCAGCTCTCCTGTCTCAGCAATCAGTGACACAGTAGACAGGAAATCAGTGTCACGGACCAAAATGTCCACTGCCCTCCTCCAGATTCAGTGTTGAAGCTCTCACCACCAACTCCACTGTATTAAAAGAAAGGGTCTTTAAAGAGGTAATTTAAGGTTAAATGAAATTAAAAGATGCTTACTCCTTGGAAGGAAAGTTATGACCAACCTAGATAGCATATTCAAAAGCAGAGACATTACTTTGCCAACAAAGGTCCATCTAGTCAAGGCTATGGTTTTTCCAGTGGTCATGTATGCCTGTGAGAGTTGGACTGTGAAGAAAGCTAAGCACTGAAGAATTGATGCTTTTGAACTGTGATGTTGGAGATGACTCTTGAGAGTCCCTTAGACTGCAAGGAGATCCAACCAGTCCATTCTGAAGGAGATCAGCATTGGGATTTCTTTGGAAGGACTGATGCTAAAGCTGAAACTTCAGTACTCTGGCCACCTCATGTGAAGAGTTGACTCACTGGAAAAGACTCTGATGCTGGGAGGGATTGGGGGCAGGAAGAAAAAGGGACGACAGAGGATGAGATGGCTGGATGGCATCACAGACTCGATGGACCTGAGTTTGAGTGAACTCCAGGAGTTGGTGATGGACAGGGAGGCCTGGGGTGCTGGGATTCATGGGGTCGCAAAGAGTATACGACTTGGAGGATACACTTAGCGACTGAACTGAACTGAAGATAAAGGGTCTTTAAAGAGGTAATTTAAGATTAAATGAGGTCATTAAGGTGTGTCCCTAATCCAATCTGTCCTTATAAGAGAAGGAAGAGACACCAGGGCAGGGCTGCGCACATAGAGAGGAAAGACCACGTGAACACACAGGGAGAAGACAGCCATCACAAGCCAAGGAGAAAGCCCTCGCCAACACTTTCATCTTGGGCTTCCAGCCTCCTGACCTGTGAGCAAATAAACTTCGGTTGTTTAAGACACCCACACTGCAATACGCTATTTTATCAATCAGTAAGAATATAGAAGACTTGAAAAACAGTATCAATCGATGTGACCTGATTGACATTTATAGAACACCCCACCCAACAATAGAAAATTACACATTTTTTTTTCAGATGCATATGGAACATTTCTCAAGATAGACCAAACATATTCTGGGCCATAAAACATATCTCAATAAATTTACAGAAATTAAAATCATACAAAGTATGTTCCCTGACTACCACAAAATTAAAACTAGAAATCAACAACAGAAAGATGGATGGAAAATCTCCCAAATACAGTTGACCCTTGAACAACACAGGTCTGAACTTCAAGGGTTCACCTATGTGATTTTTTTTTTCCCAATACATACATAATACGGCACTACAAGATCCATGGTTGGGTGAATCCACAGATGCAGAACCATGGATATGAAGGGCTGACTATAGACTTAAACCTGGATTTTCAACTTCACGGGGGTCAGTGTTCCTAACCCGCATGTTGTTCAAGGGTCAACTGTACTTGAAAATTAAACAACATACTTCTAAATAATATCTGCGTCAAAGAGGGAGTCACAAGGTAAAATAGAATATATGTTAATAGAATAAAAAAATAAAGCCAAGCAAAATCTGTGGGTAGCAAACAAAGTAAGGAAATTTATAACAGTAAATGTTTATACAGGAAAAGAAAAGGTCTCAAATAATGACAAAGGCTACAAGCTTTAAAAAACCTAGAAGAAGACAAGCAAACTAAACCCTCACCAGGCATATGGAAAGAATTATGAGCAGAAATCAATGAACTAGAAAACCAAAATATAATAGAGGGAAAAAAAATTAATAAAACTAAAAGCTAACTCTTTGACAAGATCAATAAAATGGATACACCTCCAGAGGACTGATTGGGAAAAAAAGAAAAAAAAAGAGAAATCACAATAACCAGCATTAGGAATACAGGAGAGGGGCATCACTACGGATGCCACAGACAGTAAGAGCCTAATAAGGGGTTTATTGCATTGCAAAATGCACTTAATGCACTGGAGCATACACTTTAAAATGGTTAGAATGGTTAAATCTTATGTATGCACTTTTATCATAAACAATTTTTAAAGGATAATATGGGAATATCAGAAACAACATTTTGGCCACGAATTTGACAACTTAAGATAAAACAGGCAAATACAATCTATCAAAGCTCACTCAAAAAGAAATGAATAACGTGAAAAGACCTATAGAAATGAAACAATTCACAGCTAAATGTCTTCCAACATAGAAAACACCAGGCCTGACCTCTTCACTGATGAAAGGTACCAATCACTTAAAGGAAAAAGAAAACCAACTCTACACAAACTCATCCACCATGCAGAAAAGGAGAGAACCCTTCCAAATTCATTTCATGAAGCCAATGCTACACTCATACCAAAAACAGACCAAGACACTAAAAGAAAATAACAGATCAATTATCTCTTAGAAACACAGATGCAAAATTCTCAACAAGATACTAGCAAGTTGAATCCAGCTATACACAAAAAAGACAATAGTCACAACCAAGTGAAGTTAAACCAGGAATGCAAAGCAAACCAATGTAATTCACAACATAAAGAAAAATGTGCTGCACAACTCTATTTGCATGTACAATTCACTGTACAATTATCTACGTAGTCTACGATGCCAATTTTTGTCCACTCACGAGACAAAACTGGACACTCACTGTTGGGCATTTAATAACAGGCTATTCTTGTGCTCTGATCTTACTACCAATACTATCCAACATTTATGGATTACTCAGCAGTACACAGTCCCATCCACAGCACCTTATGTGAACGACCTTGTTCCTGAAGGTCCTACACCTCAGGGCCTTTACACCCATTACTGCCTCTATTCAAAACGTTCTCCCCACATCCAGCCTGTTCTCATCACCCCAGTCCTCATCTCAGACAGCACCTCAGAGTGGCTTTCCCGCATGACTCTGTATTTCAGTTCCGTCAGTCAGTCAGTTCAGTCTCTCAGTTGTGTCCGACTCTTTGCGACCCCATGGACTGCAGCGCTGCATAGCCATTTTCACCATTTGAAATTCTCCTTTGAAAGTTTTACTTCGTCTGTCTCCCTCATCAGAATGTAAAATTCACGAAGGCAGGATCCTATTTGTCTTGTTCATTGCTGTATTTCCATACCCAGGACAGTATCTGGCAAATAGGAGGGTTTTAGTATTTGGTGAAGGAAAGACTTATATGAGGTAGGTAGTACTCTCTTCAAATTTAGAATATGAGAAAATTGTGACTCAGAGTAAGTTACCTGTTCGTTATCATAAATGACTCAGCCTGAGTTCCATGTAAAGTAAAAGTAAGGCAAAGACAAGCAGGAAGCTAGTTTATTTTGGAATGTGATTCCAGGAAGCAGGGGTGAAGGATATTGGGAATAAAACATGGAAGAGTCAATATGAATATTCATTATGAAGCTAGCCACCTCTGTGAGTGACAAGATTATTCTGGGAAGCTACAGTCCAGAGCTGAGTCCAGTAGGATTTTCTAAGAAGCCTTGTGAATGCAGCTCGGAAACATCACCCAGGGAAGAAACAGGAAAGCATTTTTATCCATCATCCCTCAAAAGTCTAGAGTGACCACGGAAAAGAAGGCCCATGGGAAGAATAGAGAAGTAAGTTTTACCAGATCAGACCAGCTTACACCAAACAAGAGTGTACAAATGCACGGAGTAAGAGGTGAGGCTGAAGGCACAGCGATGCTGTTCAAGACGTGGTGTCTGACCGATGGCCGGGGAGTGGCACAACCAGGTACAAACCCTGACAAATAAATAAACTGCTACGAATAAAACTGCTCCCTACTCTGGCTGACCACAGAGCTTCATGGTCCAAAGAGAATGTCATCTCCACGGTAGGTTTTAAGTGAAATAAAGACACAAAAAAGTAATAACAGAAATCAAAGTGGTACCCTGTGTAACGAAAGTAAATGCAGTTGTGAATGAAGATATAAAAAGATGGCAGCCTGGGACGGTGCAACACAGAGTGGCAGGCACTTCAGTTCAGTCGCTCAGTCGTGTCTGACTCTGCAACCTCCCGGACCGCAGCACCCAGGCCTCCCTGTCCATCACCAACTCCTGAGTTTACTCGAACTCATGCCCACTGAGTTGGTGATGCCATCCAACCATCTCATCCTCTGTCGTCCCCTTCTCCTCCTGCCTTCAATTTTTCCCAGCAGTAGGGTCTTTTCCAAAGAGTCAGTTCTTCATGTCAGGTAGACAAAGTACTGGAGTTTCAGCTTCAACATCAGTCCTTCTAATGAACACCCACGACTGATATCTTTTAGGATGGACTGGTTTGATCTCCTTGCAGTCCAAGGGACTCTCAAGAGTCTTCTCCAACACCACAGTTCAAAAGCATCAATTCTTCGGCGCTCAGCTTTCTTTATAGCCCAACTCTCATATCCGCACATGACAACTGGAAAAACCATAGCCTTGACTAGATGGGCCTTTGTTGGAAAAGTAATGTCTCTGCTTTTCAATATGCTGTCTAGGTTGGTCATAACTTTTATTCCAAGGAGCAAGCGTCTTTTAATTTCATGGGTGCAGTCACCATCTGCACTGATTTTGGAGCCTCAAAAAAATAAAGTCTGTCACTGTTTCCATTGCTTCCCCGTCTATTTGCCATGAAGTGATGGTAACAGATACCATGATCTTAGTTTTCTGAATGTTGAGTTTCAAGCCAGCTTTTTCACTCTCCTCTTTCACTTTCATCAAGAGGCTCTTTAGTTCTTCTTTGCTTTCTGCCATAAGGGTGGTATCATCTGCATATCTGAGGTTACTGATACTTCTCCTGGCAATCTTGATTCCAGCTTGTGCTTTATCCAGCCCAGCATTTCTCATGATGTACTCTGCTTATAAGTTAAATAAGCAGGGTGACAATATACAGCCTTGACGTACTCCTTTCCCAATCTGGAACCAGTCTGTTGTTCATGTCCAGTTCTAACTGTTGCTTCCTGAGCTTATTAAATGCTAAATGGATCAAAGGTTTTAAAAATATATGTAAGATCTTTGATTTTTTAAAAAAATCTACATCTAGGAATTTAGCCCAAAGTAATTATCATGGATATACAAAAAGATTTTTGGTATAAACACAGTCATCACAACATTGTTTGTAACCGTGAAAAAACTAGGAACATGACTATCCAACAGGAAAATAAACTGTCCTATCCATAAAATGGAGTAATATTCAATTTTAAGAACTAGGTTATAGAAAAATATTTCATGCTTTGGAGAAATGTTCTTAAGTAGTAAGTGCAAAATATTTCTAGCAGCATTATTATATAACACTTTTAAAAAACCAGTTCATACATGGGGTTTTTTTTAAGCATCTGTCAAAGTATTAACAGTGGTAACCTCTGAGTGATCTGTTCATGGGAGGTTTTAATTTTTTATGCAAATATTTTAAGAATTAGAAAAAATAATTTTGGTTTAGCTAGTTATTAACTCAGTAAAAAGTGTCATTAAATCCTTACACAGCAAGACACAAGGCAAATCGCTAGCAATCTGCTGGCCCCTCTGTGAGTGCAACCAGGAAGTGGTTCATCCATGGAGAACCCAAGCAGGGATCAAATGGAAGGTTAAAAACAAGTCTCTTCTTTGCAATGGGTCCTTCCACTTTTGCAAATAGGGATGTTACAAATTTTGAGAATGACAGGCAATACATTAATCCTAAAATAAAAATGAAAAGCATCTATGGGAAAGACAACATAAAACACCAAAGTTTGAGGCATTTCCTTTTGGGTCCCTCAACTCTGGTGTGACTGAGGCACACAGCCATCTCCCCTTGGTGGTGAGCAGCACCAGGCTACGGTGACCGTGTACTGTCCTGAAAGAATTACCACAGTGGATGTGGAGTGCTTCATACCAAGCACTGTGCTGAAAAAGCCCTCAGTGAATGCTCACAGCACCTGAGGCACTCATCTGAATGTTTTAGGTAAAAAATAGGTTAAAAAAGGTTCAATAACTTCCTCAAGGTCACAGCTAGTTAGTAGAGGGGCTTAGATATGAACTTGTTCTGCCTGACTCCAAAGCAAAGGTTTTTCTAATATATAACAAGAAAATCTGATATCTTTGTATCCTAGTCCATGGTCCAAAAGGATTTTCACTATTACTATCTTTAATACTTCACCTGTACCTTTTTGGTTCCTCAGAAAGTTAAACATGGAATTATCATGGTGTCCTGGTGTTAGTCACTCAGTCATGCCCAACTCTGTGACCTCATGGACTGTAGGTCACCTGGCTTCTCTGTCCATGGGGTTCTCCAGGCAAGAATACTGGAGTGGGTAGCCATGCTGCTGCTGCTGCTAAGTCGCTTCAGTCGTGTCCGACTCTGTGCGACCCCCACAGACAGCAGCCCACCATGCTCCTCCGCCCATGAGTGGGGTGACATTGCCTTCTCCAGAGTGGGTAGCCATATGACCCAACAATTCATCTCCTAGTTATATACTCAGGAGGACTGAAAACAGATATTCAAACAAAAACCTGAATATTCATCACAGCATACCCTAAGAGCCAAGAGTGGAAAGAACCCAAATGTTTATCAACAGGTGAATAAACAGGATGAAGTACATCCATAAGAGACCATTACTCAGTCATAAAAGGACACATGCTACTGACAAGAGGCTACAATATAGAAGAATTTTGAAAAATTTAAGCTGAGTGAAAGCCAGAAACAAAAAGCCCTACACGATGATTCCATACACATGGAGTGCCCGAATTCAAAACTGCAGGGACAGAAAGCAGATCAAAGTGGATTACGGGGTGGGGGGTGGGGGGTGGAATGGGAGGGGCTGCTTAGTCGGAGCTGTGCTTCTTTAGGGGGCGATAGAAACGGTCCAAAATTAAAGATTGACCACCGCACAACAGTGTAAATGGGCCGGAAGCAAACAGCGGTACACCTTCAAATGGTTAAAATGGTGACTTTTATGTTATGTGAATCCTACCTGAATAAAAATATGCATCTTTTAGGTACTGAAGACACTAACCACAGGTCTTGCAAAGCGTAGCCATGTGGGCTGTTACAGAGCATCGCAGCCGACGAGTGCTGCAGGGGGTGGGGATGAGGGGAACGAAAAGGCAGCAACCCTGCCTGTTCCCACAAGTCACCATGTCACAGCACACTCGCCAAAAGCCCCAGTGTGGTTCGCACCCCTGGGAGGAGTGGCCGCCATATCCTACCAGTTTGGTTTTCCTATTTCTGAATACTTAACTATTTGGTAAACTTCTCAGGGGTCCCCCAAGAATGGGGTGACTTGGTGCTTTATGAAGTCACTTAAACTTTTTCATCGAAAAGGGGTTAAGCTAATGTGTGGAAGTCCATGAAAAGGCAGAAACCTGTGGCTCTGGGAGGGATGCCTTCAGCATCCACCTTGCTTTACTGTTCAGAACTATAAGTCTCCTGGATGGAAACCTGATGAAAATATACCCTCAGTGACCAAGTGGAGGACAGTGAGTGCCTTCTGGTGACCGTCCCCACAAAGACGTCCATAAAACTGGTCTATTGGGGTGGGGCACGGGAGACACAAACCAAACACATATCTGCAAGGCAGAGAAACCCAAGTCTGATTTTCAAGTCTGATGATCCGAGGAACCTCTTCCACTCCTGTCTGGTGGGAAAGTCTATGATTCAAGTCAATGTATGGCAAAAACCACTACAATATTGTAAAGTAATCAGCCTCCAAATAAAATAAATTAATTTTTAAAAAAACAGAGAAGCAAGCAGAAAGTCTTTTAAGTCTGGACTTGTACACACAGCCTTTTAGCACCTAATCCATTTGTGTGTAGAGACGCTACTAAACATCTTAAACCACTGGTGCTGAGACTGGCAGGTCAGTAGGAACACAAACACCCACTTAAACTCTATAAACACTAAAATGTATTCTAAGTGGATTCAAGAACTGGATAAAAGCAATGAAACCAAAAAGACAGCTCCAGACGAAACACCAGTTCAAGATGACAGACTCCGACACCTGTCCACTTTTCCTCCCTTCCTAAGTCATACTGAAGTAAGAGGGCCTCAGAACACCAGAGGCAAATCTTTCAAAGTCGTCCAGGGAGCAATCAGTAAAGACCAAGACCTGGGAAGGAGCAATGTGCAAACAGAACTATCCGTCAGAATAATCTAGAGTAGTCCTCACACGTCAATCATTTCCACTTTGGCACCATAAGTTTAGCTATATCCCAGTGCTACCTACTCTGTTATTTAACACTTCAACTCACCTTACTATGATTTAGTTAAATAAATGTATTTTAAAAGAAGCTTTATATCACTGCAATAATTGCAAAATGAGTGCCACACTGTCTTCAGTAGGTGATAACTATAAAAGTGAACACACTTTATGAAATTCTAACACTGCTGCTGACAGAAAGAGGGGGCCTGCCTCTTGTTCTCTAGGCCACAGCAGGAAACTGGCTGCTAACAGCAAGGCAGGTCAGACTAGCACCTGACTGAGACTTTCTCTCTGTTACAGTCAAGAGGAGAAAGAACTGACAAGGGAATTATTATCTCACGTTTGTCTCAATGGCCCTTGGTGTGGAGCCCACATCCTGTGTAAAACCATCCCCATATAAACGGCACACATGCCTGCCTTGCCGTGACAGGTGGGCGGCCCTTCCACAAAACCCCACCCCCAGGCACACTCACATTTTCTCACACACAGCCATTCATCTGGCATTTTTTCTCCCTGGCAGGAGAAAAGGCTTGGCCCCAAAATTAAATTCAAGAAATGCCCTCTGAAGAAAGTGGCAATGTACTTGGGAGGACGCTGAGGTGTCTAAGGGCTGAGAAGGACTCAAAAAGAGCGCAGGTATCTTCAGACTCCCCCAGGAGGTGCCAGCCTGGGGAACACAGATCAGTGGGAGGGGGTGGGTGGTAAGAGAAAGGGCAGCCTTACTCAGAGTGAGAGTTACACAGAGCTGAGCCCCCCAGCCAGCCAGCAGGCGGGGATTTCCTCCTGCTCCCCACCTCTGCAGCCTAGTCACAAGCTCTGCACACCTGAACAGGGCCTGCAGGTAGGCGGAGGAGGTACGTGCCTCCTGGGGACAAAGACCAACCCACAAATAAAGAGGAAACCCACATCAGCTACTTAGGAATCCAGTCTCTCACTATGCACAAGAATGGCCAAGTGAGCATCTGGAAAGTTCACCCTGTGTCCTCTGCACCAGAACGTTTACTGCAGGAGGGAGGCCAGGGGGAGAAAACAGAAGACTTCCAAGAAGAAAATGATGCAAGGGTCAAGAAGCAGCAGTAGCTGAGGGTGAAATTAAGTAGGGAAGAAACAGCGAAAGAAATTAGGAGACGCCCTGAAGTAGCACAGGTTTTAGGACCCAGGGCACTATTTTCTTCTACTACTCCAGTCACACACCTTGGCTCAACAGCGAATGTGTGTTAGTGTGTGTGCTCGGTCACGTCCTACTCTTTGCTGCCCCGTGGATTGTAGCCCGCTAGGCTCCTCTGTCCATGAGGCAAGAATAATGGAGTGGGTTGCCATTTCCTCCTCCAGGGGATAATGAATATGCAATAATAATAATGTAAACATAGCTATTGTTATGATTTTCTGTGTGTGTATGTGTCCAAGAGAAAGAATGCATAGGTTAAGACCTTGCATAGAAAAAACTCTAAAAGAATGAGCATTAAACTAGCAGTAATAGTCATTTAGCTGGAGGAATATGTGACTATTCCTTTCTACATTACATTACTCGTGTAATTTGTTAATTTTTTGGCAGCAAGTATTTTTCAGTTTTGTCATTAAGGCAAGACAAAAACAACATTAAAAGTCAGCTTTGAAGATGATTAACAATGTTATTAATGATGGGGCAAATTTATTTAAGGCTAAATGAAAAAATCAGAACATGAAACTGTATATAGATCCAATTTTGCTTTTAAATATGTTTATGTACATAAAAATGGAAAAATTTACAGAACACCAAGATATGGGTTTGGGTGGACTCCGGGGGCTGGTGATGGACAGGGAGGCCTGGCATGCTGCGGTTCATGGGGTCGCAAGAGTCGGACACAACTGAGCGACTGAACTGAAGATGTAAACAGGGATGAACTCTCGGTGGCACAGCGAACTGGAATTCTACGTTCGTCCTTTTATTTCCCAAATTTTCTACAATGAAGACCATGCCCACTAAGTCTTAGAAACAAAAAGTTAATAAATTTAACAAAGAGTTAAATTTCCTTGTTGCAGGGTCCATAAGACTGCAAGTACTAACTTGCATCATCAATCTTTAAAAAACAACTAATACTGTGCTCTTTCCACTGTATCATGCTACATTTAAGGGACTAAGGTGACATAAGCATTGGAAAATGTCTGATAACAGTGGCAATGTAACATAAAAATCTTATGAAAAATGTCTGGGAAAGGGAATCATGATTTACATAAGCAGTGCAGGGGGTCACAAAGAGTTGGACATGACTGAGCAACTGAACAACAATAAAAATAACAATAATTTTCATTTATAGTTTAAATGAGGGTTAAAATTTAAGCAACGTACAGCATGGGACAATAGGAAATAATACTGTATTGTATACTTGAAACTGGCTAGTAGATCTTGAATGTTTCCACACACACAAAAGAGATGACTATGAGGTGTTGGTATGTTAATTACCTTGACCGCAGTAATCAGTTCACCATGTATGCATATGACAAAACATCACAAATGATATAAACATATAAAATTTTTGTCAACTGTATCTCAACAAAGCTAGAAAAAATAAACTGAACAATATAATTTGGGGTTTTAAATTTTTAATTAAAAAAAAATATTTAAGCAGCCCCACACAGTACCACTGTGTTCCACAAAGCACACTTCAAAAATGTTGAGGTCAAAAAAAAAAAATGTTGGGGTCAATTATTATTTATGATATTCTTTATTAGGTTGTACTTATTAAAATTCCACAGAAATACATTTTTAAAGTAGCTTGATTTAAGGCAGGTTCTGACTTAAACTGATACTGCCATAAGCTGAGAATGGGAAAAGGTGGAAAAGGCAGATAATGGGCTAAGTCAATTTAGTCGTGTCTGACTCTTTGCAACCCTATGGACTGTGGCTGGCCAGGCTCCTCTGTCCATGCAATTCTCCAGGCAGAATACTGGAGAGGGTTGCCATGCCCTCCATCAGGGGATCTTCCAGACCCAGAGATTGAATGCACGTCTCCTGGGTCTCCTGCATTGCAGGGAGATTCTTTACTGCTGAGCCACTGGGGAAGCCCAAGGTGGATAATGTACTTAGTTGCTCAGTTGTGTCCGACTCTTTGCAACCCATGGACTGTAGTCCGCCAGGCTTCTCTGTCCATGGGAATTCTCCAGGCAAGAATACTGGAGTGGGTTGCCATTCCCTAATTAGGATTTTTTTTTTTTTTTGGTAGGAGCTAATCAAAAAAGTAGGGAAAACCACCAGACCATTCAGGTATGACCTAAATCAAATCCCTTATGATTATACAGTGGAAGTGAGAAATAGATTTAAGGGACTAGATCTGATAAGAGTGCCTGATGAACTATGGAATGAGGTTCGTGACACTGTACAGGAGACAGGGATCAAGACCATCCCCATGGAAAAGAAATGCAAAATAGCTGTCTGAGGAGGCCTTACAAATAGCTGTGAAAAGAAGAGAAGTCAAAAGCAAAGGAGAATAGGAAAGATATAAGCACCTGAATGGAGAGTTCCCAAGATTAGCAAGGAGAGATAAGAAAGCCTTCCTCAGAGATCAATGCAAAGAAATAGAGGAAAACAACAGAATGGGAAAAACAAGAGATCTCTTCAAGAAAATCTGAGATACCAAGGGAACATTTCATGCAAAGATGGGCTCCATAAAGGACAGAAATGGTATGGACCTAACAGAAGCAGAAGATATTAAGAAGAGGTGGCAAGAATACACAGAAGAACTGTACAAAAAAGATGTTTACGACCCAGATAATCATGATGGTGTGATCACTCACCTAGAGCCAGACATCTTGGAATGTGAAGTCAAGTGGGCCTTAGGAAGCATCACTACGAACAAAGCTAGTGGAGGTGATGGAATTCCAGTTGAACTGTTTCAAATCCTGAAAGATGATGCTGTGAAAGTGCTGCACTCAATATGCCAGAAAATTTGGAAAACTCAGCAGTGGCCACAGATGGAAAAGGTCAGTTTTCATTCCAATACCAAAGAAAGGCAATGCCAAAGAATGCTCAAACTACCACACAATTGCACTCATTTCACACACAAGTAAAGTAATGCTCAAAATTGTCCAAGCCAGGCTTCAGCAATACGTGAACCGTGAACTTCCAGATGTTCAAGCTGGTTTTAGAAAAGGCGGAGGAACCAGAGATCAAATTGCCAACATCCGTTGGATCATGGAAAAAGCAAGAGAGTTCCAGAAATACATCTATTTCTGCTTTATTGACTATGCCAAAGCCTTTGACTGTGTGGATCACAATAAACTGTGGAAAATTCTGAAAGAGATGGGAATACCAGACCACCTGACCTGCCTCTTGAGAAACCTCTATGCAGGTCAGGAAGCAACAGTTAGAACTGGACATGGAACAACAGACTGGTTCCAAATAGGAAAAGGAGTACGTCAAGGCTGTATATTGTCACCCAGCTTATTTAACTTATATGCAGAGTACATCAAGAGAAACACTGGGCTGAAGGAAAGACAAGCTGGAATCAAGATTGCTGGGAGAAATATCAACTAACTCAGATATGCAGATGACACCACCCTTATGGCAGAAAGTGAAGAGGAACTAAAAAGCCTCTTGATGAAAGTGAAAGAGGAGACTGAAAAAGTTGGCTTAAAGCTCAACATTCAGAAAACTAAGATCATGGCATTTGGTCCCATCACTTCATGGCAAATAGATGGGGAAACAGTGGAAACTGTCAGACTTTATTTTTCT